>NC_067399.1:264773240-265088776 GCF_016432865.1 Antechinus flavipes
AAAGAAATCTTTTCTATACACACCATGGGACACCCATATCTTACCCGGCCTTAGAGATTCCAGTGCCCAATGCTGCAGTTTTTATATAGACTCTTAACATGCCTAACCATTTCTGCTGCCAATTTTTAAATCAGCATTTTTCTAGACTTGCCATCATTGACTCTTTTTAATCTTGGAAAAGGGTGGGTAGGTAGAGCTGCTGGAATGCCCTTGTTAATCTCAATAGAGGACAGAATAAAAGTAAAGTACAGCAAAATCTCTATTATATGCTATTTAATAATAAAATTTAGAGCTTGAATGTATTTCTTAAATACTGGTAGCTGCCTCCACACTTTCTTGCTTTGGTGCTTTTGCTCACTCTATTTCTATGCTTCAAATATACTTCTTATCTTTCTGCCAGTTGAATTTCTAACCATCCTTTCTCCTCTATTCATTTCTTGGGGCCCAACTCAAATGTTATATCTTCTTTAAAAAACTCTTCTTTAATCCTTCCTGCTTCTCCCACCACATCCAGTAATAACATCTCCTTCTATTAAATTTGTGCCTCTCACATGACTTTATGTATTGTTTTGTTGGGTATAATACTATACAATGCACCATCTGAATATTTTGCACTTACCTAATCCAACTCCTTCATTTTGCTGATAAGGCCTAGAGCAGAACTTTAATGAACTGAAGTAGAATTTTATGGCTTCTGTGGAATAAATCTTTAAGACTTATGGATGTGCAATACCTTAGCCTCCTATGGACTATATGCATCTTGAGGGAAGGAATTGGATCTTTTTCAACTCAATTCATTTTAACAAATATTTGTCAAACATATATATATATATATATATATATATACACACATACACACACAAAGAACCTATAATAGACATTTATATCCTATATAGTACCTAGCACAGTGCTATGCATATAATAAGATAAAGGATTCATATTTATATAGCATGCTAAAATATTTGCCAAGCACTTTTCTTATCAAAACAATGTGATGTATATATCACAGGTATTATCTCTATTTACCAGAACTCATATATATTTCTTCAATAGATGGAATTATAGAGATAACATTGCTCAATAATTCTCTGATTGTCTATATAACCTGAAGCATGTCACAGAATTGTGTATGAATAAAGTTATTTATCACTTTCACTGACTCCAAAGAGGAGAAGAATTTCCTATAGGTAGTATGGACTTCTAGGATTTCCTGTTTATTAGTCCCATGGTGCTGATTGAAACAAATCCCAGAATGTTACTAAGATTTTGTCACTGAGATTTACAGCTTCTCAAAAGAGACTGGCCTAGCAACCCACAAAGGAGAAAACAAATGAAAAATGCCTATTATTTAGACTACAGATAGTTGGGTGGGAGGCTCTTTGGAAAGATCCATCAGCGTATGTAATATAAACAGGTACTACAGATAGACATCAAGCTGGGTTGCATTTTGAAAATTGCCTATAGCTTTCAATAGTCCTAAATTGCTCCATGACACAGAAAATCCCATCTTTTTAACATCAAAATTATTACGATATAACATACAGGAAGAAAGGCTCAGTTCAAACTCACAGGTGACTTATTTAAGACAGAGGTAAGTTATAATTTATTGAAGTTCAAATAAAGGATATAGAGGGACATTTACCAGTCTATGACATATTTGTCTGTATTAGTTTTAACCTGATAGGAGATATACCACAGGATATGTGAAGTTCATACAACAGTTAGTCATACCCACTTACAAAGACTGACCTTCAGACTGATTTGGGCATCTTTTGCAACTGGTTGATACCAAGAGAACAAAGGATACCAGAGATATTTGTAAATGTATCAGTATAGGGTTAGCAGAGTCTAGGCACTTTTGAATATATTAATTATAAAAAAGGGAAATAAAGACGCAGACATAAATTGGTAAAAAAAATTACTTTGTTACTCAATAATTATCTTTGTTGACTCATCATAGGATCATAGGTATAGAGTTGAAAGGGATCTTTAGAAGTAGCTGTGTAGTGCAGTGTATTGAACATTAGTTCTCGTCAGGAATACCTCAATTTGAATCTTGCCTCAGACACTTACTAGTTATGTAGATCAGGAGAAATAATTTAATCTCATTTTCCTCATCTATAAAATGAGGCTATAGCATTTACTTTCTAAGTTATGAGAATCAAATGTAATAAGTAAAGTATATAAAGTGTTCTGTAAACATTAAACACTATATAAATGTTAGCTATTATCTTAGAGATAATTTAGGTTAAGGCTTCTTAAAGTTTTTCCACTCATGCCAAGAAATTTTTGAATGATCCCAGATATAAGCATATAAAATAAGTATACAAATCAAATGTTTATTGATAATAAATCATAAAGAATTTATTTTAAAACAATGCCTTGCTATACATATAATTTGTCATTTATTAAAGACAAAAGCAAATGTGATGGATGTGCTTATTTATTTATTTATTTTGCTGAGGCAATTGGGATTAAGTGACTTGCCCCTAACTTACACAGTTAGGAAGTGTTAAATGTTTGAGACTAGATTTGAACTCGGGTCCTCCTGACTTCAAGGCTGGTACTCTATCCACTGTGCCACCTAGCTGCCCCTGCTTATTTATTTTTACATAAAGCATTAAATCTTGGTGGAATATTTGTTACTTTTTACTGTTGTCAAATTTTTAATGATCCTCAATTATGTTACCATGGGTTGTGATCCACAATTTTAGAAACTTTGATCTTGTTCAACTCCTTTATGTTCAAGTAAGGAAACTGATGACCAGAGGAGGTAAATAATTTGTTCAATGTCACACGAAATCAACTGTGTGAGTCAGAGAGCCAGGATATGATGTGACAGAGACCCAGATCTTCTGGTACAAATGTGGTATATCTATAATCAAGAATTCTATGCTTATGGATCATTTATTTTCACCCTATGACCTTAGAATGAATACCCTAAAGCAATACAAAATTCTGAAGTGACTTCTGAATCATCAAGAGAATACTTCTTTTTACATTTTATTTTTCCCATTTTTTGTTTTTGTTTGACTGATTTTTGATGTCTCATTGAATCATTTATTTCTATTTGCTCAATTCTAATTTTTAGTAAATTTTTTTTTCAGTTAGCTTTTTAAACTCATTATGAGGTAATTGAACTTTTAAATGAATTGCTTTGTTCATTGATTTTTTTTTTCCATTTCACCAATTCTGTTTCTTAAGGAGTTGTGGAGTTTTTTTTTCCATTTCATCAAATCTATTTTTTTAAGGAGTGGTTTTCTTCAGACAATTTCTATGTTTCCTTTTCCAAAGCTCTCATTTCCTTTCCCCATTTTTCTTCTAGCTTTCTTTTAAGAACCTTTTTGAATTCTTCTTTTTGAGTTGGAGACCAACTCATGTCACCCTTTGAAGCTTCATCTGAGATGTTTTGTCTTTAGTGTTCTCAGGGTTTGAGGTCTGTTCTTCCCAGTCTTCAAAATACCTATTGATAGTCAGAGCTCTTTTTGTTTTTTTTGTTTTTGGGGTTTTTTTTGCTTATCTTTAAAGGTTAAGGTTTGCTCTTAGGGCAAAGGGAAGATTTCCCCAAGCTTCTTCTGCAGGCAACATGTCTTCATGCTGCCCATGGGTCAATGCTGCTGGCTTCCTTCCCAACTGGTTGGGCATGCCCAAGTCACACTTGTTATGCTGAGGTTCAGGCTCACTATTTGCCTTCTGTAGTTGTGTTGGCGGTTTCACAATTAGTCTGCCAATCCACTAGCTTCTGAATCAGAACAGAATAGCCATTGCTGCTGTATTTTTGGCTAAGATCTTCCCACTAGATTCCCCCCATTGGTGAAAGCCTCTGCCCTGGGCCTCCTTGGGCTGTGCTTTTGCTGGGCCACGTGCGCCCTTGCCTGATTGAGACAGACCTTTCCTGAAGTTCTTCCAAAATATCTTCTGATAGAAATTTGTTACCCTCCAAATATTTGTGGGTTCTGTCACTTTAAAATCCATTTAAGGACTTGATATAGTGTTGATTCTGAGGGAAGCCAGGAAGAGCTCAAGCAAAGACTTACCTACTCTCCACTATCTTGGCTCTGCCTAGATTTTTTTCCTTAATTCTCTCACTCTACTTCTCTCACACCTCTTCTCTGCCCCATTTCCCCCTCCTCAGGGCTAAAGGTGCAAATTTACCTTTTGGAGTCTAACAAATCCATCAGTTGTTCCAATATATCATACTGACTAAGTCTTAATTATTCTGACTTTTTATTTCCATGTGTCTTCCCTTTACTCACCTCTAAACCTGATTTGGGGAAAGGCTGAGCAGCATATGTCCTATAGTGACAATAAAGCCTCAAATTACAGAAAACCATAATCTGATCAAAATTATTATTATTATACATGGTACATAGACCAAGAGAGAAACAAAATGTGAGCCAGAGTATGCTCATATATATTTTTAGTGATGTCTTATATGCCATAACATATGTCATCCAAGAAACATGATGCACATGGCAAGGCTATGTAGCAAGAACAAAAGTAACAGATGTACAGCCTATTTATTACACTGATGTCCACACAATAGTTAAAAAGACCTAGAAATCTACTAGGTCAATTCTTTCCAGAGGAATTATGAGAGGATATGAACAAGAATTTTTCAGGAAGAAAAGTCAATGTCCAATCCTTGTCCACCTTTGGAAGTATTACCCAGATCCATATAATAAAAGAAATCCATTAAAACTATTGAATATTTGCAGGTAAGGAAATAGAAGTTCAGGGATGGCAAATAATATTTAAGGCCCTGCAGAGAATTGGCATCAGAGACAGAAGAACCCAACCTCTTGTCTCCTAATGTGATACTTTTTCTACTCCTTTATATACCTCTTATGTTCAAGGATCATTTATTTTCATCCTATGATCCTATGACAAATATCCTGAAGCAATACAAATACAGTCCCTTCCCTAAGGTGACCCTCCATCACTCCATCACTGCTTCACATTGGTACCAGATTTAATAGACTACATCTTTTTAGTCCACTTCAGTTCAGAATTCAGAGAATCTATCTTGCCTCATCCTTCCCAATAGCATGCATACACATCTTAAATTCCATTTCTTAAAACATAATATAGGCAATAAGAGATAGGATGATGAGTTAAAGATGGGGAAAGGAAAGGAACAAGAATTTATTAAGTGTTTACTTTGTGCAAGGCACTTCACAAAGTGCTTTACAAATTTATTAGTTTATCACTTGATTCTTAAAAGTTGAAATAGGTGATAATATTATCCCCATTTTACAGTTAGGAAATTGAGGCAGATAGTGATTAAGTGACTGCTCAGGATCACACAATTAGTAAATGTCTAAATGACCAAATTTTTGAACTCAGGTTTTCTAGGTCCCAGGTTCAGTGATCTGTCCTTTGTACCACTTATTTTCCTCTATCAGTGCCTTTGACATTTATTAGCTGAAATTTTGGGCAAATCATTTAACTTCTCAGGATTTCCTGGGGACCTTTCCAAGACCATAAATTGTGTATAATTTCAGATTTACATTGTTAGAGGGATTTCCAAAACAGTAGTTCCCTATCCACCAAAGAAATCACAGGTGCAGTCCCTAAATCCATCCTACAGGAATCTGCCCAAGGATAGCTGAGGTTTAACTTTCCTTTTCTTAATAGTCCAGGCTAAAATTCCACTGGGGATGGGTGTGCTTTATTTTAGTGCTCCTCAAAGGCAGAGTAGGTATAGGAGTTCATAGACATAGCAATATCTCCAAAAAGTTTAGGAGGAGGGTCAGTGAACCCTACTAAACATAACTCAAATCCCAAGTGATCCCCTATATTTCAATCTATTTGGCAATGTGTACCATTGAATAGGACAAGGAATTCAGAGACTGGAAATTAGTCTATTGAACTTGGTCTCTCTAAGATCACCAGTGATTTCCAAGTCCAAATTCAACAATCTGACTACTACATGTAACATATTTGAGTTATAGAGATCCAGTTCTTAGAGATTTTGTGAGAAGAAATGACAGCAAGCAAGGGATAGCGACATAGGCTAGAGTATAATTACCACCAAGAGTAGGTAGAAGCAAATTGCCCTGGAAAATTTTGAATTGAAAGCTATTACTTTTAGCGGGGGATTGAGAGGTGGATAAGATGCAGGGTAGTGTAAAGCAATGGTGTCAGACTCAAATAAAAAAGGGCAGGGGCACTCTAAACAATACATAAAAATCCTTAAAGCTGCATATTGACTTATTTAAAAAACACATTATTATTTGTGTTACATTGTTATGTGTGTTACATATCTGTGTTCTATTGTAGTTTTATTTATTTTTATCAATATTTTCCAATTACATTTTAATCTGATTCAAGTAGCATTGGGGAGTGTTGTGGGCTGCAATTTGACTAGCCTTTCTGTTGGACAGTTCTGGTGTAAGAGAAAGCTTCATGGAAGAGATGACAGCTGTATTGGTCTTTAGAGAAAAGATTTTAATAGGTGAATATGGGGGCAGGTAGGAATAATAAGAAAAGACATGGTGACAAGAGAGATAGACTATACAGTTCATGAAAGGGAATGGTATGAGATAAAATCCACAATAATATATGAGTATCAAATCATGGAAGGTCATAAATATCAAGATCAGGAATTTGTACTTTATTTGATGGATGATAGGGAGGTATCAAAGATTTTTTAGTTAAGAGTTTTATGATCAAAGCGGTGTTAGGCAGCATCATGAAAATGGAAATGGAATGGTCAGAAAACAAGGCAGAAAGTTATTAAAAGAGTTAAAAAAAGTAATAAGAGCTTAAGTGAGGATGATTATAGTGTAAATAGAAAGAAGGGAATTGATATAAGAAATTTTGCCAAATCCAATGATCTTTTCTCTTTTTGAAATTCTGGCCTTTTTGCAACATTTGAACCTTTGTGTGCCATCTGCCACCTGCACAGGTTTTCTCTCAATTCTATCTCAGACTACTGCTTCTCTGTTTTCATGATATCATAGGTAAAAAACAAATAATATAACTTTTTCAGATGATAGTCTACTTAGTGAACCCTAGAGATTAAAAAATAATTAAAACATTTAATAATCAGCATAGTAACACACAAATCATCAACTTTTCTATATATTATTAGCAAAACAGCAGACAGCCAGTTTGGATAAATATAAAGGCTAGGCCTTTAAGTTAGAAAGACCTGGGTTCAAGTCTTATCTGACATATACTATCTGCATGATTCTGGACAAGTTATTTAATTTTTCAATGCCAAAATAACTTTCTAAGATTGTAAATTGTAGACTAGTTTATGGCTGTATGGTCAAGGAATTCTCCTTCCCAAGAATTCCCTATACTAAAGAAACAACAAATCAGGACTAAAAACATACAAATAAAAAAATCCAACCAAACTTGTAGGAAGAGGAAAAAAATATTCTATTTAAAATTGTTAAAAGAATATATCAAATATTTGGAAATTTACCTATTAAGACATACATATGAAATATATTAATAGGAACCACAAAACATTCTTTACAGAAAAAAAGACAGATGTGGGAGGGTATTCATTGTGCATGGTTGGACTGTTCTAATATAACAAAAATGACAATAACACTTATATTAGTATACTTTTTCAGTAATATACCAAATTACTCTAGTGTTACACAGTCAGACTCTATAACTTATATTGCAATAATGCTCAGGTCTACACCAGCATTCTGTCCAGTATAAGCACAAGAGCTCATGCCCCAGAAGTAATCATTGTTGAGGACTGGTAAGGTGTTCATCAGGCATGGATACAGGACCCCAGTGATAATGACCTAATGACAAGGAATGGAGGGAATAGAATGAGGGAACTCTGAAGCATCAGAAGCAGGCAGTGGCCAGTGAGTAAAAGCCTGGCTCCCAGCAGAATTGGAGAAAGATTTCAGTAGCAGCAAACAACATTGAGTAGTGGGCAGTCCCCAATGGCAGTAGAGAGCAGATCAGCTTCCAGGAGTAATGGCAGTCCAGTGGCAAAAGCCTGGGCACTGGCATATTCAATGGCAAAAGGCAGACCATTCAAACCCACTGCTTACAGTAATGTAAAATTGATTGGTCTCTCTACCATTCTGCTAATATAACCTCCAACAATCACCATGAGAAACAGCTTTGAGAACCAAGGGCTGGTGTTGTTGGGAAATAACTTACTTTATGGCAACAAGGAGGAGGTTTAAGTTTCTAGCTCCTACAGAAGAAAAGGAGCAATTTATTAAAGATTTTTCATAAGTTAAAGCATCCTTCCCCTATCCCTATGGGACTCTTGGAGAGGTAATGGATCTGGTTGGTGAGCTAGAGAACAGTAAGTGAATGAGACCAGAAGGCAATTCCTCTGACCTGAACGTATCGTGATTAGTTGTAAAATATCATTATCTTTGCCACATGTTCTTGAGGCTGCTCTTGTTTATGGTCACCTTTATACACTGAGAGATCCACTGCATAGATTATCCTTCTTGGGACTCCTCCATATTTACACTATCATTCACAGAATTTACACTGTTTTGTTTTTGTTTGTATTTCTGCTTTATTTTCCTCTTCTTCCTTTAGTGTGGTTTGCATTTTCTTGAATATCAGAGATCAAGGCTGACCATTAATAGCCTTGAAGTTCATTTAGGTGGTAGAAGGTCCTCTGATAACCTCTAAATAGGACCTTACTACTAAAAGGTGGATTGTGGTAGAAATTTACACTCTATGTAGAGAAGGTTAATATTTTTTCCTTAAAAAAGTTTTGAGATGTTCCTCAAGATTTGATTGGCTCAGTGAATTATGGCTCAGTTCAGTCTGTTGAAGTCCTTTCCAAAAGGAGTCAGTGGGTCTTTTCAGATGCTTGATTGGTGAATTGTGATGAGTTTCATCCAGACCAATCAATTCAAGGGAATCTCAATGGTTATCCTTCTTGAATAATCTCTATTAGGGCTAAGTAAATCTTTTTTTCTTTTAAATTTCTTTATTTTTAATACACATTGCTTTATGAATCATGTTGGGAGAAAAAAACCAGAGCAAAAGGGAAAAATGATGGGAGAGAAAGAAAAACAGAAAAAAGAAGTGTCCATAGCATGTGTTGATATATATTCAATCTCCACAGTTCTTTTTCAAGATGCAGATGGCATTTTTTCCCCATAGTCTATTGGGATTGCTTTGGATCGCTGAATCACTGAGAAAAATTAAGTCTTTCTTAGTTGATTATTGCACATTCTTGCTGTTACTGTGTATAGTATATTTCTGGTTCTGCTTGTTTCTCTCAGCATGAATTCATGTAAATCCTTCCAGGTCTTTCTAAAATTAGCTTCTTCATAATTTTAATAGAATAATAATATTCCATTATCTTCATATACCACAACTTTTTCAACCTTTCCCCAAATGATGGACATCTACTTATTTTCCAATTCTTTGTTACCACAAAAAGAGCTTCTACAAACATTTTTGCACATATGGATCCTTTCCCCTACTTTAGGATTTCCTTGGGATACAGACCTAGTAATGTAAATGACCGGGCTGGGTCAAAGAGTATGCTCAGTTTTATAATCCTTTGGACATAGTTTCAGATTGCTCTCCAGAATCATTGGATCACTTCACAACTCCACCAACAATGCATTAGTGTCCTAGTCTCCCCACATCCCTTCCAACTTTTACCATTATTTTTTCCTGTTATCTTAGTCAATCCGAGAGGTATTAGGTGGTACCTCAGAATTGTTTTAATTTGCATTTCTGTAATCAATAGTGATTTAGAGCATTTTTTTCATATTGACTACAGAGCTTTAATTTCATCATTTAAAAATTGACCATTTATCAATTAGGGAATAAGTAAATCCGTTAACTATTGAATAACCTATGGATGTATTATTTTATTCCAATATCAGATCAGATTCCAATATCAGAACTGCTTGGGGTCTGGCTTAAATCAGACCCAGTCTGGAAACAGTATGTGTCCAGCAGAGCAACAGAAGGAGACAGTAAGAAGCAGAGATCCAGTGAGATGCTACAGGGGTGCAGGCCCAATGGAAATTAGTATGATAATGTCACTAGACATTATTAGTTTCCTTATACTCAGAACCTAGTTTAAAACTATAATCCAGAACCTCAATGCCTTAGTTCCATATATCTGTCTTTCTCATGCAAGTGTTGAGGGAAAAAAACCCTATAGACTTTGAACCACTGCCCCACAGCCCTAAAATCATAATTCTGAAATACAATTCTTGCCTTCAATTCCTCTGCTTTCTATTCCTGTATCCCTCCAAACTGTTTTTTACTCACTTCAGTAACTCTGACAAAAAGAAATAGGTTGCACCATCAATACCCTGTATTTGGGACAATCAGAATGGATCTTACAAAAGCAGGTGGTTTGGATTCAAATCCTATAGATAATTAAATTAATTTGGCAATCATTATAGAGATGACTATCAAGGATATATCTACACCAGTAGTTAATGCACTGAAGGGATGACATAGTAAGGAAAAAGAGACTGGAGAAAATAATCTGGATTCAAATCTGCTTAGGTGACAGCCTTCACAGAATGTTGTAGTGCTGCCAACAGATGGTGTATTCATGGCATCCTTGTACCTCTAGGAGTGGATTAATTGCTTGAGATCTGAATGGAGCTCCATCTCTGTGAAGCTACAATACTCTATCTAGCTAGTGCTTTAAATGCCATCTGTTACCTTTTGACAGTTTATTTTTTTTCCTTTTTTTAATCAAGGCCACTCATTACCTGGTGCTTCCCTCTACTCTAATGGATATGACAAAGATACCATTCATCCCTTCCTGATAAGAGCTGCTTATGGAAATGGGAAGGTGAGATGAAGGCAGTGATTTATAGCAGAGTGGGATGGGGGGAATGGCTATTAGCTTTATTCTTTTTCACTCTGTCTCCAGAGTGGCTTTTCCACTTTGCAGCTCCTCTGGATCTAACCCAGGACAACTGAAAGGCACAGTTTAGTTCTGCCAAGGGAAGGGAAAAGGTCGTCCCATTTCCAAAGATTTTATTTTAGTGCTGGCTCATCTAGCCTTTGTGGATAGAAGCCCTAGTCATTTTTGCAGTTGCTGACCCCATGATTTATGTGTTGAAAATCCATGTGTAAAGACACAACATGACAAATGGGACCAAACATGAAAGGATGTATGCTTAGTATGTCTAATAGATATTTCAGAAGTCTTTGTGTATATTCTGGGATTAATGATACATAGGGATCCCTCTGGACACCTAATGAGGCAGCCAAGGCAGTTCAAGTTTAGAAGGGATAAAGTGGGTTGAGGCCAGGGGAAATAGAGATGAAGATTCACTAACTGCCTTAGGCAGTGTCTGGAGTTCCTTGTCTTGAATGTCCCAGTCTTTTCCTGACGCTTTTCTCCAGCTGAAATTGGGAAAAATCCCTTTCCTAAAATTTAAATAAGAAAAAAAGTCATGAATTTGCCTTGTGATCACATAAAGAATTCCAAAGCCCTTCACAAGAAAGAAACAGAATAGGGGTAGGAACATCTAACCCAAAGGTCAGATTTTATTAGCCTATAGTTTTTGAGTTGCAGTGATCTATCACCACATTTCATCAGCAATTTGGTTATCTTATAGATATCTCATAAGCTTGTGAATATCGATCAAATGGCTAATTATCATGTCAAAGGCAGTAAAAAATGATGAATTTCACAGTATATGTTTATAGGCATTCAGAAAGAAAAGTAGTGATAAATAATGATCACTAAGTATTCATAAGAAGGGGTCCTACCATGTTAACTTAATTTCCTTTTTTGACAGGCATACTAGACAAGTAATTCAGTTCTAAGCCATAAACATAACTTATATAGATTTTAGCAATATATTTGACAATATTTCTTAGGGTATACTGGTGGACAAAATAGAGAGATGTGAATTAGGAGATTCAGAAATGGATGAATGACTAGACTAAAAAAAAAACAATGATTTCCTGGTGGTAGTCTTCAGTGGAGTATCATAGGACTTTGTCTTTGATTCTGTTCTTTTCTACTTTTATTTCAGTGACTTCAATGAAAGTATAGATGATGTGATTAAGAAATTTGTGGATGAATGAAGCTTAGAGCAGCTAAAATGCTAGATCAAAGCTTATCCTTGTGGGAGCTTGACCTTTAATGAGAGACTAAATTCCCTTTTCTTCAAATATTCATTCTTCAGACATTCTTCAAATGGCTACATTTCTATCATACAAGTTCAAGGACAATTTGCCTAAAATTTAAGTTATGGATAATGTCTAAAGTATCCAAAAAAGTAGTGGGAGAATAGAAAGGTATTCATTGTGTGCTATGAATCAGATATAGGGCAGTTATTTTCTATATACAAAATAAATGTGAAACATAAAACATAATCACACATTGACAAAAGGACTTAAAATAGGATTCAATAACTTAATATAGCCCAACTTATATTCTTCCCAGGAGATTAGTACTTAAATTTCATCGGAACATAAAGTAGTTTGAGAATTGCTGAATATTAATGGTTATATTTTTTTCTCAGTTCTGCACCACTTCCCTGATGGTAGATGGCCTATAAAAAAGTGGGCCTTAATTCACAAGTGGTCTATAGACTATAGACTAGAGGTCTATAAGTTAATGTTTTACTTCCTCCTAGATAATATATTTAGATTTTGATGAGGATATTCAAGACCTTCATCAAGACAATAGACCTGTGATAGGAATTTTAAACTCTGTAGCAGGTATGTAAAAGAGAGGTATTGATATGGCAAGATGATTTTTGATGTGGTTTAAATCCTACCATATAGGCCTCTGCTCAATTACCCTACCCAATGAACCTTTTCTATACAGGTTTGCCTGTTTTACTTCTGTATTGGCACTAGTATTTAGCCATAATATAACATTAATTAAATTAAGCAAGGCTGTTTATGTCCAAACCCCACTAGGCATCTGGTTTTTTTCCCCTAGAAACATATAACAAGATGTACTCTCAGAATGTGCTTGACTGACCACAGGACTGAGAACAATTAATGAAATCCCCAAGGTCCTATTCTCCATGCTCTTGCCGGGATCTGGATCACTTCCAGGTACAGGTATCCCTCACTTTATAAAATAAATGTATTTCCTCTAAGAGAGTTCCCATCATGCAAGATTGACTTCCACTATGAAACTAGAGATGTGTTCCCAGAAAAGAATAAAAACAAAAACCAACTTCTTCTAATAGCCTGAATGACTTGAGAAATAGAAACAACCAACTTTGAATTGCTGTAGAGTTTAGGAAGCTAGACTTATCCTATTATGTAAATTGAGTGAACTTCTTTGCTTTACTTGTGAAAAAGAGGGGGATGTGTAACATAATATAACAGAACAATAAAAGAGAAGCAACGTAAAGAGCATCACCAGAGAAATTATGACAAAATTAAAAGGTAGTTGATTACCTAATGGGAGCCTATGTGCTTCATTGGTATAAACATAATATCAAGAGAATGAAGCAGGGTTCATGTTGGATAGGACTCTTGGAAATGATTTTTAAGGACACATGGACAAGACTGTCCCAAGATGAGCATCCATCTCACTGATAGATCCAATTCCTTTTCTTAGAGGTTAGGTTGAGAGGCTGGAAGACATACTCAGTTTTTATTGTTTTGTTGATAATGTTCCAAGGTTTCATAAGAGTCATATTCCCTTGCCTTATTACACTATGGAGATGATCCTTGGTTCTTGAAGACTATGCCAGAAGAACATGACCTTTCTCATGCCCCAGTATGCTGGAAAGCCTTTGAATACTGGCTCAGTGATGGACTCAATGTTTACCCAATGTCTAAGGAGCAAATTCCTCAGCTAAATTCAGTAAGATCATCTTGGCTACAACTTGATGACTTTTTTTTGGGGGGGGGGGGCGCATATAAACTCTCAAGGAGAATTAGAGATATTGTATAAGTAGGTATAACACTGGGTTATTGAATCAGAGGTCTTGATTTTGGAAGGAGTAATGTTAAAAGCTGATTCAGTCATAGGATCATAGAAGCAGAGAATATTGAGTCATAGGGGATTCCAGAGGCTACCTAATCCAATTCAAAACTGAACACATATACCCTCACAACATCCCCAATTAATGGTCACTTATTCAGCATGTACTTGAAGTTCAGTGATATGGGATATCTACTACATCCCAAGATAATCCATTTTGATTGCGACGGTACCCCTTTACAAGGAAGATTAGGCAGGGGAAAAAAGTACTCAGCCAAAGGAGACAAGATAGCAGGGGAGAGGGAAGAAAAGTGACAAGCTCCCTTACCAAAACTCCTCCAAACATGTAGAAACTACACCAATTTGAATCTTGTTGTAGAAATTCAAGGAAAAAAATCACAGGAAGACATTTTTCCAGTCCTGGGCAGCATAGGAAGATAGATAGTCTATGGACATTGTCTATGGATATTGGAATGAGGTCTGGCCAATAGCATGTGGAGTTCTCTAGCATAGGGAGAGATTATGATCCAGGGGAAAAGGCAGTCCAAAATCCATGGTAGGACATGAAACCCCACAAAGGAAGCAGGAACGGGAATGTGCTATCAGCTTTTTAGCTCCCTATCCAGGTCCAGGTCAAAGATTCAGGGTGGACAGAGGTGAACTGAACCTAGGAGTGACATTCCTGAATAAAGAGTACTCATAGATCCTGGACTGTATACCCAGAGAGGAGCAAAGTTAGAAATAAATGGAAACTTTCTGGCTGGGACCTGAGGAGCAGAGCAGGGTCTTGGTTCTAGCATCTGATCCAATCTGAAGTTTGAAGGCAAATAACCAGGGCAGGAATCTCAGATGTTTGGGACATTTAATATTCTATTACTGAATCAAGAACTTCCAAAATGGCTGATAGTGACTAAGTCTAGCACAAAGTTAAACTCAGGTCAGGAACTTGCTTTTTTAGACTAAAGGACCAGTGATCAGACATCGCCTTGAATCAGATTACTTAGGGAGTTCAATACTTGTATGAGAGCCTAGAATAAAATATTACTCATATCCCAAGAAAGCATCAGAAGGATGAGCCCAGAAATTCCTTCTAGACTTGTACAGAGTCAAGCCCTCTGTCCAAAGTCAGATAGTAATCTGGAAGAATGAGCAAACATAGAAAGAATAACACCATCTAAAGCTACTATGATAACAAGGATGTTCTAAGGCACAAACCCAGGAGAAAGAGAATGATTCCAAAACATGTATAAGCAAAGCTTGAAAGAAAAGCACAGCATGGAAACAAATTCAGCTAGAATTCTTGAAAGAGATGAAACAAAAGTTAAATGTATTTTTAAAATAAAATGATAATGTTGGAGGGAAAGAAATAGAAGTGAGATGAAGCTAAGATGGTAGGGTAATGGGAAGCAATATAGTAAACTCCTCTCCATGAACTTCTAACAATCAGCAGTTTTGTCACCAATTATTCAGTCTTGGATTGAAGATCAAGGACAGAAGAGGGAGAAGAACTTCACAGTGAAATGATGTTTCTAGATATGGAGGCCTTGTAAGATGAATGGGGAAATGAAGTTCAGAAGCCAGAAACAGCAGCAACATTAGTAGCACATCTCAGACCTCTGGTCCAAAGTAGGGTCCAATGTCCAGCTCAGCCTAGACAGATAATCATGGAAAAAATCCCAGATCACAAGGAATCACAACATTTTGGCACTTTGAATCTGAGTTTTCTAGTTGACTGATAGAAGTGAAATCCAACAGTAATATTACTCTTTTTATTGTTATTGTTGTTATTTTCTTTTTTATTAAAGCTTCTTATTTTTAAAACACATGCATAGTTTTCAATATTCCCCCTTGCAAAACCTTGTGTTCCAAAATTTTCCTTCCCTTCCCCCAACCCCTCTCCTAGATAGCAAGTAATCTATGTTAAACACGTGCAATTCTTCTATAAATATTTCCACAATTATCATGTTGCACGAGAAAAATCAGATCAAAAAGGAAAAAAAGGAGAAAAAAACAAAATGCAAACAAACAACAAAAAAGTGAAAATACTATGTTGTAGTCCACACTTAGTTCCCACTGTCCTCTCTCTGGGTGCTCTCCTCATCACAAGACCATTGGAACTGGTCTGACTCACCTCGCTTTTGAAAAGATTCACATCCATCAGAATTGATCGTTGTATAGTCTTCTTGTTGCTATGTACAATCATCTCCTGGTTCTGCTCATTTCACTCAGAATTAGTTCATGTAAGTCTCTCTAGGCCTTTCTGAAATCATCCTGCTGGTCATTTCTTACAGAACAATAATATTTCATAACATTCATATCCCATGATTTATTCAGCCATTCTCCAACTGAAGGGCATCCACTCAGTTTCCAGTTCCTTGTCAAGTCATATTACTCTTGCTCAGACCCAAATCTAGGTCAAGAATTTTAAAATTCGAACTAAGGAGCTAGTAATCAAACTTTTCCCTATATCACATCAGACCACTTCAGGGCTATTGAAAACTTGCAGCACTTTAGCCTGTTCCTGAAATCCTAGAATAATACAACATTCAAAACCCTAATAAAGCAGCAACAAGATTAGATATGATTTTCTCTTGAGAAGTAACATCAAGTCAAAAGTCAGGAAGAAGACTTGACAAATGGCCAAACAAACAAACAAACAAAAAAAAACCCCACCATAATAAGCTATCATGGTGGCAGAGATGCTCAAGACACAGATGCAGAAGAGAAAAAAAATACAAAATATCTTCAGGAACTGCTTCAGAAGAACCATGTGGGTACAAACTTAATTAGAATTTCTGGAAGAGATGAAGCAAGGATTTTTTTTTAAATAAATGAAATGAAATTTTAAGAAAAAATGGAAAAGAAATAAAAGTTATGGAAGGAACTTTGAACTGGCCAAATAGAAGCCAATGACTTCATAAGATAGCAAGACATATTAAATCAAAGTCAAAAGACTGAAAAATAGGAGAAAATCTCATAAGAAAAAAAGCTAACCAGTAACAGCTTAGGGAGAAAAATTTAAGATTCATTGGATTATCTGAATGTCATGACCAAAAAAAAACCCTAGACATCTAATTTTAAGAAATCTTAAAAAAAAAAAAAACCCTACCCAGATTTTCTTAGAATGAAAGGGCAAAGTTGAAATAGAATCCACCTGCTACTTCCTGAAAGAAACCTGAAATGAAAACTCCCAACAAGATCACAGACAAATTTAGAGCTTCCAAGTCAATTAAAAAATACCATAAGCAATCAGAAAGAAAGAAGTTAAGAATTGAGGAACCATAGACAAGATCATATACAACTTAACAGTTATCATTTTATAGGAGAAGGAAACTTGAAATGATATTCTAGAAGAATAACTCACCCAGGAAAAGTGATTATTATATTGTATGGAAAAATAGGAGTGTAGTGAAATAGAAAACTTCCAGGAATCCATAATGAAAAAAGTAGAGTTATATAGAAACTTTGAAAGGTAAACACAGGAATGAAGAAAAGCACAAAAAGGTAAACATGAATGAACAATGTTAAAGAACTGAACAAGAAAAAAAAACTACTTCATTTAAATTTGGGGAGATATTTCAAGTGCTCTCTCCAAATCCTATCATCATTAGAATTCATAGAGGAAGGGCCGTTAGACAAGGTCTGGGAGTTGTTCTGCTATCACCTGATGATGTTAAGAAAAGAATGGACAGAGAGGGAAAGAAGGATACACTGTGAGAAGTGAGGAAAAAGAAAAGGGAGTTTAGAGAAAATTATTTCACATAATGCAGGTGCACAAGTAGACATCTCTATAAATGAGGAGAAAGGTATGAAGGAGGGATGGCTGACACTTGAACTTCAATCTCAGAGGAACTTGTTAAAAGAAGAAAGAAGATATATACAGAGAATTCGGTACAGAAATACATTTCATTCAACACAGAAATAGAAGGCAAAGGGGATAAACTACTAAAGATGGGAGGGGAGAATTAGAGGGACAGTAGATTATGGGAGATTTTGATCCAAGCCAAATAAATTCTAAATAAAAAAGTTCAAAAATATTTATAAGTCTCATCAAGGTGTTAAAGAATGAGAAATTGAGGGAGGGTCCACAAACTAGGGAATGGCTGAATAAGTTATGGCATATAAATATGATATAAATTCTATTATGTTATAATAAATGAAAGAAATGTTTTCAGAGAAATGGGAAGATTTGTGTGAAATGATTCATGATGAAGTGAACAGAATCAGAACAATTTAATATAACAGTATTGTAAACCTAAGCAATTTTGAAATATTTAGGAACTCTGATCAGATTGGTGACCAAAGACAGAGTACTAAGTAGTGATGAAACATTCTGGTCATCTCCAGATAGAAAGTGAAAGGCTCAAGGGTTGAGATACACACACACACACACACACACACACACACACAATCTATATATATATGCACATATATATCACATATATACGTAATCTATGTATATATATGCACATATACCATATATACATAAATATATACTATATATATATGTCTAATGAAGAAATATATTTTGCTTGACTATACATGTTTTTAATAGAGTGTTGATGTTATTATTTTTGTGGTTCTCAATTGAATGAGGGTGGCAGAGAAAGAAAGCAGATTTTTACTGATTTATAAAATTAAATTTTAATTTATACAATAACATCCTATAGTTTCTTGCCAAAAGAGTTAGAAGAGATATATTCAATATTGAATTTCTTTCTGATCTCATCAGAACTTCAAGACACAAGGATTGAAGTAATGAGTTGGGATGCCTCATAGAATCTTTTATTTCCTTGCAGATTCAGCTCAACCTTTACTATCTACAAGAAACCTTTTTTGATCTGCTAGTGTCTACCCTCCCTAAATGAATTTGCATTTATTTTGAATGTCTGTCTATTGTCTTCCTCTATAAAATATAAATTCCATGAAAACAGAAGCTCTTCTGCTTTTGTCTTTGTATCTCCAGTACCACCATAGTGTCTAATGCGTAATAAATGTTCAACAAATGTTTTTTGATTTATTGATTGACAGGAAAATATTCAAACTGAGCAGAAATCAAAGTATTATTCTTCTGGTCTTTTTCTCTGAGTGGCTTTGGAACAAATCCTTTTAAATCTAACGAAATTTTGCTTGCACTTAAGTAATAACCTGTGCTATGGTGTGAAGGTCATCACACTAGTCTGATGGTATGTTTGCTTGCTGTGGGTTTTGGTGCCAATGGTCATGGCTCAGGAACAGACTCAGCTTTTAGGCTGGAAGCCAGGAAAACATATTTTTTAATGCCCACATACCCCCAGCATGACACACATTTTTGGAAGTTTGTCACATAGATCACCAGAGATGCCTCATTTATTCTCCTAGGAAAGGTTGTCTTCATGGGATATTATTAGAGGATGAATGTTATCTAGTATGTGCACTGTTGTGGATATGGAATGCATCTGTCTTCAAGAGCCTTCTTTCAGGATCTAGGGGTGGGAAGGCAGGGAGGAGGGAAAGAGCTTTTTCAGATTCTTAATCCCAAAAGAATGTTCAGGAACAGTATCCCTCTCTCTGATAGTGTACTTGAGAAGAAACTTGGATCCATGTGCTGATTGAAAGAAATGATTTGTTTGGTGTACAGAGACAGAGATAAAAATATACTATTTTCACAGCACTCATTTACTGAGTGAATACAAAGCAACATGGATTCAGAATTCATGGCTGGAAGATTGGTAGTGATGATCACATATAAAAAATTACACACAGGCTTATTAGACTGAAGATTTTTATTTGTTACTTCTCCTGGTACAAACAGCAGAGAACACGTACAAAAGTTTAGGTTAAGGGATTGACTTGGTTGAGAATGTAGGATAGTACAATAACTAAGTTCTTTGTATTCAAATGGACATTTTCTTAATACAGAAAACAATATCTGCCTAAACCCAATAGCCAGCATTATATTTAATGGGGAAAGGCTATATATAGGACTTTCTTATAAGATGAGAGGTAAAGTTTTTATATATATAGTTCTAAAATGTGAGCTATGGTAATATAACAAAAAGAAATTAAGGGAGTAAGCACAAAGAGGGAAACAAAACTATGACTTTTGCCTATGATATGATACTAGATCTAGGGAATCCAAAAGAGACAATTAAATATAGTAAAACAATAATTTCATCAAAGTTTTAGGGTATAAAATTAACCCACCCAAATAATCACAATTCCTGCATATTACCAACAAAACCCAGAGGAATGTGATAGAAAGAAATTATAGAATATATAAAATATCAGAAAGTCTAATAAAACATACACTCTATGAGTATAACTACAAAAAATTCTACAGAAAATAAAATGGGCATAATAAGTAGTGAAATATTATTTGTTCATGGATATCAATTGCCCATTGCTCATACCATTATAATAAAAAATATAGTAGGCCTGAATTAATTTTCTTGTTCACTGTTTATTGAACTACCAGTGGAGGTCAAATAACTTATGAGTAATAATGAAAAAAAGTGGGAAAGGAGGGGATATAGGAGTTTCAGATCTTAAATTATATTATAAAGAAGTAATTATCAAACCTATTTGACACTGGGGCTCTAAGATGGTGCAGTGCAAAAAGCACTAGCCCTGGAGTTAGGAGGATCTGAGTTCAAATGTGGCCTCAAATACTTGACACTCACTATTTCTTTGAGTCTGGGCAAGTAACCCTGAATGCTTCCAAAAAAAAAAAAAAAAAAACAAAACCTCCCAATAACTATTTGGCATTGATATAAAAAGAAGTTAATCAATGAAATAAAATAAGTATACAAATATAGTAGCATAAGTCTGATAAATTTAAAGACCCTACATTCCCATGGAAGAATTCACTATTTAATAAAAACTGGGAAAATAAGAAAGCAGTCTGGCTTAGATATAGACTAACTTTTCCTACCATAGACAAAGAATGTATTTCCAAAGATATATAAAGGCAAGGATGGAGTCATTTGAATAAGTCAGTCAAATTAAGCTAAAATACATTATACAGTTCTATGACCTGTTCCTTTAACTATGTTTCTCTATTGAATAAAATTTATTGAATCAAAGGCATTCGAGCTAAGTGTGAAAAGGCTCTGATCAGTTTAAATGTCTCAAATGAGTTATTTGATGAACCTGAGTAATATTACACAAGAAAAATTTTCAATATTTTGAGAAAATGTGGTCACATGTTGTGGAGCTTCTATAAAATATCAGTGCAAAACTAAGATGGAGATTCCAGCAAGCAGAGAAGAGTATTTTTCTAAAACTCCTGAGAAAATGACTCTTAGTAGAGAGAACCATTTGATCTCTGTCTTTGCCTCCCCTGTTTTCCCACCTGACTACAGAAGAATTATTTGAACTTTGGAGATCTGAGGGTCATCACAGTCTTATCACTGAGTCTACATTTGGGGTATATAACAGATGCAATCTCATATCTCTTCAAAGAGAACAGTAGAAAAATTAACCATAATTATATGGGGTATCTTAAGTACTCTAGAGAAAAAACTGATAAGTTATAGTGCTAGCCCTCAGGGCTCTCCACATGTTCCTGAAGAGTCATAATAGCCTGCTCTGGAGACCTGATTTGAAAGATTGAGTGGAAGTCAATATAGTCACTTGAAAGCACATCATAAGCAAATTAGAGAAACAATACAAAACATCTGGATAGGGAAAGTTTATGACCAAATAAGAAATAGAGAGGATCACAAAGGAATAAATGGATAGTGTTGAGTACATAAAAATAAAAATATTTTACAAAACCAAAATCAAATCCCGTAAAAATTAGAAGGGAAAGTAGATAACTGGGGGAAAATTTTTGAAGTGTGTTTCTCTGATAAAGGTTTCAAACCCACATTTAAGAAATTGATACAAATCTATAAGACTAAAAGCCATCTACCAATAATTAATGGTCAAAGAACATGAACAAGAAATCATCAGAGAAAGAAATCTAAATTCTCAATATCCTATGAAAAATTGTTCCTAATCATTAATAATTTTAAAAATGTAAATTGAAGCATCTCTAAAGTTTGTCTCATGTGTATCATTTTATTAAAAACATAGAAAAAGAAAATGATAGTCGTTGGAGGAACTGAGAAAATAAACATACTAATGAATCATTTGGTAGTATGTCCCAAAAGTTACTGTGACCCAGGGATTCTACTATTTAACTTAAATCTCAAAGAGACTAAAGAAAGGGAAGAGAAAGAGACCTATATTTATAAAATTGTTCATAGCATATCTCTCTGCTTTATAGCAAAGAATGATAAGCTAAGGGATGGCCCATCAACTGGGAAATAAGTGAACATATTGCATATGATTATAGTGGAATATTATACTATAATAAATGACTAAAAGGATAATTTCAGAGAAATCTGAGAAGACTTATATAAACTGGTATAGAGTTAAGTGAGCAGAATCAGAACAATATATATAATAATGCAATTCTGTAAAAATGGACAACCTGGAAAAACTTAAAAATTCTACTTAGTGAACAGTCACAGTTCTAGAGGGCCTATGATAAAAAAAAAAAAAAAAAAAAAAAAAAAAGGCTACTCACTTCCTAACATAGAAAGATGATAGACTCAATTGGCAAAATGACACCAACATATTTATACATAGTCACTGCAAAAGTTTTCTTTGACTGATTATCCATAATTTAACAAAATTTTTAAAGTTATGTTTCTTAGTTGGGGGTGTGTGAAAAGGAAGAGGGGATCTAATGATAGAATTATCATTACAAAGATAAGAAACCATTGAACATATTTTTTTAAATGTAACAGCGAGAACAGACGGAAGACCAGAAGGAATCATAGACAAACAAGAAAACTTTGAAAGCAACATTCTGAATTTTTTAGATGCTTAAAAACAAAAGTAAGCAGTACATAAGAGATAAATTTCATGCATGATACTCTGTTTTATTATATAAATAAAAGTACTCATTTAAAATGAGGTTTGTTAATTTCTTAATTCTTAAAAAGTGGAAAAAATAGTTAAAGGGGACTTTCTACTTCTAAATTAGAGGGAGACCTGAGTCTATTAGAAGAAAGAAATTTGTTAGAAAGACAAACTAAATGTCATCATACCCGTAATTATCTGGTTGACTAGTCTGTACTCCAAAAGAATTTTGGCTCTAGTAAAAAGGTTCTAATATTATTCATAGCAACTTTCTTGGTGGTGACAAAGAACTAAAATTGTGTTGATACCTATTAATTGGGAATTGATCAAGTTGTGGTATATGATCATGATGGAATGTTATTGTGCTATAAGAAATGATGGGCACAATGGTCTTAGAAAAACATGGCTAGACATGCAAAAAATAATGAAAAGTGAAATGAGCAAAACCAGGAGAACATTGTAGGTAATAATAGCAATGTTGTTTTAAGAAGAACATTAAGTGAAAGAGTCATTTTTATTATTATAAATACCCAAAGGACATATAAAAGAAGATACTATCTGTATCCCATGAAAGAGCTGGTAAATAGAATTATGTATAGAATGATTTTATATATGTAAATATTTTTGACTAATGGTACCCATCTCTGTGGTGGGGAAAAGGAAAGAAAAAAAAAAGAAATTTACAAGATAACTATTAGATATTTGAAAGGAAGAGCAAGTTATGCATAATAGATTTTCAATTTCATAAGCAATCATCTCTTTTTAAAAACTGTTATACTGTTATGAAAATTATTTTTATTCCACAAATTTAAAACTAAATAAATTTAAAGATTAAATAAAGATCCAAGGATTTAAAAGATTTCTTTCCTTATGAAAAGAAAGCAACACACTGCTTAAATTTCCCCTGCCCACTCATCCATTCTGGTGACTAGATTTCTGAAGGCCTGCCTTTCTTACTCAAAGAGCTAAATTTTAGTCTCTGGCTTATAAACTAAACAAAGACATGATAGTCGATTCCTTTGATAACACCTTAGATGAATATTACAATAGGGCATAGAGAGAAAACATTCCAGAGTGGGATAAAGTACAAAGCAAGAAGAGAGAGGAAGAGAGGAGGGAGGGAATAGGAGAAGAGAAACAGATGAAGAGAGGGAACAAGGAAGGGAAAAAATGAAAAGAAGAAGGAAGAAGAGTAAGAGAAGGAGGAGGAAGAAGAGGAAAAGGAAGAGGAGGAATGGAGACAGGTGAAGTAGATAATCTCTGAGATTTCTTCATCTCTAAATCTATAATCCCCAATGTTGAATTTGTGTATAACCAGAAACCTATGGGCAACTTTTCAGCTATTATTTCAGACAGTAGAAATTCGAGAGCAGTAATTTAAAAACAGCTTTTCTTATCAAGAAAGCTAAAGAGTTGGTTGTCTACTCTCACCAAGTAAACCCGGCTCATTAACACAAGAACAAGGGAGTATAATGAGAGAATTTGGAGGAGTGTGTGTATGTGTGAGAAAGAGACATGGGAAAGGAGGAGATATGGAGATGAGACAGGGTGACTCTAAGAGTTTATATTTTGCCAGCTGCAGTCGTATACCCAATGATTCCCAACCCAATCCAATTTGTAATGGGTACTCCCATTCATTTTTCATGACAAAATTTTTTTAAAGATTAGGTCAGATCGCCCTCTGGTGGGATAAAGGGAAAAATAATCTGGTTTTAAATGATGGAATAAACAACTCACATTCAGAGAATGGGATGTTTTGGTGAATAAATACATCTTCACTCGATGTCTACTCTTCCTTCCCACTCATTGTTTCCTCAACTGTTTGTGATTTGGCTTTTTTCTATATTTGTCCATACTCCTATTCTCCTGTATGCTCTCTCAAAGGTCATCAAGGATTTCCTAATTACCAGCATTACAGCATTTGACACTGGTGGCCGTCTCCTCTTTCAGATATTGTCTCCTCACATTGTCTTCAAAAATACCACATTCTTTTCATTTTATTCATTTTCCTGTATCTTTGTCTTCTTTTCTAGGTTAATCAATCCATAAGGACCTACTATATGAACCTAGCAATGCACTAGGTTCCAAGAATACACAGAAAAGCCCTGAAAGAGCTTCCAATCTAATCAAGAAAAATAATCAATGCCAATTGTATATGTGTATACAAAACAGACAAAAGGTGATTTGGGAATGGGGGGAATAAGCTGCTCTTCAAATCAGGAAAGATTTCATGTAGTATCACTTAAGCAAAACTCTGAAGGAAACTAGTCATCTTGAGAGATGAAGGTAAGAAAAGTTGGCATTCCAGGCTTGGGGGGCAGCCAGGGCAAAGATAGGGAAGCAAGAGATGGAATGCCATTTGTGAGAGAAAACAGCCAGTTTGGCAGGATCATTCTCTGTATAAAAAAGGGATAAATGTGTAATAAAGGTGAAAGAATAGGCTGAGACAGGTTATGAAAGGTTTTAAGTACCAAAAGAGAAATATATATATATATATATATATATATGATCCTGGAGATAATAAGATGACAATGGTGTTTATAGAAGAGTGGAATAACATGGTTTGACTTGTGCTTTAGGAAAATCAGTTCGACAGAGACTTGAGGATGGAAAAAATTAGGATACTACTGCAATAGTTGAGGTCAGAAAGGATAAACACCTAATCTAGGCTGGTGGCCTTGAGTCTTAAGAGAAGATAGTACTTGGGAGAGATTGTCTTTTAGAACTTCTTAAGTGGAAGGGTTCCCACTGTCTTTCCCTAGTCCTCTACCATCTTCAGAATATATTTTACATGCTAGAGGTTTTAAACTTGGCATCCACAGACCCTAAAAGATATCCATAGATTTCAGAGGGTCAGAGAATTGGATGAAAAAAAAATCCTTATTTTCACTAACTTCTTGCTAAAATTTGGCATTACTTTCAATTATGAATTAAAAAACAACATTATTTTGAGAAAAGCTCAAAAAAAGGTTAAGCATTCCTGCTCTTGATTCTATCCCTTGACAATCTTATTATTTAATCCTATAGCTTTAACTCTCACTTTTATGTTAAGGATACCTAAATCTATAGTTCTAATCTTAACTATTCCCTCAGAGTATATCTATTTATATGTTTCATTACCAATTCAAACCCTTTCTGTCCAAATGGAGCTTATGAACTGTCCTCCAAAACCTATCCTGTCTGACCTTGAATAAATTTAGGAACTTCTTTGAGTTTGTTTCCTTATCTATAAAAGGGAATAATTGGATTAGATGATCTTTCTCAAAGGTATCTTAAAACCTTTAACTTCTGAAGGGTGAAAATGAAAAAATGTATTATGTCCCATATCCAATTCCTATATCTGTAGTATAGCTGGGAAGTCAAGAGGTTTTTTTAATTTTAAAAAATATTAATTCCTTCTGTTATGTTAGCTCACAATCTCTTAGTGATCAAAGACCACAGGAAATCTTAGTGATTATACAATAACACATTTAAGCCCTTAACATATGTGTTTTAGTAACAATGATGATGACTGGAAGGAAGGTTAGATATCTTATATTTAGCATTTTGAGTTTAAGATAGTATAATGGAGGCCATTTTTTTGTAATTAATGTGGTCTACCCCATGCCACTGAAAGATTTTATGATACTATAAAGCTTTCTCATAAGGAATATAGCATAGTAAAACAAAAATTAATTCAACAGATAAAAACATCACTGAAGCTTAAATGCTTGACATAAAATTCAATAACTAGAAAAAAGTTGCATTTAATAAAAGATTTGCTGGCAGAAGTGGTAGGTACCATTTCATTATGTTCCTTCAATATTTTTTATGATTCTTTCACACTTATAAAATCTTATCTTGAATATTTCTTCTAATAGGAGTAATATGTGGAACAGGGGTGTTGGAATCCTTACTAACTGCTAACTAATTAGAGTTGATCTGAAGGTTCTGTCCTTCAGCCTCTGCCTCTGCTTTCTTCTGCCTCCAACCAGATGGAAGGTCTCTCTTATCTCCTTCTGGGAGCCCAGCCACCAACTTGCCGCGGAGAGAGGGCTTCTGGCGTAGCTCCACTGAAATCCGTCAAAGTGTTCTCTGCACCAGAGTCGTTCCTCTCGAGTCCAGCGCGATCAGCCAGCCAAGAGGAAAAAATGTATTCTGCCATAGATCCCTCATCGCTGGCCTTTTATCTGCCTCTTCTGAGAGAATGGGATTATGGGTTTTCTCCCATAGTGCTCTCTGGCCCAATGAGCTTTAAGGGAGGTGTGAACTCCCTGAAAGTAGAAAGTTTACTTTGTGAAGCTAGCATACTTGTGGACTCCAATGAGTAAAGGTGGGAACACAAGCCTTGTCTTGATTAGTTCTACTTAGTAGCTTGTTTCAGGTTCTGGCCAAAACATCTTCTTGTAAGATTAGATCAACTCTAATTAGTTAGCAGTTAGTAAGGATTCCAACACAGGGGTGATTGAATTAAGTTATCTACATATGTTGTGGCTAAACCGGACAATATGACACATTTCAAGCAAGTCACATGTTTTCTCCTTCTTAGCCTTTGATCTTTTCTGTCTAGAATCAGTCTCCTTCTCTTTGGTCACTCCCACCCACTCTTTGAAATCCTGCCTCAATTGCTGTTTTTCAGAAAGCCTTCTCTGATTCCCTTAAGTGGTACCTGAAGCAGGGTTCTGGGATAAATGGAATATACAGGAACTGGCTCAGGAGAATTAGAAGTTCAAAGCATTTGCTATTGCTAATTACATGGATCTGTAAGAATGAGGACCTTCAAGAATTTCAAGGGAATTAATTTAAAAAAAAAAAAAAAAAGGCAAAGGAAGTTGTTCTAGCTATACTAAACCTAAAGCTATATTGTAAGGCAATGGTCATCATAACCAGAAGAAGTTGGCTTCACAAGACACAACAGTCAATGATTGTGGTAATCTAGTGGTTGATAAACCCAAAGACCCCAGCTTCTGCAATAAGAACTCACTATTTGACAAAAATTGCAAGGAAAATTGGAAAAGAGTATGGCAGAAACTAAGCATTTACCAACATCTAATACCATATAACAAGATAAGGTTGAAATGGATTCATGATTTAGACATAAAGGATGATACTATAAGCAAATTAGAAGAACAAACGGATAGTTTACCTCTTAGATCTGTGGAGAAGGAAGAAATTTATGGCCAGAGAAGAACTAGACAGCATTATGAAATTTTTTCTTACATTGCATTTTATTGCATTAAACTAAAAAGTTTTTGCACCAACAAAACCAATACAGCCAATATTAGAAAGGAAGCAGAAAGCAGAAACTTTTATCCAGTGTTTCTGATAAAGACCTCATTTCTAAAGTAAATAGAGAACTGACACAAATTTATAAGAATATAAGTCATTCCCCAATTGATAAATGTCTAAAGGATATGAACAATTTTGACATATTTTAGTCATATGAAAAAATGCTCTAAATCACTACTGATTAGAAAAATGCAAATTAAGATAACTACATTATCACTTCACACTTTTCAGATTGTCTAAGATTACAGGAAAAGATAAATAATGGAGGGGAGGTGGGAAAATGGGGGCACTAATTGTTGGTGAAATTGTGAACCTATAGCCAAACATTCTGGAGAGCAATTTGGAATCATCCCCAAAGAGCTATCAAACTGTCTATACTCTTTGATCCAGCAGTGTCTCTACTGGATCTGCATCTAAAAGAGATCATTAAAAAAAAGGGAAAAGACCCACATATGCAAAAATATTTGTAACAGCCCTTTCTATAGTGCTAAGGAACTGGAAATTAAGTGGATGCTGATTGGCAGGGGAATAGCTGAATAAGTTATAGTATATGACATAGTTACTATTTTTACCTTAACTCTGCCCCAATTTTTCTTTTGCTCTATTGTATTGTTGATGTCGATCTTAAATATATGCTATAAATTTGCCATGTTAAAAAAAATTATCCATGTTGAATTCCTTGAAATTGCTTTTTGATATTGGCTCTTATATGTTAAATTTTCTATTAAGTTTGGGTTTAGTTGAGAGAAAGTCCTGAAAATCTGTGAGTTCATTGAATATCCATTTTTTTCTCTTTCAATATTACAGGTAATTTTGCTGAATATAATATTTTTGACCTCAGGCCTTGTTCTTTTAATTGTTGGTAAATATGATTCCAGGACTTGTGGTCTTTTATTGTGGCTGCTGCTAAGACCTTTACAATTCTAATTGTAGCTCCAACATTAGTTGAATTTTTTTTTCTTGTTTCTTGAAAAATGTTTTCTTTGATAATATTCCTAACGTGTTTTCTGCAAAGGATTTTGTTGAGGTGATGATCGGCTGATTTTTGTATTTCTATTTTCCCTTCATGTTCTATCACTCCAGGACAATTTTCTTGGATTATTTCTTGCATTATTGTATCAGGATCTCTTATTTTTTTGGTCACAACTTTCAATCAGTCCAATTATTCTTATATTTTCTCTTCCTGATCTGTTCTTTAGATCTGTCATTTTCCTTATAAGAACATTCTGTTCTGTTTTTTTTTTTTTAATTTTCTATCATTTGTTTTGTTATTTCTTGGTCTCTCATAGCTTCACTGGCTTCCCCTTGCCCAATTCTAATTTTCAAAGAGTTATTTTCATTTTTGAGTCTTTGTATCTCCTTTTCTAGTTGGTTAACTTTTTTTCATAATCTTGTTTTTCTTGGCTGGTTTTCATTTATTTATTTTAGTTTTTCCTCAATGTCTTTCATTTGCCTTCTAAATTCTTTTTAGCATTCTTTGATAAATTCTCTCTGAGCAGGGAGCTATTTCACATTATTTTTTGGGGTGAAAGCTTTTTTTTTTTTTGCTTCAGTGTCCTCCTCTGAAGATGAACCCCTGGTCTTCTCTGTTTTCATATTATGTTTCTGTGGTGAGGTTCTTCTTTGCCTGCTCATTTTTTTTTAATAAGAGGTATTAGTGTACTACCTTTAATCCTGGGGTGGGGGAATTGTGCCTCTGCCTTCACTTCAACTCTCTCCTCTGCCAGGAACCCCCAAAAAGCTCCATCCTCCAACAAGTGTCCGCACCCAGAAGCGCCTCTGTCCCCCTGCCTCATAAATGAGCTGGTTCCTTCTAGTCTAGGGTTGCATCTCAGCAGCAGAGCTGGGCCTGACATTCCTAATCAGCCAATAATCTTCCGGGAGTCAGATCCTACTAGACAGTCAGAAAGGTGAAAGTTTCTGTGGTTCCTGCTGAGGCTCCAGTCACATCCCGCTCAACCTCAGGATCCTCATTTGGTGTTTCTGTATAGCTAATCTGGTTTTGTTTGCACTTCTCACTGGTTAATCCCAGCCTCAGATCTTCTCAGGTTGTGGCAAGAGGACTCCTGTTTTGCCTCAAGTTTTCTTGATTTTTGTCGAGTCTATATTTGCCCTGAGGCACAAATTTGTTCCATTTGTTGGGGAAATCTGGAGATTTGAAATATATCAACATGCTCTGCCATCTTCCCAGAATCTTCCCCTTAAATTATGATATATGAATGTGATGAAATATTATTGTTCCATAAGAAATGATGAGTAGGCTAATTTCAGAGGAAGCTTGGAAAGACTTACATGAATTGAGGCTAAATGAAGTGAGTGGAACCAAGAGAACCTTGTACACAGCAACAACAAGATTATGTGATGATCAGTTGTGATGGACTTGGCTTTTTTCAACAATGAGGTAATGATTCAAGGCAATTCAAATAGTCTCATGAGGGAAAGAGTCTTCTACATCCCAAGAGAAGAATTTGGATCAAAGCATAGCATTTTCACTTTTTTGTTGTTTGTATATTTGATTTTCTTTTCTTTGTCTTGATTTTTCTTTCTCATATCTTTTCCCCTTTCTTGTGCTGCGTGACAAATAAAGAAATATGTTCAGAAGAATTGCATATGTTTGATCTATATCAAATTGCTTGCTTTCTAGGGAAGGAGAGGGAGGAAGGAAGGGAGGGAGAAAAATGTGAACACAAGATTTTGTAAAGGTGAATGCTGAAAAATATCATTGCATTTATTTGGAAAAATAAAAAGCTATTTAAAAATGAGGACCTTTTGTCAGTCCATTCCATTCTCCCAAAGATCTGCAGTCTTAAAATTTCAGGGCCTGATAGCCTTTGCCACCACCTCCATATCATCATTTTGTTCTTCCAATTTTATGCCATTTTATTATTCTTCAGGAGGCCTCTTTCAAGTCAACCCTGACTACAAATGACTGTCCTTCTCAGATGGTCTTTCATCTTCTCTATATATATCTTATATGCATAATTTTGGGTGAGTTGTCTCCTCCCTTAGATTGTCTACTCCTTGGGAGCAGTTTACCCAGTGTTCTATGTACTATAGCTATTTAATAAATACTTAGTGATTTGGCTTAAAAGTCTCTTATATAACAAATTAATTTGTGTTTGAATATTTAGTTTTTGTATCTCTTTCTCATATCTTTTAAAAGATTACAATCTTCTTGAGGGCAGAGAACATGTATTTTTATGTCTCTTTTAAAAACATATCCCTTAAAGTACTTAATAAAGTATCATATACATAGTATGTATCCCATAAATGGTTGGTTAGTTGTTGCCCTTCATTCTCAAAGAAGACCAAAATGACATTACTATGTTAAAGTCAAGTTAGTGTGTCTGACTGTGGTCGATCAGAACAATATGAACTCAGAATGTCACAGGTCAGACACAGATAGTCCCTATGAATATCTGGGGTAGATTTTGTAACTTTGCATATCTCATGTTTCTTTTGGGCTAATTCAGTATTCCTTTGCTCATAGAGCACAATACCTTCTCTGATGAGGACACGCCATGCTGGGCAATCCTGTGCTAGTGTCTCCAAGTTATACAATCAATTCTAAAATTCTTATGAGAAATGTTGAGAGTGTTCTTATGTCACCTTTTCTGACAACCTTGTAAGCGCTTGCCCTGAATGAGTTTTCTATGAAATATTTTTTTTGGCAAGCAAATATTTGGCATTTGAGCCATGTGATCAGCCCAGTGGAGTTTTGCTCTCTGCAATAGTTTGAATGCTAGCATTTATATATTTATATGCTATTTAATTTGATTCTTATAATCCAGTAAAGTAAGAATTATTTTTGTTCTCATTTTATAGATGAAGAAACTGTGGCTAAGATAAATTAAATGATTTGTCCATGGTCAGTCAGTTAACCAGCTTACTCTCATTTATTGTACTAATGGAACCATCAAACAACTCTGTTGAATGCTGCAAACAATCTAGCCTAAGAATTCTCTATCATTCAGGAAAACTCACTCAAAGTCCCTATGATCTTAGGGAAACCTTCCAAAATCTCACTGACTGTGGGGATACCATTCTGCAAATTCCTGAATCTAAATACCATCACTCTCTACACTATTCACCTTGGCCATTCCCCAACTCTTTTCTTCCTCATATTTGGGATTTTGATATCAGTGAGATATATAATCTTTTATCAAATAACTACAATACTAGTACCCATCAGAATATCAATTTATATAAAATTCAATCTTTTTTTAAATAAAAGCTTTTTACTTTCAAAATATACACAAAGATCATTTTCAACATTCACTCTTCCAAAACCTTGTGTTCCCAATTTTTCTTCGTTTCTTCACCCTACCTCTTCCCCTAGATGGCAAGTAATTCAATATATGTTAAACATATTCAATTCTTCTATACATATTTCTACACTTATCATACTCCACAAGAAAAATCAGATCAAAAAGAAAAAAAAATGAGAAAGAAAAAAAAAGCAAGCAAACAACAAGAAAAAAGGTGAAAATACCAAGGTCTGATCCATATTCAGTCCCCTCAGTCCTCTTTCTGGATGCAGATGGCTCTCTCAATCACACATCTATTGGAACTTGTCTGAATCACCTCATTGTTGCAGAATTGGTTATCATAGAATCTTGCTGCTGTGGATAACGTCCTCTTGGTTCCATTCCACCTAGCATCAGCTCATATAATAATAGAAGAATAAAGAATGTAATACTATCTTCTCTAAAATATAATTGCTCTTTGGGAGCAGATTTCTTGTGGGGCTTCTGGAGGCAGCCTTCCTTTCAGTTCAGAGTAATCACCCCAAATGCAGCCAAGAGTTAAAGTCCAAAACCTTTATTGTTTCTTTCCAAGTCTTGTCTCCTTCCTGAAGCCCAGTTAGCTTTCTTAGAGGCCTATCTCTCTCTTTGGTTCCGAGAGCTCCTGCTGCTAGTCCTTTGCCTCTGCCAGCTTCTGCCTCTAGCTCCCTCCGAATGAGCTTCTAGTGGGCTTCTCTTCTTTGGCCCTGAGAGCTCCTCCTTATATATATTCTCTTAAAGGTGTGAATCTTGTGGAATTATAGTAAGTACTAAGTACATGTAATTAAAGAATCATTATCACATCAATTCCACTGACTTGACACTTTGTAAGAATCCTAACAAATGAAGTATCTTGGAAATCATCCTTCTGATCATTTCTTGTAGAACAATAATATTCCATGACATTCATATACCATAACTTATTCAGTCATTCCCCAACTGATGGGCATCCACATATAATCAGTCTTCACAATATCTCAAAGGAGAAGATTCTAAAAAGTTGAAGAGTGTTTTTTAAAAATCTGAAAAGACTTTAGAAACTACCTAACCATGATACTTAATTCTTAATTTATAAAACATTTCTAAGACTTGTCTATATATACATTGAGTGTATCCTTGATGAAAATGTGAGAATGACTCAAAATCTTACAAAAAAAATGAATGTTGAAAACTATCTTTACATGTAATTGGAAAAAATACCATTAAGTGCAAAAAAAAAAAAAAGTGTGAGAATGGAATAGATAAGCTTTCATGGGCAATTTTCTTTAGTCAACCATTTACTGACAATGATGTAATAACTGAGAGGAATAGAAAATATATAAAATCCTATTCTGCTTCAGTTTGTTAATCACATACACTACAAAGTGCCATTGACTACATAGAACAAGATTAAGCTTTTAAAACTGTTCTCAACCTAAGTGTCTCCAACACACTCTCTCTCTCTCTCTCTCTCTCTCTCTTTCTCACACACACACACACACACACACACACACACACACAAACACACACACACTCTCACATATTAAGCTCATTTTTCAACTCAAATCCTGTCTTTAGCTGGAGACTTTCTCAATCCTCAGATGCTAACAAATGACTTCTCTTCTGAGATTGCTTCCCATCTCCCCAATTTATAATTTGTATGTATCTAGTTATTTATATTATCTTTCCCATTAACTATGAGCTCCTTGAAAGCAGGAGATATTTTTACCTTTTATTTGTATACACAGTGCTTAGCTTAGTATAATAAATAGTAAGTTCCCAATATACATTTTTGTTTGATTGAAGAGTCTTCCAAAGAGAGAACATCTTAATTCTTATTTTGATTCTGTTTCCACCTCCAAAAGGAGACACTTTAGACTGGAAAGATCATAACAAAAATAGTTCATATGGAATTTTTATGTAATATAAATATGAAAATATTGATATCCAAGATAAAAAAGAAAGTACACAGTGGCCTTTAATGCTTTCATCACCTGACCTGAATGAACTATGTTCTTTGTAATTCATAATTCATAGAACTGAATTCATAGAATATAAAAGAACAAAGTAAGAGATGGAAGTAGAGATACATTATGGGACCAAATGAGTTTGTGGGTATACCTTTACTGATCAAGACCCCGGAGCCCTTGTGTAGCAGTTCCAAAGCCAAATAGGTTAAGTACATTTCCTAAATTTTAAAAAAAGGAAAATTCAGGGCAGCTAGATGGCATGGTGGATAGAGCACCAGCCCTGAAGTCAGGAGGACCTGAGTTCAAATCAGATTTCAGACACTTTAACACGTCCTAGTTGTGTGACCCTTAACCCCAATTGCCTCAAAAAAAAATTTCAATAGACTACAATGAAAGATGAGTTATATTTAGTCTATTTGGTAGAATAAGTAGCAATTAATAGAAGATGCAAATAGGAGAATTTAACTTTGATGTCAATGAAAATTATTAACAATGTTGTTGTTATTCAATTGTGTTCAATTCTTTATAGCTCATTTGGGGTTTTCTTGGCAAAATCCTAGAGTGTTTTGCCATTTTTTTCTCTTCATTTTTATAGATGAGGAACTGAAGCAAACAAGGTTCATTAATTTTCCTAGAGTTACACAAGTTAGTTATGTGTCCGAGGCCAGATTTGAACTCATAAAGATGATTATTACTGATTCTAAGCTCAGTGCTCTATTCACTATGCCACCTAACTGTCCATTATTAATAATTAGAACTATGAAAAAGTATATTGAGCTGACTTGAGAGGTAATAGATGTTTTAGAAGTCTTCAAACCAAGATATCTCAGATATTTTGTGGAGGTAATTCTTGTTCAGATATACGCTACAACAGAAGATTTAGGTGAATTCCCAGAGCCCTTTTCCAACTATAATATTCTTTTATTTGGTAGCCATTGAATTGGTAAATGAGAAAACTTATTATTAAATAATCAATTGCTATTGGGGAGATATAGAATTTTTCTTCCTTCCCAGTTTGGAGATTGGGTTAAAGCTTGATTCTCTGAAAGCTTAGATCTTAGATGAAATGAAATTTTGGGATTGTTACCCCACCCAAATAGAAACTCTTACAAAGAAATTCTAATCTAAGGAGAATTCACCCCATTGCTTTCTACTCTGATAGACTTGGGTGGAAATAGATCCTGTTTCATTTGCCCAGGCTGAGGGTGGTCTGGGTCTAAGAGTGACATGATGTCATTCTCATTGGAGTAGGCTCATTGTAATGTTCAGTCTTTAAATAATTGTTAATTAATCATAGCTGATGCTGCCTGAGGATAATACCCACTCATCCAAAGAGTATAAGCATAGAGAAGCTGCCATGATTTCTCTTTGTGCCACTGACCCTTTTTATTAATTATACATAGCATTGATTAATAAAATGATTAATTATCCATAAACTATGTCTCTAACTTTTTATATGTTACTGAAATTAAGAAATGACATCTAAAGGAGCAATTTCAGTCTAATAGTGGTAAGGAATTGGAGAGAGGAGAGGGTTAGGGAGTTAAAGTATTAAGGATTTAAGTGAATGTAAGGATTTAAGAGATAAAAAAGTAGAAGCATTAAGAGAGATATTTTTAGGATATAGAAAACTTGTACATTTGGAGGTAGTGGATTTCATTCAGGTCTAGAGACCCAGTTTTTTCCAGTTTTTAAGTCTCAAACTTTAAAAAAGAAAAATGATATAAAATTAAGCCCTTCTGACTTGAGGACTAATGCGCTATCCATTGCATCATGATATAAAATTAGGACACCAAAAATGAATTAGTTTAAATTTTTATTTAATAAATGCTCACCTGGCCTTCTTATTCCCTGTGGAACTATACTGAGGGAAAAAATCCAGATTTTCTAATGTCACATTTGGTATAAATCATAATGAAGTTACTCATATACTGTTATTTCCCAGATGAACAATGAAATCATACAGTGATAGTTTCCTACCTACTAAATTTGAGTCCTCCATTCAATTTGAATCTGAGGTCAAACAGCATTCCTCCCACTGGATGTGACCTGCTCTCCTTCTCTGATTACCTAGCTTCTAAGATCCCTTCTGGCTCCATGTTTCTATTATACATGATATCAATCTATAGAATATAGGCATTAAACACTATTAAGCTAAAACTAAGTATATTTAGTGACTATGCCAGAGAAGAACAATTCTAAACACTACAAATAAAAATTGTATTCCACTTCTACCTTGATTAATAGTTAAAAAAATATACATATACATATATATATGTATATATATATAGGGCAGCTAGATTTTGCAGTGGGTAGAGCACTGGTCCTGAAGTCAGGAGAACCTGAGTTTAAATCAAACCTCAGATACTAGTTGTGTGACCCGGGGCAAATCCCTTAATCCCAATTGCCTCACCAAGGCAAAAAAAAAAGATTAATAGTCATTTATTTTAAATAAAACTGTATGCCTTGGTTTTAGATGTCACTTCATGAGAATATTGGTTGAGGTGCTAATTCATTTCAATCCAACCTGCATTTATTAATGACTTCTTTGTTTACAAGAGGAAGCTAGGTGGTATGCAAAGGATAAAGTGTGGAACTTAAGAGACAAAAAGATCTGAGTTCATATGCCCAAAAGTGCCAAAACCTGCATACCTTTTGATCCAGCAGAACCTCTACTAGGTCTGTATCTCAAAGAGATCATAAAAAATGAGAAAGGACCCACATGTACAAAAATGTTTAGAGCAGCAATCTTTGTAGTGGTAAAAAAAAAAAAAAAAAAATGGAAACTGAGTGAATGTCCAAGAAGCTGTAGTATATGAATGTAATGGAATAGTATTATTCTATAAGAAATAATGAGCAGGCAGAGTGCAGAAAAACTTACATGAACTGATATTGAGTGAAATGAGAAAAATCAGAAGAACATGGTACACAGTAACAGCAAAATTGTGCAGATGATCAACTTTAATAGATGTTGCTCTTCTCAGCAACACAGTGATCTAAGACAATTCTAAAAAATTTATGATGGAAAATACTATCCGCATCTAGAGAAAAACTATAGAGTCTAAATGCAGATTGAAGTGATTTATTTTCATTTTTTTGGTTTCTATTTTCTTGTGATTTCTCCTTTGGTTCTGATTCTTCTTTCACAACCATTTATGGAAATTGTACATATATAATCTCTATCAATTGCTTGTCATCTTGGGGAGGGGTAAAGCAGAAGAGGGAGAAAAAAATGGAAATCAAACTCTTATAAAAATAAATGTCAAAAAACTAATAAATAAATTTTAAAAATGAGGAAACCAAATTATTACTTTTTGCAGATGATATGATTGTATATATAGAGAATCTTAGAGAATCAACTAAAAATCTATTAGAAACAATTCACAACTTTAGCAAAGTTGCAGGATACAAAACAAATCCACATAAATCATCAGCATTTTTATATGTTACCAACAAAATCCAGCAGCAAGAGATACAATGAGAAATTCCATTTTAAATAATTGCAGACAATATAAATATTTGGGAGTCTACTTGCTAAGGCAAAGCCAGGAACAATATGAACCCACAACTACAAAACACTTTCCATACAAATGAAGTCAGATCTAATCACCTGGAAAAAATATCAAGTGCCCATGGGTAGACCAAGCTAATATAATAAAAATGAAAATACTATTTAAATTAATCTACTTATTCAGTGCCATACCAATCAAACTCCCCCAAAATTGATTTTACAGAGCTAAAAAAAAATAATAACAGAGTTCATCTGGAAAACAAAAGATCAAGGATTTCAAGGAAATTAATGAAAAAATTCAAATGAAGGTGGCCTAGCTGTACCAGACCAAAAACTATATTATAAAGTATTGAAAATCAAAACCATTTGATATTGGCTAAATTTGACCAGTGGAATAGGTTAGGTTCACAAGACATGGAGTCAATGACTACAATAATCTATTGTTTGATAAACCCAAAGACCCCAGCTTCTGCAAGAAGAACTCACTATTTGACAAAAATTGCTGGGAAAATTGGAAATTAGTATGGCAGAAACTAGTATTGATCCACAATCAACACCCTATAGCAAGATAAGGTATAAATGGTTCATGATTTAGACATAAAGAGTAATATTATAAGCAATTTAGAAAAACAAAGTATAGTCTATCTCTCAGATCTGTGGAGAAGGAGGGAATTTGTGGCCAAAGAAGAACTGGAATATATTAAGGATGCAAAATGGATAAGTTTGATTATACTAAGTTAAAAATTATAAAAAGTTAAAAAGAGTATTGACTCAAATTTATAAGAATTCAAGCCATTCTCCAATTAATAAATGATCAAAGGATATAAATAGACAATGTTCAGATGAAGAAATTGAAATAATTTCTAATCATATGAAAAAGTTCTCCAAATGACTATTCATCAGAGAAATGCAAATTAAGACAACTCTGAGACACCATTACACACCCCTCAGATTGGCTAAGATAACAGAAAAAGATCATGACGAATATTGGAGGGAATGTGGGGAAACTGGGACGCTGATGCATTGTTGGTGGAGTTGTAAACTGATTCAACCATTCAAGAGAGCAATTTGGAACTATGTCCAAAGGACTATCAAACCCTTTGACCCAGCAGTGTTTCTACTGGATCTGTATCCCAAAGACATCTTAAAGGAGGGAAAGGGACCCACATGTGCAAAAATGTTTGTAGCAACCCTTTCTGTAGTGGCAAGAAACTGGAAATTGTTCCATCAACTGGAGAATGGCTAAATAAGTTATGGTATATGAATGTTATGGAATATTCCTAGATTATTTGCCATCTAGGGGAGGGGTTGGGGTAAGAAAGGGAAAAAAATTTGGAACACAAGATTTTGCAAAGAGGAATGGTAAAAATTATCTATGCATGTATTTTGAAAATAGAAAGGTTCAATAATAATAAAAAAGAAGACCTGAATTCAAATCTGACCTCTGATACTTACTAGCTGGGTATCTTTGAGCAAGTTAACTGTTTGCCTCAGTTTCCTCATTTATAAAATGAGCTGGAGAAGGAAATGGCAAAGCTTTCCAATATCTTTACCAAAAAAAACCCAAAAAAACAAAGAGGATCACAAAGATCAGATATGTCTGAACAGCCACAACAACAACAATAGTCCACTTCCCCTAAGGATAATAGAAAAACTGTTTTAGGGATAGATACAAGGAAAAACAATTTAAAAACAACAAAATGTTTGCAGCATTATGCTAGATCTGGGGGAGGAAAAAAAAAAGCAAAACTAAACTAAAAAAAAAAAAAACAACTACATTCTATTGGAGGAAAGGGAAGGTGTAATATGTATACAGATAAGATGCATGTTAGAAACAAAGAAACACTAACAAGGATATCAAAAAAGGTTTCTTGTAGTAGATGGCAGGTAAACTGAGCCTTGCTAAAGAGAGAGATTCCAAGAACTGGAGATAAGAAAAATATTGCATTCCAAATATAAGGAACAGTAGACAAAAATACACAAAGGCAAACAAGCATACTTTTCTTTGCTCATCGCATCAATGATTATAATACTTATTAAAAAAAAAAAAAAAGATTAGCCTTGGCATTGCAAGTGCAAAAAGGCATTTTAATTCATGTTTTTTTGCTTGAGATAACTGTTTATTCAGTGTTTAGTAGTGACATGCTTTTAATATTTATCTTTACCAATAGTGGAGAAAAAATATAAACAACTTTTCATTATTCAGTAACTGATTATGAATTATTCAGACATAATGGCTTTATTTCTCTGTTAATTAGCACCTCCATTAAAGACAGGAATAGAAAGGGTAAAGAAGTAGAATTCAAATGAGTCAATTTAGGGCACATTTTGTGTCTATTGTTCTTGGCCTGATTCATCTATACGTCTCTCAGTCTGTGAGATATTTCTACTTTGGTGGCAGAAATACCCTATGAACCAGGAAGCAATAAAGGAGTAAGGAATTCCTCATCAGAAAGTCCAAAGAGAGAGGTTTTTAATTAGAAAAAGTGTTCCTCTGAGAAAGGATGCAAATTCTGCCCTGAACTTTTTAGTAAAAAGTAGTAGTTCATGAAAGAAAAGTCTAGCTCATGTTATGATCTCCTAATGCAAAGCTTATTCCACTGTGGGTCACAACCTCATGTGGGGTTGTGAAACTGAATGAGGAGGTTGAGAAAAATTTGGCAATGATAAAAAGGTATCAAACATTCCACCAAGATTTAATTCTTTTTGTAAATATCAACCAGCACTTCCATCTCATTAAAATGTGTTTGTTTTTGTCTTTGATAAATGGTAAAATTATATGTATACAAAAGAATTATTTTAAAATAAATTTCTTAATGTTTTATTATAAGTAAATGTTTGATTTGTATATCTATTTTATATATCTATATGCCCAGAGTTGCTTAAAAATTCTCAGATGAAAAGGGATCATGAGTGAAAAAAATTTAAGAAACCCTGCTTTAAAGGACAAGAATTTTTATGTTTCTGTACAAAACTTTTCTACTGTTTATACTTTCCAGACAAGCTCAAGTCATCAGGTATTACCATGGACAAGTTACAATTATCTCATTTGTAAAATGGAGAAATTGAATTAGGCAACTTCTGAAATTGTTTTAACTTCCTAATCTTTGACTCTATGATCCTACTATAATAAATGACATTTATACAAATTTTAAGTTTTACAAAGCATCTTATGTTTATACTAACTCATTCAAACTTTAGTATGACCTCGTGTGGGAGATGGATACAAAAACTGTAATACTTGTTTTATACATGAGGAAACCAAGGCTGAGTTTCAGTAACTTGTCCATGACCATACAACCATTAGTGTTCAAAATGGCATTTGAATTCAGTTCTTTCTTATTCCAAGTCTAATTCTTTTTGTTAGAAGCTAACTAGATATTCTAACAACTAGTTCAAGCAGAGGATATACTGCAGCAGGATAATCAGACCTTTGGATTTTACTTTGTAAGTGAATAGACTTGGGTGCTGACTCTTGTTTTGTCTTTTTAATTAAAAAACAATTTAAAATGTTTTTGTTATTCTGAACTTGATAAACACCAGGTAATAGAAATATTTCCATACACAAAGAACACAAAAATTGGATTGTATATGAGCAGTTTGCTTTTAACAAATATAGCTGATTTAACATGTTTATTTCAAAGCTATTCTACTTGTCTCCCCTTGAACTTCCTTTTGTTCCTTTTTATGTGTTTTTTTTAAATTTTCTTTTTTTTTTGGCATCACTTTTTCTTGTGATCTACTCCCCCATTATAACTCCAATTAAAAAAAAATATCCTCCTTCGTGATAAATATAGTCAAACAAAATAAAACAAATCTACATATTGCCCCTGTCAAAAAAAGGATTTCATTAGGTTTTAAATATTTGTGCCCCATTTTCTAATCCAAGGAAGTAGAGGATATGTGCAGGGAACCTGACAGTCATTTCTTTTGATTTTATACTGCCTCAGAAATCCACAATAAAGTAGGGCTCTGGAAAAGAAGATCTCACTGGTTAGGGCAGTGGCTGAGAAGGAAGAAATCAATCCTTGTTGCTTAATTGTAGATGTGAATATTTATGGCACAGGATAGTATGGAGCCAAGGGCAGCCAGTTTTTGACCTAAAGTTTATGTGCACCTAACTTCCTTCTCCATGTTCTCCAGGTACTTTTGACTACCTTTGTTGTTTCTATGGTAATATTATCTTTCTAGGTTGTCTTGGATGAACTATCGATAAATATTTAAGCATTTAAAACCATTGTGGAAATCTTTGCCTCTTCTAGATTGGATCTTGGGCCTTGAAATCACTTTCGGAGCTATCACTTAAGGCTACCTAGCAAATAAGGCAAAAGTAACTTATGATGACAATATTTTTCAAATCACAATGTGAAAAGCTAAATTTTCTTTGGGGAGCTACCTAAATCAGCATTTTAATTTATTTGCTGATGTTTGTCTCAAAGTTTTGCTATGAGATTTTGTGTAAATAAATGGTGATTTGATTAGAGAGATGCTGCTAGTAGAGAAAATAATCTTGTGTATTCCGGGCAAAAGAATTGGGACAAGCAAGAGGAAAGTCCTACTTGTTTTAAATGAATGGTTTGGAAAACAGAAGAGAAAATTTATTCTTGATAGTCTGGATGTTTTTTACATCTGATTTTATTGGATTCTATTGGAATGAACAAATCTGGGCAAGGAAATTCTGTCTACTAGTGCAGATAATTCATAGTTTAGCAATTTACCCTTATAGACTATTGAGTGGAGTAAGTTAAATGACTTTCCAGTGTCACACAGACAATATAGATTGATGGTAGGCTTGAACCCCATTTTTACTTTCCATGTATTCTGCTCTCTAGTCGCTACTAATTAATTCTAATAGCTAATCAAATAGTCACTATACATTATGCACCTATCATACACCAGAAATTATGCAAGGTACTAAGTAGACAAAAGAAAATGCAAAAATTTATATTCTCAAGGAACTTACTTTTTGTCAAGGAAAATTATTCAGGGATAGAGACTCAAAGCATACCAAAAGATGCTAATATCACCTAAAATTATGCTGAATTTACTTTGGATATTATTTTTATTTATATAAAATATCTTCCCTTATGTTACCTGCTTTTTAGCAGGGCACTCCTGAGAACACAAAGATATAACACAAAGAATATTTCTCTAAAGGTGTAATTTTAGGTATTGAAAGAGAATGATATTTTGGAGGCAGAAGGAACTTCTTCTGTCCATTAAATAAGATCATGTAGACAACTACTTATTGTTAAATTTGTCTCTCCCAAATATAAACAATAATTACATACAGTATATACCATTTTTATTATCCAATTTTTTAATATTTTGCTTATCCAGTATTGCTGAAACTATATTCTCATCAACTTTTTGTAACAGATCCTAAGAAAAATTGTCATCTCCTTCAGTGTTATTACATACTATGAAATTAGGCAGAGGAATGAGCTGATATAAAACAGTGAACAAAGTCCTCATGTGAAAGTTCCTTCCACTAATATAGAGTTTATTCATCTAGTATTTAATATATAAATCCTAAGAAAGAGCCTGTGGCACATAGAAATTGAGTGATTAGCCAAGGTCATATAACTAATCTCAGAGTTTCCAGACTCATCATTCCATACAATACTGTCTCTAGAAAGCTGAATATCAGGAATATTTTTAAGTCCCAAAGAAGCTTTTTACTTCATTTAGTCAAGCAGTTTTGTATAAAGAGGGGGTTCCCTAACAATGAAGTTTTAAAAAACTGACAATTTGTCCAGTTTTTCTTATCACTATGAAAAAAGCCTTTCATCACTGTTCCTCTTTGTTATTTTTTCTCTCCAACAAATGAAAATGTGCTACCCAAATGCATTAATTAAATTATCTAATAAGATTCTGCAACTATTAGCACAGAGCTCTAGTGGAAACCAAAAGTCCCCAATTACAGATTATCAATTGCAATTAACTCTTCAAACTATTCCCCAGTTGTATCCGGGGAAAAGAGGAAGAGTTTCTAATAAACATTTTAAAAGATTGAAAATTTTTTTTCAATAGCAGTCATGGAACCTCCAAAGAATTTTTAGGAGAAAATCCTAAATGGTCATTTGGAAAGCAAGGACAATTTACTAACATTTAATCTCCTGAGACAGAGTTATATCATGTTTTTTATTCAACACAAAATTATAAGTATCCTTCAAATTTTATTGAGTCACTAAGTTGGTGGCTTGGAATGACCTCTATCTGTTTTTTTGGTGTAACTTATTCAAGTTATATAGTATCAAAGTCACCATTCTGTTTCACCTGAGATTAAATACCGAGGACAAGGTGAGAATATAGTTTTCATACAGCCAGATACACAGAAATAATGAGCATAACAGATAGTCTGAATATTTGAGGGAGCCCTTGGAACACCTGCAGGAAGTTAGCACCAGGTTTTTTTGGAGCCCTCTAGTTGAAACCACTACAAAAGGTCCCTGGAGGTTGATCTAATACTTGACAATTCAGCCAAACAAGCTCTTTTCTATCTGCCTAGCCTGATTTTCCAGTGCCTGCAAAATACTAGACTGGAAATTGAGAACTGGGTCTTATTCTCAGCTCCCCAATGAAAGTTTTACTTTGGGAACTACTATCCAAATCCCACCTTCTATCAAAAAAACACAAAACTAGTGGACTGATGATGTTTAAAATATGTGACCCATCGCCTAATAAAAGAGTGAAAAATTCAGCATGTATTATTAGACCTTTTTCACATGGCTAATATGAAAATTTGTTTTAATTGACTGTGCATATTTGTAATAGAAGTTTTTGTTTTTCCTTATTCCTCAATGTGGGTGAGGAGTGGGAGAGAGAAAAGGCAGATTTTTCTTATTTAAAAAATAAAATTTAATGAGTTTTCTACTTGAAATAAAGGCTGCATTTTCTTAATGCTAATATTTTACCAGTCTTCTTCTATGACTGGAGGTCATGAAAGTTTAGTTTCTGAGGATTTATATCACCCAGAAAGCAATAGATAGGTACATGGTAGGTATAAAAGCAAGTTTCCAATTGCACAAGTTTAACCTTTATTGGATCATTTGCTGTCTAGGGGAGAGGGAGGGGGAAGAGAGAGAGAAAAATTTGGAACACAAGGCTTTTCAAGGGTGAATGTTGAAAACTATCTTTGCATGTATTTTGAAAAATAATAAGCTATTTTAAAGTCTTAAAAATATGAACTAAAAGATTAAAAAGCAAGTTTTAGTGTGTCATAATTGAAGTATTACAAAGAGTAATTGCAACAAAGGATGCTATAAAAGATATGTATGATAGAAAAGAAAGATGGTATTTATAAGGTGAAAATGAGGAATAACTGAGAACCTGTATACTTAACTGCCAACAGAAAGTTAAGCAAGACCCTGGCATTTTGGGTGACCTCCTGTGGATAACTTATGGGAAGCTAATTATAGGAGTGGGACAGGGCAGGCAAGCATGAATGGATTGCTATTTGCATCATTGAAGGGAGTATTCATACTAGATCCTTTTGTACATTGGAGCTTCCTTTTTAGCTGCTATTCCTTGTTTTGGTTATTTCATTGTTCCTATCTCATAGTCACTTGTGATGTGATATGATAAAAGTATATTCATGAGTTAAATAGAAAATAAGTTATGATTTCACTAAGCTGCCCAAAGAGGCAGTTTCTTTTTCAAATTTTCATTGCTTTTCAGCATTTGCAGAGTCCCAATCTCTCACTTCATATTGTAGAGTTATTCTAAATATTAAGAATAAATTGGACAACTAAATAGTGCAGTGGATAGAGCACCACCTCTGGAGTCAGGGGGATCTAAGTTCAAATCCAACCTCAAACACCTAATACTTCCTAACTTGTGTGATCCTACGCAAGTTACTTAACACCAATTGCCTCACAAAAGGAAAAATATATGTTGAAAATTGTAGCTTTTCTTGATAATGGCTTTAAAGAATTTTTCCACTCTGCATGATAAAACCTTCCATTATGTATATATCTCATTATATTGTCCAATTCAATAGCTTCATTTCAACAAATTTCTTTTGACTTTATAAAATAAGCTAAAGAAAGAAATGCCAAAACACTTCAAGCATCTTTGCCAAGAAACACCCTTCCCTCTCAAAAAAAAAAAAAAAGGTCATGAAGAATCAGCCACAACTGAAATGACTGATTAACAATGAAAAAAGGCAATGGTTAAAAAAAAGTATGTTGCAACATATTACCAACAATGATTTGTGTGTGAGAAATGGCATCAAAGGCATGGAGGACAAATGTAACCAAGAAAGGACATGGTCCAGGCATACAGCAAGAGTGAATAATAACATGTGGAAGGCCTTAATGTAGCTCTGATATCTGCACAGCATTAAAAACAACAGAAAAAAGCTCTTCAAATTTGCTTGGTAGATTCCCAACGGAAAACTTATAATAATATACATAAAAGTCATACCAGATAAAAAAGCAATTATCAAAATTTTAAACTGAACCAGTGGAAGGATTGTTGTCGTTTAAAGATTTTTCATTGTGTCCAACTCTTTGTGATCCCATTAGAGTTTCTTTGGCAAAAATATTAGAATGACTTGCCATTTCTTTTTCCAGCTAATTTTGCAGATGAGGAAACAGGCAGTTAAATGACTTGTGCAGATCACACAGCTAGTATATGAAGAAGGAAGGAAGGAAGGAAGGAAGGAAGGAAGGAAGGAAGGAAGGAAGGAAGGAAGGAAGGAAGGAAGGAAGGAAGGAAGGGAGGGAGGGAGGGAGGGAGGGAGGGAGGGAGGGAGGAGGGAGGGAGGGAAAGAAGGAGAGAGGGAGTGAGGGAGGAAGGGAAAGGAAGGGAAGGGAAAGGAAAGGAAGGGAAAGGAAAGGAAAGGAAAGGAAAGGAAGGGAAGGGAAGGGAGAGGAAAGGAGAGGAAAAGAAAGGAAAGGAAAGGAAAGGGAAGGGAAGAGTATACTCTACTCCCTACTCTTCCTACAGTGATAAGCATGAGCTTTTGCCTCTATGACATGTTGCCCCACCCTATCTTGTGTGCCTGATGGTCCCTTTGCCCCTGGGAGAGCCAAACAAACTCTATAGAGCTACTCCTCTCAAAGATTGTGAACCATTCAAGTACCATGGGGATTCTAAAGCCTTCTTTGGCTGCTAAAGGCTCCACAGGCTTCTGGGTTCTCATGAGTTTCTTAGGCTCTAAAGACTTCTACAAACTCTATCCAGTTTCTTAAGGCATAAAAAGCTCTAAAGTCTCTGAGATTTTCAGAGGGACTCTGAAAATTTTAAACATTTCTCAAAGGCTCTCTGAAGGTTTCTATAGAGTCTAAAGGTTTCAGATGGCTGAAAACCTGTGAAGAGTATGGGGACAGTTTAGAAAGCTGTAAGATTTTTCTAAGTTCCAAGTGGAATAAGTGAGACAGGGTGAAGAGAGAGACAGAGAGAGAGAGACAGAGAGAGACAGAGAGAGAGAGAAAAGACAAAGAGAAGAACATAAAAGAAAGGAAAGGGAAAGGAAAGAAAGAAGAAAAAGAAAAGGAGAAAAAAGGCAGAAGGACAGAATGAAAGGGGAAGGAGGATGAAGGAAGGAATAGAAAGGAAGAAAGGGGGAATGACCAATGGAAATAAGTGGAAAGATACCTCTAAAGTTAGGACTGATGATATCTGGCTTAAATGTATAAGCCATGATGTATGACTGAGGTTACCCAGGACAACAGAGACATGGGAATATCAATTCAGGTAACAACAAGCACAGTGTTGATTTCCTCCAGGCAGCCATGCTCACCATTTCCATTTCTACCTCTCCAGGGCCTTAAAGAAGGCAGGTTAAATAGGAAATAAATTAGGCATCCAATGTTTTTTGTTTTGTTTTTAAACAACTTCCACCTCCTTCATTATCTTTTTTAACATTCTATGGGGGTTTATATTGCTAAGAAAATTCTAGATAGGTCTGCTATGGGACAGATACTTAAGTTTTTCCAAGGATTAGTCACTCTTAAACAAAGTGAGGCATGAAAGGGGTAAAGATAGAGTGTGAACCAGAAATCATTTTCTGTGTTTTAGTTTGGGTGGAGAACATGGAACTAAATAACCAAGTTTTGTCCCCTATCTTTTAGTAATGTTTGTACTTCTCTCTCTCTCTCTCTCTCTCTCTCTCTCTCTCTCTCTCTGTCTCTCTCTCTTTCTCTCTCTCTTTCTCTTTCTCCAGAAAAAAGCTATCATGGAAGAATTTATTCAAGGCGCACTGGATGATTTGTAAGTACTGAAAACAATAAAGAGGGTTCAGTAAGGAAACATCCAATGAGGGAATTTTGAAATTATTTTGAAACCTCTCTGGGAAGGAACTTTAAGCTTATCAAGATTTTTATTCCACACAAGACTGGACAAAGAATTTGTAGGCAGGAAAATCTCGACTTTCAGTTCTTACCTTTTTATCAAACCAATGATAGGGGAAGGTCTGTGGTAGCTCTTTCTATACGTCTACAGAGGGAAAAAAAAACATATTTTTTTACTGATTAGGTCAGAACAAATTAGAAGAGTTTATAGGAAGAATTTCTGGAAATCTCCTTCCTGCCCATCTTGATATAACATAAGTGAGACCTGATTTTTTTTTTTAATTAACTACAGTGTACAAAAATGTGAACTTATAAAACAGATGGATTCTCTTCAGGGTCCCTTTATTTAATTTTTTTAAAATAAGAGAATCATTTTAAATATCTACATTTCCTTTAATATATTTGTAAGATTTCCTATTTGTTATAGTTTTAACTAATAAAAATCCAGTTTGCACATAACATTTTAGAACCTATCATATAAAGTGAAAATACAGGAGAAAGTGAAAATGGAGAATCTGGGATAATATTAGTGTATGTAACATAAGCAGGAGATTCTTTCTAGAACTATATTCTTCACATTGGAATAGTAAAGTCTAATATATGTTGTTGCTTTTAAAACATATTTCACACATGGTAGACACTTAAGAAGTATTTTTCCTTTCTTTTAATTGAATTAACTTGGATTGTAATAATGATATATCCTGTTAGTTCTCAAACTAAGGAAATTCTGAGATTGGAGCAGGCAAAAAAGAATCTTGAAAACCTGAACTTGGATCTTGAAAGGGATATGCTGAACCTAGATGAGGCAAACCAGGCTCTTCTTGTGCAAATCCGAGAGAAAGAACTACAGATTCAAAGGTTAGAGTTTGGTTTGGGTAGGGGAAGGTGGTCTCTAGAAGAGGCTGTTCCTAGGGACAGAGCATCTGGGGATAGGTAGGATGAATAGAAGGAAGAGAAAAGACATTCCTCTGTATCAGTGGTCATTTTTCATATAAATTCTCTTAATAGCTCTGACTCTGATTTCTTTCTTTTAATAACTGAAGACTCAAAATTCAGAGAATTCTGAGAGGACCTAAGGGATTTTAAAACACCTCCCCCATACACACACATAAGTAGCCATTCATCTATATTCAAAGAATATAAGAATGTTGAATTTGGGGAATTAAATACCTTTTTATTGTTCTCATTCCTCAGAAACTCAGATTTCATTGGTCTATCTCTAATTTGAGGTTCATATTTTGTTATTACCAAAGCGTCTTTAGATCTGACCCATGCTTTCCCCAGGATGGAGCTCTATAATTGCAGCTTAATCTTGAAGATTAGTACTTAGTTGTGTGATATTTTGTTATTCAGTCTAGAAAAAGAGATCACCAAGTCCATAGGCCTAGCTGGGGAAAGAGATGAATTTAACCTCACAGCATATGAGAGGGAGGAAGAACTGAAAAACCTGGAATTGGAAACCGCAAAATTGGTAAGAAAGGAGTCTAATGGATTTAGTTTATTACTGTACTATTCTTCCCCTCTCTGTGGGATTTTTCCTGATTTCATAGATTCTAGAGCAAATTAACAGAAATGAAATCACAATTGTCTTCAGGCATGGAGGGAGCAGAGAAGGACGGAGAGATCTGGAAATGGAGTTCTTGGCATTAATGAGATAATAGATGTAAAAGCACTTTGAGTCCTATGAGATTAAAGAATTATATAAAAATCAGTTATTGTTATTATTGTTGTTGTTGGCACTAGAAATCCTAATGCTTGGGCTCTGTTCCCAGATCTTCTCTCATGTTACGTGGGGTCAGAGCACAGTTTTGTCATCTGACAAAAAATTTGGCAGGAAAGGGAACCAAGAGCAGATGGGAAGATATGAGCTGCCATGATTTTTTGTTTTTTTATTTCTGCAGGAAAGGAGTAATGAGATTCTGACTAAGAATGTGAATGAGCTGCGGGTGAAGGTAAGTCTCCTCTTAAGTTTCCCAAAGATCCCCCATGTAAATATCCATAAGTAGACAGAGATGAGTATTGAGAAGGGTTATCCCATTCAGAATGGAATCACATTTTGATGACATGTCTATTTCCCAAACCCTAATATTCACTCTATCTGTATATTTAGATATATGACAAATAATTTTTAGAATCTATGCCCAATCTAAGGCATATTATCAGTGAATATAAAATAAACTCAATATTTTCCTATGATTGTATTAGGAAGGAGTAGGGGAAAAATGGAAGAATCCCTAAAGAAAATTTCTAAAGGAAGAGACATGTTTCCTCATATATTTCAGCATTCTTCTGTGTTGGGCTTAACAATTCATATGAGTTTTGTGGCATAAGGCAACTGGACTACTAGTTTTTGTTTGGTTTCCCCACCTCCCCATGAATGACTGATTCCTTTCCCCTCTTTCCAAGAGATAATTCTAATCTCTTTTTCTCTCTCCCTTTGATGAATACAGAAGGCCTGTAACCTATGACTTAAGCTACTTAGACCAGGATAGCACATGTAATTTTGGTTCAAATAACATATCACTTAAGTGCTTTGCAAATCTTAAAGACTTATGTAGATATCAATTGTATAAGTGGTGGGAGATAAGCATTTATGAACTCTTTCTGGCTTGGGCTTCAAAGGTTCAGGTTGTGGTCTCTAGGAAATACAGATATTATGGTAAGAGTTATGTACAACATATCATAGTTACATATAGTAAAGCACAAGACTGGTCCCAACCAGGACTTAGGATAAAATTCTAGTAAGAATAAGAATGATAAGCAAATTGTTTCAAATAGTTACACAAAGCTAGATGTTTTTGTTAGGAAGGAGCTATCTTCTACTGGGTTTCCTATTAGGAACCCCAAAATACTAAGCATTATCAACTAGAAACCCATTTCCCCTGACTTCAAATTTAAAAAAAAATATTATTCAGTTTCTGAATTTTATGCTTGCATGATTATAGTTCATGTCTGACCATATTTCTGGATTGAAATTTCAGCTTTCCAGGAAAACACCAGAGAATTTGAAAGAAGTTGAAAAAGAAAATCTAAAACAGATGTTGGAGGAATCAAAGGTGAATGCAAACAACAAAAAATTCTCTGATAAATGTTTTTGTGTTTCTACATTCTCCAAATGACAACTTCTTTGGGTTCCTTAAAGTCATGTTGTTTTCAATGCTCTTATGGCTAACTATTGGGGTTGTGGTTAATTTCTACCCTCATTTAGAGATATTTCATCTGAAACGGATATCCATGCTCCTACATCATCATGGGCTTCAAAAGTACACACTCAATATTTCACTAGTTAGTTCTTTCTACAATGATGTCCAAAAGAGCGGACATAAATCTTCTTAAAGTCCTCGCAATCGATTAATCATTCAACAACACTAAATGTCTGCTGTGGGAAGTTCTCAAGGTAAAAGATGATGTGGTCCCTTCCCTTCTAATGAAGGAGATATTAATTATAGCCTCAATTTCCTCATTTATTAAATAAGAAGATTAAAAATAATATTGCTATTAACTGTGTGCAATATTTTCTTGGTTCTGATCATGTCACTCTTTATTATTTCATGCAAGTCTTTCCATGTCTTTCTAAGATCATTTCTTATAGCACAGTAGTATTTCATAACAATTATATAGCATATCTTGTTTAATCATTCCCCAGTTGATGGGCATCCCTGTAATTTCCAATTCTTTGCTGCCACAAAGAGAACTTCTAGAAACATTTTAGAACATTTTAGTTTCCTTTCCTTTACCCCTAATCATCTTTGAAAAAAGACCTAGTAGTGGTGTTGCTGATAGTGGTGTAAACAGTTTAATAACTCTTTGGGCATAATTCCAAATTGTGGTCCAAAATGGTTGGAACAGTTCACAATTCTATCAACAATGAATTAGTGTCCCAATTTTTTCACATTCCCCTTCAGCAGTTGTTGCTTTCTTTTTCAATCACTTTAGTCAATCTGGTAGATATAAAATGATATCTCAAGGTTATTTTAATTTGCATTTTCCTAATCAATAATAATTTTAAGAATATTTTTCATGTGACTATAAATTGTAAAAACTAAATGATTTCTAAGGTCCTTTCTAGCTCTAAACTTATGACATTATGACATATAAACATAAATATAAATACAACCAACTACAGTCATTCAGAGTAAATTCTAGTATAACCCATAGCTTATAAGCTTATGCTAAAAGACTTCTTTAGGTTTACAAGAAATAGGACAATTTAATTGTTCCCCTTTATTAGGATGGCAGTGTGAAAAAGTAATTCATCAGATCTAACTGTTTTGATTCACTTTATCTCTTCCTTTAAAAGACAAAGAATACTATTCACTTTTCAAATCCATGGGATCTTAGAAGGCATGTAATAGTTGTTCTGTGGAATTTGAAAAATAGGATATTGGTATTGGGAAGGATAAAACATGCTTTTAGAGTCTCTGAGGTGAAAATAAGAGATTTTCACAACTATTCATTTTTCTTCTTGCTGCATATCACCAATGCTCTGTGATTGTTTTTCTTCTCTCATAGGTGAGATTACAAAAAGCCACAGACTACTGTGCAGAACAGGAAAAGGAACTGGCTAAGGTAGTGTCAATGATCTTAATATACTTTCATACCACCCTCTTTCTCTTGACTATCTGGCTTGGGATCCCAAAACTGCTCAGAGCCAAGCCCACAGGAAAGAGCTGGATTGATGGATGGAGAAGCTCTAACCAGTGTGTACTATATAATTGGAAATGTCTAAAGGACAGAGACTATGTCTTCATCTCTTTAAATTCTTAGGAGCAGCTGGAATTGCTACTAATCGTAACTACCACCTCTAAGTAGAAAGAGGACTGGAATTGCAATCAGAACTAAATTAAAGGTTCTAGCTCCTATGCTTACTATGTACGACCATGAGTAAGTCATTTAATGAATCTGAGACTCAGCTTCCTTGGCTATCAGGAGAAAATAATATTAATCTCCCTATTAGAAAGAAATAAAATACCAATCCCCTGGAAGGAGGAAAGTGCATTTATAAATTTTGAAATACTCTATAAATACATGAAATTACTTATTAACTACTAAATAAATGAAGAAATGAAAGTCAGTATGACTTGGACCAGACTTAAAACAGGAAGGTCTGGGTTCAGTTTCTGCCTCTGACAAATATTAGCTGGTGTGTCCTTTTAACCTCTTTGTGCCCTCATACAACTCTATTAGACTATAAGTTACAAAGAATTAGTGGAAGGAGTTTTTATACTGGGAATTTTCCCCACTGTGAAGAAATAACAGGCTTGAAGGAAAACAAATCAATACTTAATAGTACTTTTTGGTTTTTCTGAATCTAATGCTTAAGATGAAGAAAGCAGGATGCTGGATCAAATATTCTGGCTTCTTCTCTTTGAAACCCAGGAATAAATATTGCAATACACCATTGCAGTAGCCAATGGCACTGGACAGACACAGTTGCTAAGGTTTTCACTTATTTTCTTATTAAAGTATCATTCCTTTTACGATTGCTTAGTTTGCTCAGAATGGGTCACGAAGAATGAAATAACCTCATCTGGGATAAAATAGAGTTTTTTAAACTATGTAATTAACTATGATAGAAAACTGTGAGAAAATCATAATGGTCATTCTGCATAACATTTGCATGTCATTCTTATTTCTGAACTAACTCATAGAGTTTAGTTTGTTTAAAAAACATTCTGGTTTTCTAGGTAATATCAGAATGCCAATCTGTGGACCAACTCTGTAAAGACCAGGCTTACTACATAAAGGTATCAAATCTGGGAATTTTGGTAAACTTTGAAAACTCATAAGTCAAGATATGGCAACCAAAAAAATCACAGGAAGGTAAAAGGTCTAGAACTGGAGAAATGATAGTGCCTCTGACCTTGGTCAGGCCAGACACAGACCAGATGATGTTCTTTTTTTGGCACCATATTTATGAAAGATACTAATTGGAATATATTCACAGAAGACTGGCCAAGCTAATGAGATAAGAGACCCTGTAATAGGAAGTTCAATTGAAAGTACTAAGGAGTATTTATCTTGAAAAAGAGAAAAAATTTTCACTTTTAAAACTCCCTAACAATTGGACTTGTTGAAAACAGAACTGACTGCCTTGGAAAGTAGAGAGTTCCCCTGGACTGGATATTTTCAAGTGGAGGCTGCTTAATCATTAAAAATATTTGTTCCTATCCATAGAATAAATATTGGATTTTAATTCTCATATTAATTAATTCATTCATTCTATGAATTTCCCCAACAGTTAGTCAAGATATAATAAATTTCACACGGCTGCAGAGTTAAATAAAGCCCCATTTCTCTTATAACAAGTCTTGGTTTAATAGTGGAATCTTTGGTTTCCCAATTGTTCTCACTATGTGAAAATCTTTTAAAATGCACTCCTCTTCTCATCAATATTCTCCTTTATTCTCTTACCTAATCTGTATATAATAAGTAAATACCTACTTCAGCTTTCTGCAAAGCTTAACTTTTGGGGGAAGGAATCAAGAATGAGCTTAGGGTTGTTTGATTTGCTAATTTTCATTGTAATTAAGTAACTGTGAAATTTTCTTGTATATGTACATATATATATATATATATATATTTTAAATTTCCATGAGCAGAAATACCAAGAAATCCTGAGACTGATGGAGAGTGATAGGGAGATGCTGCTCCTTGAGACAGAAATGTGAGTTTTGTCAATTAGCTGGGCCTTCTTAGTTTGAGTAAAACCCATAAAAATCTATGAAAGAAAAAATAAATAAAAATTTTTAAAAATCTATGAAAGAATAAGTTCATACATCAAAGAATCTTAATGTTAAACTGAGTCCCTATTCACAGGAGGCAACTTAGTATTTGTTGAACAGAACTGAATTTCCAATGCACTATTTGTCCACTTCATCTTTAAGGTATGATGTTGATCATTGGAGAGGACTCTATTTATATTTTCTACTTTGAGGAAAGAATTAAGTAAGAGAAAAAGAAGGAGCTCCATGAAACTGAATACATGAAACTCATAATAAGTAATGGTATAATAGAAAGAACACAGAGCTCTGGAGTCAGACAACCTGGGTTTGAATCCTACCTTTGATGCATTTAACTTCTATGACAATTAAGTCATTTAAATCCCCTCATTTTTTCTCTCATGGAAAGGAATTATCAAATGACCATTCCTCATATAAATCCCAAGAGTGAATCAAAATCCCTATACATAACAGACTAATACAGTAGCATTTCCTAAAAAGGCCTAAAAGCCCTCAAACATAATAATTAACACAGTTTTAACAAATCCCATATCAAATCTTAGACACACAATAATAGATGATCCAGGCAAGGTTTAACAGTCATCAACCATTCCCAAAGTCCCTCATATCAGTCCAAAGTACACTAGATGCAGGGTCCAGTCCATGGTCTCATTTAAAACTGCTGCTTCAGGCTGTGAAGTGATAGGAGGCTCTCATTCCATGCAGAGTGGATGCATCATGCTGACAATCAAAGCTGATCCAAGCTGATCCAGGTTCCAGAAACAAGTCAATATCTGTAATTTGACCAAAATCTAGAACAAAAACACAAATCTAACACATAAAGATTAGATCAGTCTCAGATAGAAAGACTCAGTTCATTAAATTTACTCATTTCCTCCACATCTATGAAATAGATGAAATCAAATAAAATATTATATGTATTTTATAAATCTTCAAGTGTTATATACATGTTAGCTATTATTATTATTATGACTAAAATATGGTTGCATGGACTATCTCATAGGCTTATTTACATTTTCTATTTTAAAATTTTTTATTATGAATTTAATCAACATAAACACAAACATTAAAATATTGAAAGAACAAAAAGATAGTATTTGAAACTAAACTTGTTTTTCCTAAAAACTTGGCTAGTCTTTCTGAATTAAATTAAGTTTCTATTTTAAATTTAATATAATAAAACTGTTTTTTTAATCTGTGGCCCTTCTCTTTTCTCCTTTGTATAATTTCTAACATTTCGTTGATAGTCTTCTTTTTTGTGTTTATCACAACCCATTAACTTCTTCCCATGTAGAAATACTGCCTTGTAAAAAAAAAAAAGTATCATATTTATAAAACATTTTGCAAACTTTAAAGTACTTAAAATGTTGTATTTCTTGTTATTACATTGCACGAATTAGTAAACAGTGTTGACCTTGAACCCAGGTAGACCTATGTAAAAATTTTGCCTCTAACTGGCTGTAGGACCTTTTAATAAGTTGTTTAACCTTTTAATAGTTCTGAGGAACCCTCTAACATTTTAAGGTGCTAACCTACGTTGGTGGTAAAGGAAGTTTCCTCATCTGGGATTTTTCTATGCCAATGAAATTTATTATTATTTACATTTTCTTGAATTCATACTTCAATCAGTCTTTGGCATAGCTATTAATAATCTGACTAGATTAATAAGTTTGACAATTAGAAATCATTTTTACAGCAGTGACTTTTGTGTCAGTGTAAATACTTGAAAGTCTTTTAGACATCTCTGGACGTAATATTTGTTTTTGTTTTTCCTTTTAGAAAAAAAGCCCAGAGCATATACAGAAAATCTGATTTGATTCTGGTAAGTTTCCCTTTTATGCTTCTCTGCTCCATCCCCTTTTCTTCATCTATGCTTTCTTAGTGTGTAAAAAGAAAGCAATATAGAATAGAGATTATTTGAACCTATTTATGAGCAAATAGTACAAAACTCTAGGTGATTTCTTGAACAACTAAATTCAACAAACATTTATTAAGTGCCAAAGACAAAAAACAGGCAAGCAAAGAAATCTCTGCACACAGGGGAACCTATATTCTACTTGAAAGAATATGAGACCCCATGCATAGAGATAAAAATGCAAGGTAATTTAAAGAATAAAAGAAAGAACATTAATAGAGAACTTAAAAGGAACTTCAAGATGCTGGAAAGTTGAAATGAGGAGGGAATGAATTCCAGAAGTGGGAGTTTAAAATTGTACAATTATTTTCTAAGATGTAAATTTAGCACAATCCAAATAGGGAGTTTAGGCTGCAGTTGAAATGCACCTCCCTTTATGACTCCCCTGATTTTGGGAGATTGTCAATCGTTATTTCTAGGCCAACAAAGACATTCATAACACCCCAAACTCACTTCCACCCTCAACCTTCTCCCAACCAAAATTAAAAAAGGAAACAGGTCCTACAAGCACAGTTGTGGTACCAGCTTCAACCAAGCTCTCTGCCTAAGGCTCAGGGACTTCACTTGCACTTTATCCTCTTCTAGTGTTCACCTGATTTATACCAGTAGTAGTCCCTACTCTCCAGGATTGAAAGTTCTCTAGCAGAAGTGCTAGTGTTGTCTACTTCTACTCATTTTTACTCATTCCCTGAAGTAACTGGACATGCAATCTCTAGGTGACTCCAAGTCGTCTCTTCTTTTACTATGTTCTGCAACAACTACTCCAGTCAATGAACAACTTTTTCTTAAATGTTTATTATCTGTTGGTCATCTTCTAATTACTAAGCACTAGGCATAAGTAATGGAGAAAAGAAAGAAGAGATGGAAGAAAGGATGGATGGAGAAAAGAAAAGGATGGAACAAAGGGAAGGAAGGGAAGGAAAAAAAGAAAGGAGGGAGGAAGAGAAGGAAGGAAGGGAGGGAGGGAGGAAGGAAGGAAGGGAGGAAGGGAGAAAGGGAGGAAGGGAGGAAAGGAGGAAGGGAGGAAGAGAGGGAGGGAGAAAGGGAGGGAGGGAAGAAGGAAGCGAGGGAAGTAAAAAGAAAGAAAAATAATTCTAAGACCATCTTCTCATTTGTTGTACCTATTGCTTTCACAGGAAGAGAACATATTCAAAAAATTGCAAAGACATTTTTGGTTCAGGTAACTGAAAAAGGCTTGATTTAACTAGCCCAGAATACATTACCCTGGCTAAGGGATACCTCAGATATGGGATGCTTTTATACAGAAGACCAATAGGAATACTTGGCATAGAAATAACAATCCATTAGTCACAAAGCATTTTCCAACCCCCAGAATCCTTCTTGGCCCACCATGCCCAGAGTTAATGCCAGAGTGGAAGATGTGATACATGTTTTTGCTAGAAGCTGCAAAACAAGATAGACAGGATGAGATTATGGTTCTTGTTTAATCCTGCATAGTCCTAGTCCTTTAAGTAAAGGATTCATTTAAGTGATTTAGCTATAAATCTTGCCCTGTGGAAATTTAGGGCCAACTTGGACCAAATCTTGGTGTATAAGGTTACCTTACAGTTACATTTTTTAACAGTATAACAATGATATAACATTGTATCAACCTTTGTAAATCATAATTTGAAAACATCCTACACCACTAGTTCTCAAGCTTTTTGATCTCAGGACCCCTTGGCACTCTGGAAAATTATTGAAAACAAGCTTTTGTTTAAGAGGGTTATGTCCATTGATATTCATAATATTTAAAAATCAAAACTTCCTTATTATTTTTATTATGAAAACTGCTTAACCTTGCCAACTCTCTCCAAAAGTTTCAGAGACCACTCCTGGAGGTTCCCCAGACCCCACTTTGAACATCATTGTTGTACTCCAATGAAAATCATCACCTTATCAATAATTTACAGTCTCAGAGAATGTAGTCTGGGCCATTTCAAGGTTAAGTAACAACGTTAATATATGTCACAGACAGGACTTGAATGTTACTACCTCTCAGGCTGGCTTTTAATTTAATTATCTGCTATGATAAATCTCTGAAACTTTGGTTGATGATAACCTGCCCCACTCTTTTTTCAGGATTGCCCAGTTTGTCTTCTTGATAATCCTGTTCTTCACGAGGATGCTGAGCTTTGGGTTTTTGTATCTTCATTTAATAAATCCAGATTTTGTCCTGAACAATCTGCCCAAGATTATGGACAGAGACACCTTGTGGAGACTGAGGAACTTTCTACTTCCATCTCTCAATCTCCAAGCAGAGGACTTTTTGCCACACTAGTCCAAGGTCAGGCCCTTCTCTCCAGAAGGTCCCAAGCTTCTCCCAAACAGAAGTGACAAGCAGTCACCCAGACTTTGGGTGAGAATGGAAGGGTCACAAAGTTGGACAGCAAGAGTTCTCTTTAGAGTTGTTCACAGTGCCCTGGTCCTCTGTCCTCTGTATTCATTTTCTTTTGATTCCCATTATGATTTCTCTCTTCTAATAAAAAACATGATCATTTAAAATCATTTGATTTGAATGTTTAATTGATCCTTTGGTATTGACTAAGCTACATATACTTGGGGCAATGATGAACTTCAGTATAAGGTTTGAATGTCATGACAGATGTTATCCTGTGTAAAAATTCAAGGACTTTGTAATTCCTCCCTTGATTGATTGGATCTGACTCCCCAAATATATGCTTTTATTTCATCTCAGTGCTCCCAATTCAATTCAATTCAACAAAGAGTATAGGCCCTAGTTTACAATTTCACATTAGTAGATTGCTTATTTTCCTCCCCCTTTTTTCTTTCCACATCTGTTAGAAAGAAAATAAATAGCCAATGTTCTGCTAATTGTTTTTTGAAGGGTTGCCCGCTAAATTAATTTGCAATAAAGTGTGAATAGTTGTCAGAATGTACTGTCTGTCACAACCCATTCTACCTAAATTGGAACCTAGAACACTTTTGAATCAGACTGGCTTAGGATACCAAAAGCAACAAGCCTTTATGACAAGTGCACTTTGATTTACAAATGAGAAAACAGATAGTCTGACACCAGATAACTGGAGAAGTACAAAGAATACAGCTGGGGAGATCACAGGGATTTTGAATGTAGTGATTGTTGTTAGGATACAATAAGAGAAGGAAAAGGGTAGAGGATGGTCTTGCAAGGGGACTGCCTGTGACTTAATGTCTCCAAGCTCTTTTCAATTCTCTAAGGATGGAAATTCCTGAGTCCAAAGAGTTTGAGTGTATAAGTGACAGATTTATTATATGAGAAATAGAGTTTTTATTCAGGTGTGTTATAATTACTTTTCATCTCTGATAGTGTCCCAGGAAGGAGGGATCCTAAAAATTGATCAATGAGGCAACCTGCCCTATGAATATGGGATAAAGGAGTTTCTAGCAATGGAGGATTACAGCAATTGCAGTTTTCAGAAAAAGGCAGGTTAGAATTGCCAGATAATAGGGAGAAGGACGCAAAGAAGATATAGTCTACACAACAAAGTCTAGGTCAAAATAAAAAAGAGACTTGAGGACTATCAATATCCCAGGAATATTTTGATTTTTAAGCGATAAAAGGCGGCAGCTAGTTGGTGCAGTGAGTAGAGCACCAGTCCTGAAGTCAAGAGGACCTGAGTTTAAATCTGGACTCAGATATTTAACACTTCCTGGCTGTGTGACCCTGGGCAAGTCACTTAACCCCAAATCCTCAGCAAGAGAGAAAAAAAGGAGAGAGAAGAGTCTGTTAGTCTAAAATCCCTATTGGTAGGATTTCAGTGGAAATATGTTTGAGTAAAGATGACTTCTTGATTTCCCTCAAATTGCATCAAGACTTTCAATTATGGAAAAGGCTATGATGCTACTTTAATGGCAATGCAGAGAGTTGTGGAAATCCCTTCTTTGGTTGGAGGTGCAGATCCAATGTGAAAAGAATTCAACAACCAGAAAAGTATGGATGGCAAAAGGGAAGGTTATTGGCACTGAGAAGCCACAGCTTTGCTAGGAAGGCAGACTTCTGAGTAGCAAAGTCCTGTTAGGGAAATAGAGGTCAGTACTGAGAAGAGAATGTCTTCACAGTGGGCAAGAGTCCTGGTTGGCAGCTGTGCCAAAGGGAGAAGTCCCTTGGCAAAGCATAATCCTACTTCAGACTTCTGCAAAGATATGGAGCTTAGAATTGTCCTTTATAGAAGTCTGACTATAAAGCTCCCACTTGAAAAGAGTCAATGCCCCCAGGCCTAGATACTTATCTTGGAGTTTCAAGCCACTCAATATCAGAATGAAAATCACTTTGAAGATTTTTTCCCAGAATTTGAAATTTCCTGCAGTGGGAGGGGGGGGAGGGGGTGACTTGCTTTAGAAAAGGAAAATATGGAAATTTTTATGCCTTCTTCTAGACTCTCTAGAGTCTGGGAGACCCCAAATCAAAGGGGACACAATTTCAGAGTGATTATTTTACAGATTAAAGAGGACACAGTTTCTAGCCCGACAGCTAGAAGAGTGAGCTTGGTGATAAGAAAGAAGAGACAGGATTTGTGGACTTTGAGCAAGTTTTATAGTAGAGGAAATAGAGGTCCATAGAATTTTAAGTAATTTGCCAAAGTATCTTAGAGTCAGTAAGTGGTAGACCCAAGAGTTGAATCTGGCTCTCTGATTCCAAAATCCAGTATATTTCCACTGGATGAATACCTGAGCTATGAACACTATGGCATATATTTTCCTTTTAGCTAAAGTACCTTATATAAGATTATCCTGAATCTCCCTCCAAAGATAATAATAAGGAAATTTTTCACCCTGGGATTCTTGAGAGTCCAAGGTGAATCCTGATCACCAGAAGGTACACAAAACTGGAGATCAAATAAAATGAGAAGACAAACTAAAGAGGGAAAATTATATATATATATATATTAGAATGTTAAGGGAACTTGCTTAGTGAGAGTAGCTTCAGATTCCTAAACTATATATTTGGTCTTATAAAGCTTTTTCAGGCCTGATTAGGAAACACATTCAATCAGCACAGCATTTCATGGTATTTGAATGAACCAATGGGGTACAATCTGTCTCTCAAAAGAAGTCAGTCTGAAAGGTCCCTAGTTTGTGGGGGTGCATAACCCAGTTAGAGAACACAGTCTGCAATGGGGCTTTGGACATTCAGCCTAAGCAGGATAGAAGTAGTAGAGTTTTGTGTAGTCAGTCTAACAGAATGAGGTGGGGTGGGGAAGAGGAGATTTTGGTGGTAATAATTCCATTAAATAGCACATTCCAATAATAAAGTTATTTTTTTTCTTCCACATATAGGAATAACCTTCCTAACTACAGTTCTTTAGTAGTCACTGAACATAACACAAAAAGACATCATTAAGAATAACTCATTTATGTCATTAATTGACATTTATAAAATATTTTTGTGTAGTATATATGAATGTGTGTAATATAAATGTATTTATGTATGCATAGACTAGAGCAAAACTTCTTAAACTCTTTCCACTTATGTCTCCTTTTCACTGTAGAAATTTTTACACAACCCTGGGTATATAGGTATGTAAAATAGGTATATAACATTTACTGAAAGTAAATCATAATTTTGTGACTCCCACATTCAGTAACCCCCCCCCATACGAAGTTGCATTTCATAGTTTAGGAAGCTTTAGGCTAGAGAACAATTTGACTGGGGAGTTCTAATGAGTTTGAGTTAGTGAGGTGACATCCTCATGCTGAAGTTGAGATAGACTTAAAGACTGAACATTTATATTATCTTTATTGGGTTAATTAGAAAATTTTTGCTTCAGAGTCTTAAAGGTAAATTACAGGATGTCTCAAATGTTTTTAAGCTGTTAAGATTTTTTTTCTTTTTCTAACTGCCTCTAAGACTTTTGGAACACTTTAAAAAATGCCAACTCACATTTGACCCTAGTGACCATTACTAGTCTCCTCTTCCTTGAACTCTGAAAATAGGATACTAAATTAGAGATTCTATGAAGTTCTGTTAATTTGATTTCTCTATATTAGTAAATTTATTGGTTTATTCTTGTGACAAACTGGGAAAGAGCATTTGTGTGGACCACTACATTATATCCATCAAATTAGTAGCACTAAATCCATCAAAAAAAAGACTAAATGCATACTTCTTGTTTGTTAATGCCATTTTCTGGAAGTAATGAATTCAGGCACTTATTGAATACAGGCACTTATAAAACTGTGTTTTAAAATATATAAAGATCAAAAGGGTCCCTTAATCATCAACTCATTTTTTATTTATTAGCAGGCTGCTTCTTTGGCTTATTCCTAGTTCAGGTTCTGAATTGAATCATAAGAATAAGCTTCTGATCCATATGCTCAGTGTGCTTTCCTTCCCAAATCTCAAAGTGGTCTGTAGGCTAAATGAAAGCAATTTAAGTAGAATGTTTAATGAAATTCAAATTTCAAAGAAATTGAATCTATTCCTTTGTATTCATGGTGAGAGAATTTTGAGGGCGTTTGCAAAGTATATGCTTGAATTCTTTAAACCTAATGACAGGGAGCAATAGTAGGAGGGCATCAAGGTGAGTAGGAGGGAGAAAGCACAGCATTGGAAACAAATGCATATTATTCTGGTTGAATAAATTTTTTTCTGAGTGAGTATGTATAGAAAACTATTTTTACAAAAATGTTTCCTTCACAAAGCTTGTCAATATCCTGGCATGTCATACATTTAGAGAGGTCTTTTAATTTAATGATTTTCTTTCTCAAAATAACTTTTCAATTATCTCACTAGGTACTATTGCTCTTTGGCAAAAAGAATCTTGTCGACATCTTGGGAAGTCTTTACTCATAGAATCACAATGAAAGTTCCCTTTCAATTCCCAAATCTCTACCAATTTGACCATTCCTCTCAACAAATCAAAGTCTTCTCAACCTCTTACTGATGCTTGCACTGCATGTAGACAAAGCAGATATCTGCTAAATAGTATGATTTTTGGATCAACAACAATACAACAAAACTATTCTCACTAGATTCCTGAGATACTGCAAACTGGAGAGTTGATCATTCTTTCCCATTCTTTCACCAACATTTAGCAACAAATGCTCCCCAAATAAATATGGTAAGAATTACTATTGCACCAATAAAAAATGAAAGCAGAGACCAATAAATAACTTAGATATTCCAGTGAGATTTATTTAAAAAATAAATAAATAACTTAGCTGAATCCTAAGATGACAAGAGTACTGGATAAGTTTTTTTGTTTTGTTTTGTTTTGTTTTTTAGCACAAAGATATCATTGTCATAGTGTTGTGTCACAGTGCTCTTTTATCATCCTGACTCAGTTTCCCTAAATTGTTCTGCTCAATCCTGCAAAACCTCCCCTCCCTCTTTATCAGAATATTTGATAAGGATAAAAGATCTTGTGTTTTAGAATATCAGAATGCCTCTTCCCATCCCAATCTCTCAGAATGTCAGATACCATCTTATCAAGATGTTTCTCCCCATCTCCAGGGTACCTTCCCCCATTATGTCATCCCCATCTCCGGTGTCTTCCCCCCACCCTGTCAGAGTCCCGTTCCCATTCTCAGCACCCTGACTCCGCCCCTCCCTCACTCTACCCCCTGTGTCTGAGCCAATATGTCATTAAGAACTCACATTGTTTGCTGGATTCTTGGAGACGACAGTCTCATTCAGCCCTGGGACCAAACCATGGATCCATTTGGTCCCAATAAGTTTCTCCCTTTAAATAAATTATTAAATACGCTCTAATCTCTATCCTGCCTCAGTTTTTCCGGCATTACATTTTGGAGTTTCCACTGAGATTTTAGAAAATGAGAGCAGGATTAGAGATTAGAGACTTTCGGGTCTCCACCTTGGGTCTCAGGGCAGCTGGGGATCTGGGTTCTTGGCCTGGAGAGACCGACCCTCTGGATTTGTTTCCAGAGTCTCCAGGGAAGAGAGCAGTTCTCAGTTACAGCCACGCCCGATTGTGAACACCTCCATTTCAATGGGAGAGTAAGTCTGGATGTCTTAGGACATAATCTGATCTGTTTACCTGTTCTCTCTGTCTGTCTGTGCTAGCACCTGGATTCTCAGAATAATAAAATGCTGACGGGCATTAAATTCTGAGAAGGTATCAACAGGACGCTGGATAATGTCCTCTGGTTTGTCTTCTAAGACACATCTGGTCTGATCTGACTCTGAGCACCTTTTTGGGCACTCTCTGGTTATGTGTGTTAAATGTTGTAACTATACAGTCCATGTCTAGGCTGATAAGGCAGCCACATGGAATCCTCCCCCCTCCCCACTAAGTGTGGTCCAGCCACTTTCTGCAGAGACTTGGCTTTGGCAAATGATTTCAAGAGATAGGCCCATTTTTAAGTTAATTGACTGAATATTTGTTTCTTTTGATACATAATGGTTTCCTTGGTTAAGAAATATAGTATTTCTAAAAATCTATAATTTGGTAGGTCTATTTCTAAAAGTTTAAAGGATATTTTTAAGAATCTTTCAGATTCTTATATGTGGAAGTGGGTGTTCTGTATAAGTTTAATTAATTGTATCCTGTAGCCCATCATTTAAAGGGCTTCTGAAAATAATAGTTTTTTTTTTTCCCTTGTCCTTTTGAAAATGTTTCTGTTAAATATGAAAGATAACTTGTGAACTTACTGAAACAAATTTATTATTGTTATCAATATGAGGTTATGGTATTTCTAAAAGTTAAACAGTTTTAAGAATCTCTTAGATTCTTTTATGTGGTATTAGGATATTCTGTATAGGATATTCTAAGTTTTAATTGATTGTATTGCATCATCCTGAGGTCATTTAAAAAGCCTCTGAAAATAATATTTTTTATCCTTTTGAAAATGTTTCTGTTATGGACAGTATGTAATTTAGGATATTTATCTATGTATTGGATATTTTTAAAAGCCAAATGATTTGTATGTATAATGTTCCTTTGTGAAACTGTCTACTTAGATACGAAAGAAGTGAACTTACAGAGAAATTCTTCCTGTTATAAATATAAGGTTATGGTAAATATCTGTTTAGGATTTATCTGAAACTTTAGTTAATGGGATTTGTTATTTGAAGTAAAATTTCTTAGGCTTATAGTTAATGCTATTTGGGAGTTTTAAAACTCCACCCTCTGACAGTTAGTGGGACAATTAACTGGAGTAAAAATGAATTAAAGCTATTTCATTCTGTTTTGCTGAAAGTTGAGTTTTCATTGCTTATGTTATGTTTTAGTTGTGTCCCTGAATTTTTACCTCCTGTGATTGATTTCTATGATCAGAGCAATGGTCAATAGAAACTATTAATGCAATTCAATTATGTCATACCTTGCTATTTCCAATATGATTATATGTAATCATTATATCCTAAATACTTGGCAAATAAGTATTTAGTCTGGTCATTTCTCTCTTACTGGATATTGTGTCTATGATATTCAAGTGTTTTTTTAAAGTTTCTAAATAAGGAGAGGACAATTAGCATAGTAGACCTAATTGATATTTATGGGGACTATAACTGACAGCCTTTTGCCTGTGACAAAAGCATCTCTTCACATAGAAAGCTGCTGGGCAATCTATTCTGGCCTTGCCACATCTTGTAGCAGTCCTTGTGAATCAATCTTTCTATCTCAGACTTCTAACCTTTATTTGTTAGATTTGCGTTTTTTTGTTCTAGATTTTGGTCAGATTACAGATATTGACTTGCTTCTGGGACCTAGATCAGCTTTGACTGACAGCACACCACATGTATCCCCTGCATGAACTGAGAGTCTCTGCTAGTGCCCAGCCTGAAGCAGTTTTTGGGAGACCATCATCCCTGCTCCTAGTGTACTTTGGACTGATATGGGGAGTTTGGGAATCCTGATTGGGTCCTCTATTACTGTGTGTTTAAAATTTGTTAAAACTGGGATTTATTAAAACTGTGTAACTATTGTTGTATGTTTGAGGGATTTTTAGGAAACTTACTCTACTAGTCTGTTATGTATTTGATTCACTCAGGATTTATATGTGGAATGGTTGTTTGATAATTCCTTTCCATTAGAAAAAAAAAAAAAAAAAGAAGAAGGAGGAGCTAGGAAATTGGGGAAACTGGTGTATTATCCTAGAAATCCTTTGAACAGTCCTTTTCGTTTTTACTCCTTGCTTAAATTTACTGGAATATAATTTGTTGGTTATGCTTTAACCTTGGAACCCATTATTCTGTTGGAATTGCCCTGGCAGTCTCAGTTTTGGGGATTATTTTTTAAAAACAACCAGAAATCAGACACCTGTCTGGGGACTGGCAGTCTCTCTGATCTGTTTTTCCACTTCTGTAACCCCAGTTCCTTAATTAGTATTTCAGCATTCTCAAAAGACCTTGCAGTTTGGTATCAGGCTTCTAATAGTTTGGGTTTGCCTGCCTTGGTCTAATTGCATAATCCATTCAGAAATCTGGATCTTAGTAGCAGTTCCTGTTCTTCTGAGCAGGGACAGGTGGAGCCACTCCAGGCCCCACTTTTTCCCTCTTTTGGAGTTCCTGACAGACTTGGTGCCCCTCTTAGGACGGGCAGCAGGACTGTCCGGAGCACTGTTATTCCCTATATAAGCAGAGGCTGAATTAAATGCACAAAAGACCACAGACTTAACTCACAGTGAACTGTCCATCTCAAACTGGACTTTGGCTGAGATGCTCTGGAACTGCAGAGGACCTGACATGCTAGCAACAGGAAGTTTTTTGTATTGCTGATTAACTCTGGGGTTATCAGGGAGAGACTTGTCTTTGCCATAAGTCTTTGCATTTTTCTAGTTTTAGTTTGGTTTATTTGCTTTACATAGGGTTGGCCAAAATTATGATTTGAATATTTAGAAGAGAGAGAGAGTGGAATGTTTTGTCACAGTTCTCTTTTATTATCCTGACTCAGTTTCCCTAATTATCCTGACTCAGTTTCCCTAAATTGTTCTGCTCAATCCTGCAAAACCACCCCTCCCTCTTAATCATCAGAATATTTGGTAAGGATAAAAGATCTTGTGTTTTAGAATATCAGAATGCCTCTCCCCAACCTCTCCCCATCCCAAGCTATTGGAATATCAAATATTGTCTTATCAAAATGCCTCTCCCTATCTCTAGTGGCTCCCCCCACCCTGTCAGAGTTCCGTTCCCACTCTCAGTATCTTGACTCCACCCCTGCCTCGGGGTACTCCCTGTGTCTGAGCCATATATATATATGTCATTGAGAACTCACATTGTTTTCTGTATTCTTGGAGACGATAATCTCATTCAGCCCTGGGACCAAAACATGGATCCATTTGGTCCCAGTAAATCTCTCCCTTTCAAATAAAATATTAAATACTCTCTAATCTCTATCTTGCCTCAGTTTCTCCAGCATTACATTAGAATGGGGCTTTTGCAAGAAATTACAAATGAGGAAAGAACGGTTCCATTTTTATTAAAATGTCAGAAGCTATTAATGAAAATATTGGCCCTTAACATGTAGGAAGATAGTATTACAACATATCACATTTAGATTAAGGAAGGAGATGTCCCCAAATTGAAGTTGCAATTGCTTATTTAAAAATAATAAATCTAATTTACACTAATTTATTTTTACTTCTATAAGTAGAAATTCACATGCTAGTAGCAGCTTAAATTATAGATAAGTCACAACAGTCAGCAAAGTCATTGACCAAGAAAAAAATTCCCTTAACATAATAACATATTAAAATTAGGTAATAGGCACAATAAAAAGAGCATTTAGATTTTGAATAAGAAAAATAATCTTTTTGGAACTCAGGTTCCTCATCCATAAAATGAAGGTAATTCAGTAAGTTAAGTCCTTTGTAACCATAAACAAATATAAAAATTAGTTTATTAGATTAGTTAGTCAATCATCAAGCAAAGTTCTATGACTATTGATTAAAACAGGACAGTGAAGTTTTCTGGAAGAGAAAGATGGGAATTTCTGGAACATGAGGCCCTATCTGGGGAGAAGACCAAATGGGAATGGGAGGAAGAGGGAACATCTTCAACAACCAAGGTATGACTTGAAGCCACTGTGCCCCTGAAAAAAGGCAAGAAGGCTTCCTTGGAGGTCATGGAATAGGGTAAAAGTAGAAGGGGGATTTTAAGTGGAGAGGTGAGAATTCTTAAATGTCATTTAATTCACAATTTTGTCTAGATCCAGATACTTATACTTACCCCAATAGTCTCTTAGTCCAATGGTTGCTTTGTTTATTTCTTTCATGTGCTTATTTTTTACAATCATTTTTTAAAATTTTTGAGTTCCAAATCCTCTCCTTTTCTTTAGTTCTCTCCCACCCATTGAGAAAACAAGCAATATGATATCAATTATACATGTGAAGCCATGCAAAACATTTTCATATTGATCAAGTAGCAAAAAAACAAACAAAGAAAATTAAGTGAAAAAAGCTTGCTTTGTTCTGGCTCTGGAAATGAATAGCATTTTCCACCATGAGTCCTTCAGAATTGTCTTGGATTTTGTCTTGCTGAGAATAGCTTAGTCTTTCATAATTGTTCATCCTTACAATATTACTGTTAACTGTGTACATTGTTCTTCTGACTCTGCTCACTTTACTTTGTATAAGTTCATATAATTCTTCCTAGGTTTTTCTGAAGCCCTCCCGCTTGTAATTTTTTAGAGCATAACAATATTCCATAACAATCACATACCACAGAGGCTGAGCCAAGATGGCAGAATGCAGGCAGCAACTCCCCAAATTCCACTCCAAAAAACTTTAACATAAGGTCTCAAATTGAATTTTTGAATGACAGAACCAACAAAAGGTTAGGAGATTGGCAGGAGAGGTCTGTGACACGGAAGTGAGAAATCATCCCTGAATATGCTGCAGAAACACCAGCAGCAGGTCTTGGAGGCAGCAACTTCAAGAGCTCAAAGCCTAGAGTTGGTAAGGGAGGGGGAAAACAGCTGACCAGAAAGGTGACCCTTTCTTGGCACTGGCTGCAGGACATTGTTTTGACAATTTACAGTTCTGGGTTACAATTTCAGGGCGAAGACTAGTACTTGTGACCACATGAGAAGAGCAGGAGACCTGTTACAGTATCAGAACCAAGAGGACCACTAGTGCTTCTGGCTACAGGGGAGCAAGAGTCCTTATCACAAGTCCAGGGCGAAGAGGAGTGCATTTGGTCACTCACAAGGGAGTGAGGTTTCATTTCGTTAATAATAATAATATTAATATATTATATATCAATTATATTAATGTTAATTAATAATACATTAATATTAATTATAATGTAATAATAATAGTTTATTTTTCAAAATACATGCAAAGATAATTTTCAGCATTGCAAAACCTTGTGTTGCAAATTTTTCTCCTTCCCTTCCCCCCTCCCCTAAACAGCAAGTAATCCAATATAGGTAAACATGGGCAGTTCTTCTAAACATATTTCCACATTTATCATGCTACACAAGAAAAATCAGATCAAAAGGGGGGGAGGTGATGAAAAAAATAAGCAAGTAAATAACAAAAAAGGTGAAAATACTATGTTGTGATCCACATTCAATTAAGGTACTCTTTCTTTCTTTTTTTTCCTGAGGCAACTGGGGTTAAGTGACTTGCCCAGGGTCACACAGCCAGGGAGTGTTAAGTGTCTGAGATCACATTTGAACAAAGGTCCTCCTGACTTCAGGGCTGCTGCTCTGTCCATTGCACCAACAAGCTGCCCCTAAGGTCTTATTTCTAAGGCAGAGAGGAGCACTAGTGCATGTAACCACAGGAAAGCAGGGGTTCTAATCACAATTTCAGAGCCAAAAGGAAGGCTAGCACTTTCAGGAAAAGGAAAGCCAAATTCTTTCCTGTGTAAAGACAAGATCACCGACCAAGAAAGCTAAAGAAAGATCACATCTCTCCTCAGATCATACCACCATGGAGACACTAAAAACTTACAGATCTCCAGACCTTATTCTGAAAACAGACACATGAAAAATCTGAATCTCAGGACAGTACCCACTCTGCCCTGGGATCAGAGCCTAACTTTAATATAAAGTTAAAATTCAAGAAATAGAAAAATTGAGCAGACAGAAAGAACCTGACCATAAAAAGATACTATGGTGACCAAAAAAAGCAAGACAAAAACTCAGAAGACAAAGTTGTTTTGAAACAACTAAAAGCAAAAACCCAAAGCACAAGCCTATGTAGAATTCCTGGAAGACCTCAAAAAAATTTTTTTAATTCAAATAAAAGAGGTAGAGGAATAATTGGAAAAAAGAAATGAGAATATGCAAGAAAATTATGAAAAGAGAGTCAACATCTTGGCAAAAGAGTCACAAAAATACTGAGAAAATAATTTTAGAAATAGAACTGGTTAAATATTTTTTTTAATAAGTAGAAAATTTCACAATAGATTCACTTTAATCTTTTTTTCTTGACCAGTTGTCTGATCCCCTTACATCTCAGTTCCTAAAGCTTCCCCTACTCATATTGCTGTCACTGATGCCTCCAAGGTCCACAGCTGTCCTGTGGGCTCTGGACTAGCCCTCCTATCCTCCTCTCCATCCCCCTCCTGCCCCAAGTATCACAGACCTTTCCTTCCAACCCCCTCATTTGTCTTGTCCTGAAAAAAAAGTCTCATTCTGACCTTTTGTTGGCTCTGCTGCTCCAGAATTCAATTAGAAGCATTATTTTAAAGTGTTTAGAGAAAAATGTGACAACTCCTCTCTAGTACTGCTTCTACTCTACCACCTTTCTCTGTGGTCACTTTCAGTGTTAAATGATGGGGGCAGACTGCCTGAATCAGCTGCTAACCCCAGGAGCAAGGGAGGTGAATGGTATGATGTCAAAGGCAATGTGAGAACTTACTGTCCTCCAAATAACTCTTTAATCCAGGTGCCACAGTGTCTGAAACTTTATCATTAGAGATAGATCCTTTAAGATTCCTTTATTGCCAATCCTGCTTTAAAATGCAATGAACCACTCTAGAGAGAGTTAATATATTAAGTTTGAGACTAGATACAGATAATACAAGGTATTAATGACTGATCAGATCAAATTTGTTCCCCATTAAAAAAATCTTTGGCTGTCACATCTAGGAAAGCCCAAGAGGCAGAAATAAAAATGACTCTGGAAGAATAAAGATGAAAAGAAATAATAATAATTCATATTTTTATATCACTTTAAGATTTGCACATTTTTTTTAAATCTCAATTAAACCTCAAGATAACTCTATAAGGTAAATGCTAAAGGTATTATTTCAGTTTTGCAGATTAGGGGAAGTGACTTGCTCATAATAACACTAGGTAGTGAGTATCAGAGGCAGGAATTAAATTCAGATCTTTCTGCTTCCAGGTCCAACATTCTTATCTAGTATGTCATGCTCCCTCTCTAAAGAAAATAAAGTTGTAGTATACAGAAAGTAAACTGCCTATTTCACATTTCATCATTTTATCACTACTCAGAGGTTCCCAGATTTGAATAAACTGAAGCAAGGAAGACAATTAGAAAGCAATTTCAATGATCTAATGAGAAGTGACAAAGGCCCAAATTAGAGTGATGGCCAGGTGAATAAGGGAGAAGGGAACAGATGTGAAGGATGTCTAGGCAGCAGATTTTAAAAAGATTTGAAAACTGATTGGATAAGAAGAGCCAATCATATTCCCAAGCCACATGCCTAGCACTATGGCTGGAGCATAAATCCTTAAAAAATGTTTATTGGTTGAACCATCACATCATTCCCCTGCTCAATAAATTCCAGCAGCTCTCTTTTATTTCTAGGTTGAGATTTGTGGATTTAAAGGTTTTCTCAATCTCTTTCCAAGCTTTTTATATTTGGACTCTATAATACAGCTATATTCGTTTCTTCTCGATATTTCTCATGAGACATTTCATTTCCCACAGAAAGGTGAGGCTCCTCTGATAAGTCTGTTCCCTCAGATTTAGTCAACAATCATCTCAAATATGACTCTAGGCCATCAGTTAGGAGTCATCCCAAATCCTTCCAGCAAAGTCAGGCAACTTTGGAGGTACTTCTTTGACAAAGTTCCACACCTGGTAAATTCCTCAAATTGACTTAGAATAACCTCTCAATTTGTATAAAGCAAATCTCACCTTTCGATTTAAAGACTAAACTTTAAAACTGCATAATTTGTAGGACTCCACTAGGGGACGTTGCACTTCATTGAAGTTCGAGTGTGGATATTAATCTCATTTCCGCTGGTGTTAAGGCGATCAAGGAAAACCCTTTACACCTTTACCTCTAACCTTTTCTGTATAAAAAATGTATCAGGAAACTATGTGAAGTTTGCTTACTCCAAGCCATCCTTCTTGTCCTAAATTTCACCTTTAGATCTTAATACAAAGCTCTGGATTTTGTCAAATTAAAATGTAAATCACTGGAGCTGTCTTTTATGCCTTGCTGATAGCTGAGACGCCTGGAAAGGTGGAAGAGAACATTAAGACATTAGGTACCTATTAAAAGAAGGAAGTAAAATTAAGAGGGAAAAAAAAAAAATGAAAACCAGGTATGCTGAAGATAAACTTCTCATAGAAGAGTTCGAATAGTGTTTGAGTCAATCAATTTGTTCAACCAACTTTTATTATTAAGTATAGGTACTACATGTAACACATTATGCTATAAAGAATAGACCTGGGATTTCATTAGTATAGGGAGCTAATGGTGAAGAATACCCTTCCTCAATGCACCTGATCAGGATTGCCTTAAGCCTTTAGAAATAAAGTGATTTACCAAGAGGTCTCCCAGACTCTGAGGTACTTGAGTTCAGATTTTCCTGATTTTAAATCAAGTTCTCTATTTATTACACGAAATTGGGATTCTAGGATTTAAAAAAGAACAAAAGAAATTATATAGTTTCTGATTTTGAGAAGTTTATATTAAACTCATATAACATGTTTATGGTAAATAAAAAGAAATTAATTTCAAGAGAAAAAATTTTAATGATTAATCATTACATATAACTATAAAATTAATATGTTATGTAATGATATTTTAATAAAATACATTCCATTTTTAAATATTAAATTATTAATTATTAATAATCAAAAAGGGTATGTAGGGGGGCGTTGACAGGGAGTCAGAAAGGGCTTCAAGTAGTAGATGAAACTTAGCCATGCTTTGAAGGAAACTATGGATTCAAAGAGGCAGAGAAAAAGATGGAGTACATTCTAGGCAAAGAGGACAGATGACTCTAATTTCCCTTTTTTCCCCAGGATCCATTATGTTTTCTCCACTCACTTGACACTCTGGGTATTGGAGTAAAACCTTTCATTTGTGGGGTTGTTTTCTTGGCCATTCAAAGTAAATCACTATTCTGGTTGCTAGTTAACATGATGTGAAGAAAGATCCAGTCCAGGGCCAGTGTGCTAAGGGAAAGGAAGGTGGAAGGTGAAGAGTGATAGGGAGTAATTTGTTAAACTAGACTACTCTAAAACTAAAAGATCCTTTCCATCCCTGAATTGAAATGCTCATTGTACCTTTTGCATCTATCCCATACCAATTGCAATGATGTCAACTCTTCTAAAATTCTTTCCTGTACAATAATAGCAATCTGCATTGTTGGATACAGATGCCATCTTGGGAGTACAGTTTCTAGTTGCTTTCTTCTTGGGATAGGAGTGAGTTCAGAAATGCAAAGGACTCTAGCTCAGCAGTTGCTAGTTTGATTTCTACTGAGATAGCAAAAGTAGGAAACTTGATAAGTAAAGGATGGTGAATAGAGGATCATAGGTCCTATTAGTTTGCTTTGAACAGTCCCAGCTGTCCCAGCCAAGCTATTGGACTTCCCACTGAGCTCCCACCTAGTGAATTTATTCTAGGACCTTCACTACTTGGGGTTTGGGGTTGCAATGAAGCTGGGTGAGAATCCTGTTATTTTTTAAATGAAGAGATTTACAGTCTCTAAGAGTTAGCTTCCTTAGCTTGATTTTAGGATTTTCCTTTACTTTTTTCATAGGCAAAATATTGACAGAGTGATAAATCTGGGGGTTTTCCATAGTATTGGGCTCCTCAACAACTACATTCCTCACTCATGTGTGGAACATTGCCTAATCTGTCTCCACCAATGAAGAAAATCACATGCAATTGGACTTTGAAGTTTCAGGTTATATCTGCTATTTAAATAACAGTGAGCATTAAAATATGCACCAGAGATAGAAGAGAGAAAGGAGATGGGGTTCTGACCCAAAGTGAGCAAGGCACTGATTCTGGATTCTGCTGTAATTTCTTCTTTTTACGTTTGTATAAAATTTCTAGGTCAATAGCTTTTTGTCTTCAGCCACATTAATAATTACTATTAACCAAAAGAAGCTCATGGCTTATTAGGTGCCCATTAGAGACTTGGTTAGGATAAATTCATAAAATTGGAATGGATCTTACACACCGTTAGGCTTGAGGTAAGGCATATTAATAATTTGTGTTCTCTGAAAGTGGAATTGGCTTCCTTGAAAGGGTATGAGTTTCTTTTTACTTTAGTTTTTCTAGGCTACAGTAGTTGCCTATTTCTTCAGAATGTAATGGAGGGCAACTTTGGTCAAGTACAGAACTAGATGGCTTCTGAGGTCTCTTCCAACTGTGAAGTCTTATGATTCTATGATCTAATTCAGTCTCCTAATTATTCAAATGAGAAAACTTGAAATTCACAGAAAAATGACTTTCCAAAGGAAATGCAGCTAGAAAGAGGAGCACTAGGATCCAAACCCAGTACCTTAGATTAAAAAATTCAATGTAAATTGTTTAACATATATTGGATTGCTTGCCGTCTAGGGAAGAGATAGGAGGAAGGAAGGGAGAAAAAGCCACAAGGTTTTGCAAGAGTGAATGTTAAAAACTATCTTTGCATATTTTTTGAAAATAAAAAAGCTATTATTTTTAAAATCCAATGTAATTTTCACAGCACTGCTGGTAGCATAACATAATATTCTACTATCAAAACTGGAGGTCTTTTTAATTAAAATTTTATTTATGTATTTGTTCATAATATTCATATTTTTAAAAATTTAAATGTTGCCTCTATCATCAGCCACTATTGCTCTACTGGATACTACTACCAAGATTACCTGTGAGATTTCTTTTAGATTTGATAGATCTTGTGGTCACCTCTTTATTGTTCAGTCATTTTAGTTGTGTCCAATTCTCTTGATAACCCCATTTGGGATTTTCTTGGAAAAGATACTGGAGTAGTTTGCCATTTCCTTCTCCAACTCATTTTCCAGATGAGGAAACTGAGGCAAACAGAGTGAAGTGACTTGCCAGAGACACACAGTGACTAAGTGACTAAGGCTAAATTTGAATTTCGATCTTCCTGACTTAAGATCTAGATCTCAATTCACTGTCACCTGTCTGCTCCTGAGAAGAGGATAATTGAGTCTGATAACAAGGTTATTTTTCTTCCACATTGTGCATAACAGAAATTCACATATAATCCTCTTTTTTGTTCTTTTCCTGTATATTAAAATGTTTGTAAGTTCAAAAAATTTTTAAATTACATATAGAAAATACTCCATGGGTAGAGTATTTAGGATAGAGGAGATTCACTATCAGATACATTCTTGAGAATGATTTGGCCAGTGACTTCCTCTGGACTCCCAGACTTTTTGTTCCTACTAGTCAATATTCTTACAACTTGTCAGTCTGACCTAAAAAAGAGAAAGATAACAGAAGCCCAAGTGTCCCAGGCTTTTAAAACAGATCAGCCTAAACTGAATGAGGTAATTCCAGAACCACATCCTGATCCTTTGATCCATACCACTGAAAGAAAAATCTCACAGCACAGAAAATTTGGCATAAAAGGAACCATATCTGAAAGGCAATTTACTTGACTAGTTATTATTGTTCTGTAGGCTGCCAATATTGTTTCTAGATGTTTAGTACTGCAATAAGTGTTTAAAGTAGGGTTTTCAACCACCCCAGAGACAGCAATAGTATAATAAAAGAGTTTGCAGTAGAAATTCTACTCATTCCAGAAGCCCCAGCTCAAATATCACTTCTCATTTTAGTCTTCTTTAGAGTTTCTTCCCCTCAGTTTCCTAGGCTGAGACTGTAACCTGTGTTTCTCACAAAGGCCGAGGCATTTTGCCTGAATCTCTCCTAATTGATTAGAGAGAATGTTGATGTAATGCAGCACGAATGCATGAGAATAGACCCTGGCTATGTTGTCTGAGAACAGCAAGTTAAGTCAGTGTCACTGGATGTATGTGGGGATGAGGAAGGTGTAAGAAAATGGGAAAGATAGGAAGGAGGAAGTTGGGTTATGAAGGGATTTGGAAGCAAATAGAAAATTTTACATTTATGGACACTTATGGTTTAATGGTTATAGGGAAACATAGGAGTTCCCTGAGAGAAGGGGTGACCTGGCTAGCCTTGTACTTTAAGAAGATTAATTTGGGTTTTTCCCCCAATTTAAAAAAAAAATTACTTAAAGCTTTGAGTTCTAAATTCTAACCTTTCCTCCCTCACAAAGACAGTAAGCAATCAAATATATATTATATACATGTTATATAGATAGGTATATAGATTATACATTGTAATTGTGTAAAAATATTTACATATTAGTCATTTTGTACAAGAAGACTTGAATAAAAAATGAAAAGAAAGAAAGTGAAGGAGAGAGAGAAAGAGAGAAAGAGACAGACAGACAGACAGACAGACAGAGGAGACAGAGAGAATATTTACGCCTAGCACCAAGGTTTTGAAAAGGAGGCATTTTTATTAGAGAAAGGACATGGGACAGTTTCTCTAGGATCAATTTCAGACATCTGGGAACAAAGAAAAAGATTTGGGGAGATATGGGCTTTAGTGGAAGCTGTCCCCTAAATAAAAAAATCAGCTGTCCCTGATTTCCAGTATCTTTTTAGAAACTAGGGAATTTCCCTTTTAGTTATATTGAGGGGCTTTCATATGGTTTGAGCTAAGGTAGCTGATTGCCAGTAGAACAGCTCATTCACTTAGTACATTTTCTGGTTTATTTTAATCTGTATTATTCCCCAAAATTCTGTTTTGTGATTTTCTTGGCTTTATTTAATATTTGTGATGGTCTTTTGTATAATAAACATTTGGTGGGAAGACAAATGTAAGCTGAGAGTTGGCTACCTTCCACCATAAAGGAAAAGCAACCAAGGAAGCTAGTAGTTTTTATGCTGAACTTTTGTATTTTTAGACACCAAAATATAGAGAAGACAGAGTGATATATTTCTAAGCCATTATTACCTCTTTCAGTAGAGCAAAGAGATCAGCTTCATAACCCTTTCTCCTGTTCCCTGCAAAAGAAGAATTAGTCTCTTTTGGAAAGAAGTGTGCAAAATTCATGAAATATCTATCATTGCTTCCCTTTGTACTTCCTGCCTACACATTTAGATAGCTCATGTAAATATATATACATCATTCTGTGCACTGGACCCAGATGGTTCTGGAGGATAAAGACCTTGTACAGGTCTCCTCACTTAAATCCAATTCATTTTCATGTCATGGTAGCACCTCTCTGAAGTCATGGTCCTTTTCCAGAATGAAGGACAAACAACAATCCTTACATAAATGATCTTTCCTTCCTTGCATTATAGCTCTCTCACATCCAGAGCTAGGAAAGATCTTGTGAAGAAATTGAGGAAAAGGGAACTTAAGTGATTTGAATAAAGTCACAAAGTCACAAGATGGAGAGCTAGGATCAGAGATATAGGTCTCTAGCAGAATTTTCTTTATTTCTATACAGGGAAAGGAAAAGCAGTTCAATGGTTCTTCCACTAATATCATATGATTTTGGACTTTCACTTCCTCATTTGCAAAATGAAGAGTTTGCATTAGGTGCTCTCTAGGTTTGCTCCCTTTTTGACATTCTATACTTCTATGATTTTAGCTTAGGTTACTCCTCACCCATTTCAGCAATTAGATAAGATAAGATAGGGTTCTTCCCATCTCTTCCTTCTTTCAATCTCCTTATTTTCAAGTCAATATATCCATAAGTATATATTGTATGAGGGAGTCAAATGCTTAAATATGAAACTAAAGAGAAAGGAATCAAGATTGCATTCATTCATTCACTTCAGACTTAAGAAAAATTCATTAAGTCTTAGTTCTATGGTTTGAAACCACTTATAAAGTTTAAATTCACTTTTCATGTGTATTAATAAAGAGAAAAAGCAGTTCATTCTTCTTTCTACTGGAGGTCAATTGCTTATCTGTCATATGCTGTGCCTACATTATTCTTGTTTCCATCAAAAAAGTAGAAGTAGTATTGCTTACTAAGTGAGACTCAGAGATGAGTATTTGCATAGAAGTTCTCAGAGCCAAAAATGTCACTAATATGTGGTTTACCCCAGTAAGCATAGCTATTTCAATTAGAAGAGCAAGCCACAGACTATCTCAATAACATCCTTGATGGTACACAAGGGCTATTATATAAAAGATATGGGATTTGATATTGCATTTAAGTTTGGAAGACTATATTTTTCACTGAATGAAAAGAAAAATGATAACTATGTTTTCTCCATTGAGTAGACCATAGTTGAAAACTTATTTATGAGACAAAGAAATGAAAAACAGGTATAGGAAAGCCTGATTTTATTTTTGCTTATTAAAATTCTTTCCTTCCATCAAAGCTAGCTTCAAAGTCACCTCTTCCATGAAATCTGTTAGGATAGTGCTTGCTGTAATAATATTTCCATTAAAAACACTTTTCATATCAATTACTTTGAATATATATATTATATATATAATGTAACTTGTAAAGTAGATGTATAGAACTATGTAGGTATGGGTATATGATACAGAATGATCCAATTACATTCAGGAAAGTCACAACAAATCCTACTTCACTCAGTACTATAAGTCAATAGTACTATTGCCTTATCATCTTATTAATTATTTCTCTGGATTCAAAGCCAGACTAGCAAAAATATACTCTGGATTATCATTAGGAATTAATAAAATTATAAAATTCTGTCTTTACTCACACAAAGTTTCCTTTTTTCTCTCATCCTCAAACTTTGAAATGACAAGCTTTAACAAAGACCACTATTACTTACTATATGTTTTACTAATTATGTCAAATAATATAGAAACATAGATAAACATTTAATCATTGTATGTACTCTGGTGGCTTATAGCCAGTCTTGCCTCTGTGAAAAGAGAAACTGCTACAGAAATTGTTTTCTTCAATTGTTACTACCTACCAATAGTCCATGAGGCAGCTAAGTTGTACAGTGGATAGAGTGCCGGCATGGAATCAGGAAGGCAAGAGTTCAAATTTGACCTTAAATATTTATTAGCTGTATGATCCTGAGCAAGTCACTTAACTTTGCCCCAATTTCTTCATCTAAATGATGAAGGAAATGGCAAACCACTCCAGTATCTTTGCCAAGAAAACTCCAAATGGGGTCAAAAAGAGTTGGATGTGACTGAACAACAACAGTCTAGTTCTCCTAAGAATAATGATGGTTTTAGTTTCTTCCAAATTTTAAGACTTCTCAGAAATTTCAATTTACTACATTTCTTTTTTCAAAAGGATAGTTAATTTTTTTTTTCCTCAGCATTATAGTTAGATCTTATTTTTTTCTCCTTGGAATGAAAGTTAACTTACTTGTCAAAGTTCTTCCCACTTTTCCAGCAAATTTCTAGCACTTTTTATCCATAATGATTTTCCTAAAGCATATAAACCACCTACTCTCTTACCTCCATTAGCTTTTATTCCCATCTTTCACAATTATTTCTGCAATCAAATATAAAGCCCTGTTTGCCACTGGAGCTTTACATAACATTTTACTTCCCTTCATACGATGGATTATATAGTTACAGGAGGCTACTTGCTATTGCTCACAAAGGACATCTGTTATCTGATCTTTAAACTTTTTTACATTGCCTATCCCCAATGCCTGGATTGTTCTGCCTCCTTACTCACACCTTTCAGTTACCTAGTTTTTTTCAAGACTTGGTTCCTATGTCACAATCTGCAAGAAGCCTTCCTTGGTACCCCCACTGCCAGGAGATTACTTTCTGTTTCTCTCACTTCTTTTCTTCTTCTGTTGGTTCTGCTGACATAAGCTCTCTTTAAAATCACCGTACTATGCAAAATCCTGTAATAAACACCACAGGGCTCATAGGAAACTAGAGCTAGGGTCTGAATATTCAGAAACTTTGTTAGTGATGCATCAAAAATAGGAATCTAATTAAAATGGTATCACAGCTTATGAAATACATAAAATAATGTTATAAATACCAGCTTGGTCTGATGCTGAACCTGGTCCCTGATTCCGACATGGCAAGGCTGGCAAAGTCTCTGGCTTTTTGACTTGAGGGCAGCTTCTGACAAGCCATAGTGAAAGTAGGAATGGGGAGTAGTGGGGTGGAGCTCCTACTGCACTAGAGAATATACAATAAATGTCATGTCACCTTTAAAATGTCCTAAAGTTTGCTTGTAGAAGTGCGTATAGAAAGGGTGGTAATTTGTGAATTATTGTGAAAAGGCAGAGTTTTCTCAATATTTCTTGCAGAAGAAATCTTGGGTAAGTAAACTTGCAATTTGAGTTATGATCAAAGTGTTCTCTAACATATTAATTGTGATGGAACAAATATACATTTTCAAAGTAAGTATTAGAGCAGAACTATGATAGATATACACACATCTATAACATATAAATGTATAGAGATTTAAATATATGTAGATAATCTATATATTCATATAAGAATAACCACTAAAACAATGTACATAAGTAAAATAATATGAATTTCAAAATAGCAGAAAAGGATCTGAACAATATAACCATCATGGACAATTTTGGCTTCAAGAAGAGATGAAAAATATATGTCATCCTTTCCTTCTAGAGGCAAAATATTCCATGTTCAAATTGTTATTTGTGCATATGTCAGAAGTAATCTCTCGCTATGTGTCAATTTTGCTTAACTTTTTTTTCTTTGTCATGAAGATAGCTTTTGAATGAATAAGTAGGGAGCATCTCAAAAAATAAATATGATCTAAGTGAAGCAGTGGATAGAGGTTCAGGCTTGATGTCAGGAAAATTCATCTTCCTGAGTTCAAATCTGGCCTCAGACACTCACTAAGTGACACCCTGTGTCATTTAACCCTGTTTGCCTCAGTTTCCTCATTTGTAAAATGAAATGGAGGAGGAAAGGGAAAAACTACTCCAATGTCTTTACCAAGAAAATACTAAATGGGGTCATGAAAAACTGGACACTACTGAAAAAAACAAACAACCACCACAAAAAGCATAAGAATTCAATAAAAAAAATTTTAAAAATAAAAAGGAAATGAATTTGCTTCTGAATAGCCAAGAACCTAATATGTCTCAACTTTTCCCTAAATCATGCCTAATAATCACACTAAGAATCACAAAGCAGCAATAGTATTTGGTCAAAACAGCAGAGTCAAAGATCTAAAACTGGAAGAAATTTTACAGTCTAATTTTAGAGTTGAGAAAACATTTTAAAGACTGGTCGAAGGTCATTGGTAAAATCCCAAGAATTGGGATTTTAACTTAAATCTTTTGTTTCCAAGTACAGTCACTATCCTTTGCTTAAAAAAAAAAAAAAAAAAAATTTTTTTTTGCTAGTACTTATACCTCCTGACTCCTGACCTTTGCGAAATTTCCATTTCTGAGAGAGAAAATAGTCAAAGCTTCCCTTCCAATGTGAATCATCAGATGCCTCTTTTTATTTTGGAATTTCTTTCAGGAGGTGATTAGTAGATTCTTTAGATTTCTATTTTACCCTCTGGTTTTAGAATATCAGGACAATTTTCCTTGATAATTTCTTGAAAGATTATGTCCAGGATCTTTTCTGATCATGACTTTCAAGTAAATGAATAATTTTTAAGTCATCTCTCCTAAATCTATTTTTCAGGTCAGTTGTTTTTCTTTCTTTTTTTTTTTTCATTTGTTTTTCCAATGAGATATTTCATTTTTTAAAAATTTTTTCTTTTGTTTTGTTTTGTTTTATTGTATCTTGATTTCTCATAAAGTCATTAGTTTTCATTTGCTCGATTCTGATTTTTAAGGAATTATTTCCTCAGCAAGCTTTTGTACCTCCTTTCCCAACTGGCCAATTTTGCTTTTTAAGTCAAAAATTCTCCTCATTAGCTTTTTGTATTTCCTAATTTTTCCTCTACTTCTTTTACTTGGTTTTCAAAATTCCTTTTGAGTTCTTCCATGACCTGAGCCCAATTCTTATTTTTCTTGGAGGCTTTGGATGTAGGAGATTTGCCTTTATTACCTTATTCTGAGTGTGTGTTTTGATCTTCCTTGACACCATCATAACTTTCTATTGTCAGAAACTTTTTTTGTTGTCTGCTCATTTTCCTAGCCTATTTATTACTCAGGTTTTAACTCTATTAAAGTAGGGTTCTACTTCCAAGGTGGAGGTGTCCAGTTCCAAGCCTCAGGGATTTTGTGCAGTTGTTTTCAGAAATTCTTCTAGGAATCTGACCACAAGTATTCTTTTCTGCCCTGGGGCAGTTAAATTGAAATCTTTCCTCACTTGGGTTTTGTCTTCTCTTCTCTCAGAATAGTTTCATGCATTCATAGTCAGACAAACTTATGTTAGATGGCCTCAGACACTTACCAGCTGTATGACCCTAGGAAAGTCATTCAACTTTTCTTATATTAACATATATAAAATAGGATTAATGTAAGCACCCACTTTAAAGGCTATTTTGAGTAACAAATGCAATTAAAAAAATATATACTGTGTGTTTATATGTGTGTAATTTATAATAATACATTTATTTTATGTTATGGTTCTGTTTTACATATATATGTGTGTATATATATATGTATATATATATATTTTTTTACATGCATATAGTATTTTACAAAACCTTAATGGACTTTGTTCTGGTGGTCATCCTACTCTTCATAACGACTTTTTGAATTTTTCTTGATAAAGACATTGAAGTAGTTTGCCATTTACCTCTCCAGCTTATTTTTTACAAATGAGGAAAATGAGGCAAAAAGGATTAAGTGACTTACCCAGAATTCTATCTACTGCACCATCTAGCTGCCCTCAAAGGACTATATAAATGTTAGCTATTATTATCTAATTTTTTAAAAAATAGGTTTGAGTAACCGAAGAATAAGATTTAACATTAAAGAAATGAAGCTTTCAAATACCATTTGCTTTTGTGGAGTAGAAAGAAGGCATCAAAAGCTTTCTCTCCTTCAAAGTCTTTTTCCTCCCAGAGAAATTGGAAGTGAAAGGTTGGAAGTGAAAGATTAACAAAGATTGGCTTCTTTGCTCTAGGGATAGAGAGAGAATGAAGATGCTGTAAACCCATTTTGTTAGTCTCACTAGGCTTCATGGTTTGGAGTTTCCATCTGTTCTTAATTACTTTCTCTTCTGGTTACTGTGTGATGGGGAACTGGCACATGCACATACCCCATCCCTTTGCTTGTCTGAAGGACACTAGGGGTTTTGCTTTCCGGAGCAGAGTGATGACTTGCAAGAGAAGCACCTTAGAGATATTGTAGAAAATATACAAACTAACATTCTACTAGTGGTTCTGGTCGGCTAACTACACTGTGAAAGTATAAATTTCCTGTTTCATTTTGAGGACATTCAATATATCTCACTAGTCTTGGTGTCTGTTTTTCATTGTGTTCAAGTGATAAATTAAGAAGTAAGAGGACAGACCTTAGAGTCTTCTCATTTCTGAGCCTATGGGACCAAGAGAAACGGGTTTTGGTCCTTGGTCTTTTCATTTTTTCTTTTCTACATTAAACTGAATTATTCTCATTTGAATTGTCTTAGGTAGATTCTGAAAATCACCTGGCAGAAAAAGATACCAGAAACTGATGTTCTTTCTCGAACTAAACTTACCAAACATCCAAACTCTATTGCAGAAAGTGCAATTCCATTGGACCAGTCACATTCGAATGCCAAATGTACGCTTGGCCCCCCAAAAAAAACCAAACTATTTTGTGGAGAACTCATATAGGGCAAGTACTCACAAGATAGTCAGAAAAAGTGATACAAGGATCACTATCCCTCTAATAATAGAAGGAACACAGTTGATGAGAGCTAGAGGTGACCACAACCCCTCAGGGTTACTTTTTGGAACACTAAGGGGAAGTTTAGCAGGCTAGGTCTGGGAGAAAGGACCAGAGCAAAATAGTTGCAATGGCCTTGCATTATAATAATCAACACCCCAGATACAGTCTGACTTCCTCTACCTTTCAATTATGGTGCTCTGTGCCCTCACCCTAGCAAGCAGAAAAGTGTCTAGGATAAAATGGATGCTGAAAAGCATTTCTTCCATTTCTTTGAGTTTTTTGCACTTATTATTGAGGTCAAAAGCTATGAAAACTGGGAGAACTCTGGATATTGCTTGTGACATTTCTAGTTCATCAAATAACAATGATGATAATACTACTAGAGAGGCAATTTGCACCAAAAGAAGAATTATGCTTAGAAATTATTTAGAATAATTTAATTTGGAGTAACTGAATTTGTCATCTAAGGACTTGGATTGACCAGTGGTTGTATAAGTAATTTCCCTGGGGAGTAAATCCTTGCTAAGATTTAAGGATTTCCTATGTGTCCTAGTCTATTGGATTTACAGAATCATAGAGGCCACCTATTTCTACTTCTTCATTTCACATGTGAGGAAACTGAGGAGCTAGGAAAAAGTAACTGAGAAAAACTTGTTAAAAATGGTGGAGAATGAAAGAAGAAGTAATGCTCACCAAGTGTTCCAAAACAAATACGACCTAGGTTAAATTCTAAATCCCTTGATACCTTGGGCAGATAAGAAAAAGAAAGTTCTTCTGCGGTTTATAAACTAAACAGATCCACCCCATCCATGAAGGGTTATTTGGTTAGTATTTAACTAAAATACCATTTGTAAACAATGTTTTTGAAGTTAAATAATTCTGTTAACTTTATACAAAGTTATTTTAGTAATATTTAATTTTAGTGTAACAATATTTCTTGGCTTTTTTTAAGTACTAAGATTTCTTCATTTACATTTCTTTCTTAAAAAAAAAAAAAAAAACCTCATTGTTAATTTATTTGTTGTTGTATCATTTGATATATCCCTTTCTGCCCAAGATGCATTTCTTATAACAAAGAAGAAAAAAAAGGGAATTTAAAAATTCTGTAGCTCTCTCTTCTGTTCTGCTGGCAGATCTTCGTCTTTGTCCCTAACCCCCTGAGAATGTATTCTTGTGCCAAGTTCACTTCTACCCCTGCCCACGTGAGGAGTGACTTTCAGCTGCTGAGTAGACTGTTATCTGCAGTGGTGATAAAATTGTCCAAGATTTGGACAGATGAGTCTCAGCATTCTGGCAACATCAGGTTCCTTAACTTGACTTGTCTTCAGGTGTGTATTTGTAACTAGTAGTGTCTCAAGAGACATGGCACAATAGCCAAGTTCCCAGGGTGGGGGTTGCCACTGTGGGGGTGGCATAGGTCTGGAGCTAGGATTAGGACTGTGTTTAGAAGTCTCATTTTTTATTATTCCAGGAACTCCTCCCTGAAGCAGCAGTTCTTTTATGCCGTCCTGTGCTTTTTTGTCTGATATATCCTCATCCTCTTCACCATATGATAAAGACATTTCTATCCCCCAATTTTTCTGAACATTCCTCATCCTCCTTCCATGTTTCTTCCAGCTTGTGTGTGCTTCCCCCTCCATCTTATCACACAGCTCTGGGGAAAACCATAGGCTAAGGATTTGACAGAGGGGAAAAAAATACTGTATTAATAAGCCAACCAATGCAACCACTAGATCCAAATTAAATGTAGTGTTCCACGTCCATATTTCCGATCTTTGCAAGAAAGGGAAGGAAGTGTGTTTTATTGGAGTCAAAATTACTTATATCCTCTTTGGAAATAGTTTATATATTCCAACTTACCAAAGAGCAATATTTCAGTTAGTCTAGAGTCCAATAGAGTTAAAGAATGATACTTCTTTCCCCGCTTTATCAGGGGCAAATGCTTACCAAACAGTCCTTAAATGTAGTATCTTAAATCATTCTATTTTGTCAACACACCAAACCATCAGACTGAATTGATGGTGCCCTAGATGTTTTAAGCTTATAACTGAATCTTTTTAAAAAATGAAGTTACCAATGTAAAAACACCTTTCACTGTAAAAGCATTTCCTTCCTCTTTCAATTCTAAACCTCCTGATCATCTCTGATGCTTTATGCCTTTTTGTACTGGTTGAGTTGCTTCTGGCTAGAGCCATAGCATCTGATTCAGTATGGAATCCAGATGGCCAGACAGGGGAAATAAGGCAAACTCTAGTGATTGATCAGGACATCTGTTCATCTTAGTTTTAAGTTCCACACCAGGTGTAGACCTACTCTCCCCACCTTTCCTGACCACACTGTTGGGAAGGATGCTGTCACATATCCAATGCATTTTTTGTTAATGGTCATATTTAACAAAACAGCTGGCTTTTCAGTATCCTAGGAACAAACCACTTTTCTCCTGCTGTATCAGGAAGATTTCTGTGACAGGAACCAAAGGCACCTGCAGTAAATATGAAAAGGAAAAGAGACTGAATTCTAACCACATATTCCATGTCTTTCTTCTCTTTTCCATTGTTTACAGCCAGTTAGGGGAAGCCAGTATGATAGAATATAGAGAATCATCCTTGAAGTCGGAGATCTGGATTCAAGTTTCCCCTTTGACACAAACAACTGTATTTCCCTGCACAAGTCTCTTAATCTCTCAATGCCTTAAGCAACACTAAGACTATATATTGCATAAAAGATATCAACTCACTTTGGTAAATGGAGTTTTCTTGCCAGGAGTTCTTTATATCATTAAATAACAAACCCATTCTCTGTCCTCTCGCTACTAAAATGTTTACATTTTACTTCTCACCACTTCAGCTTCTATAATGACATTCATTAACCTGAATTACATGGAGTCATGAGAGTTTTTTGGTGAATCAAGAAAGCCCAAGTGGAAATTCCATCATATTCTGCCCTAGTTAGACTATTCAACTATCCTTTTCAGTTCTGGATTTTCATTTTAGGAAGGGCATTGAACAACTAGGGAGTGTTTAAAGCTAGTTGAATTCACTGAGTAGCTAGAAAGCATCTAGAATTAGTTGAGTTCATGCCATATGACAAGTAGTGAAAGAACTAATTATTTTTATTCTGGAGAGGTCTAGAAGGAAAGGGAAGAAGAGCAAGCATGATAGATACATTACAGTACTTCAATAGTTGTCACCCAAAAGAGAAATTAGACCTGTTTTGCTTGGCCCCAGAATTGTATCAAAAGGGAATTGTAAAGGGTTGAAACTCTTGAGTTGATGCACTGAGGTCAGACAACCAAGCACTTAAGGATAATTACCGATTGAACAATACAGGCAATAGTAGAGAGGAGAAACAGAGACATTAAGATGCTCCTCCAAAAACAAAAGAAAGGGGGAGCCACAGGTAACCCTAGAGAACTTCTAAATTTAGCTCTTTATACTATTAATTTCTTGATTTTTGACACAGATGCACTGGCTCTGGCAGACAGGTTTTATAACCCACCAGAAAAGCAGTGTCCAGTGCGAGCAGCTCCACTATCTTTAGATAATCGCCAGGTAATGTGGAGAGACCCAGAAAGTGGTGAATGGAAGGGACCAGATAGGCTAACTGCTTGGGGGAGAGGGTTTGCTTGTATCTCTACAGATGGAGAAGGAATCAGATGGGTGCCAATGAGCCACATTCGCCTTGTCCATCGCAGAGAGACAGAGCAGACCCTTGAAATGAAGGAGAAGACCCAAGAAATATCGGGTGGTTCTGTTGCTGACTGTGCTCACCATTGAAAGAGTGTGGCAGTTATGGCGTTTGACTCATGGACATCAAAAATTGTTGGATTTCAAAACCCTCAGGAATCATTGGATTCTCTGAGACATGATAAGACTTTTTAGGACTTGAAAACCTTCAGGAATCATTGGATTTTCTGGGAAATGATAAAACTGTTGCAGGACTTCAAACTCTATAGGAATCATTAGATTTCCTAACACATAAGAAGACTGTTGCAGGACTTCAAAAATTTGTGGGGATTATTGGATTCCCTGATATGTGAAGCAATGGACAATAGATTGGTTTTGGACCATTTCTTGACTGCTGAAGAAGGCTAATTACCAATTGGACAATACGCTATAAGCATATGCTTGGAAAATGGCCCTTCCCACTATCCTGTGCTGGCTTGATAATTGATGTATGCAGAGAATTGTAGGAGGGACTAGGGGGTGAAGTAAGACTAGTCAGGGTCACTTTTGGGTGGGAGCAAAGAGGAGAAATTGTGGAGATCCTGTGTCCATCCAATTCACTTCTACCCGTAAAGACCAAGGACTTTTGCTTATCCTGACTCTGGCTGACTCCAGTATCCAGGGTGCTAACTCAGCCTTCACAGGGAATAATGATTAGAAGTTGCCTTTGGGCTTGAAATTGTGTAAACAAAACAAAAACACTTCCTAACAATTTGAATTTTGAAGAAATGGAATGGATTTTTTTAATAGTCAGTAGGTTTCCTCACCTCCACTCCCGATCTTTAAGTAAAGATTGGGAAATTCTGAAACAGGTATATTATAAAGGGAATTCTTTTCCTGGGATGCATTGGATTAAATACTTGAGGCTCCTTACAGCCCTTGAATTCTATTACTCCTGGAAAAGAAATGGGGCTGAACTGTTTGCCATGTAATGAATCTCTTGGCAATCCTATTTTATAGAAGAATCAACTTCTGAGGAGAAATATCATTAAGGGAATTGCATGAGGCATTGGAAACATAAAGATAAAAGCAAGACAGTTGTCTTCAAGGAGCTTTATAAGATACTGGGATGGGGATATGGGAATATATATTTTGCCTTATTATGGACTTTTAGTCATCAAAAACAAACATTTCAGTTTACAAAGAACAAGAAAGTGGTTTAGACATGATGCTATGAACCTCCACTATACATAGAGATTTTTTTTAGAAACTAAACTAAGCAAGGTAATAATATTTATTGGTAAATACAGACATACCTTGTTTTATTGAATTTCATTTTATTGCATTTTGGAGGTATTGCACTTTTTTATAAATTGAAGTTTTGTGGTAAGTTTGCATCTAGCATTATTTTTTTATTAGCATGTGCTCACATTATTTCTCTGTGTTCCATTTTGGTAATTTTCACAGTATTTCAAATTTTCTTGTTATTATTTTATCTGTTATGGGAATCTGTGATCAATGATCTTTGATGTTACTATTATATTTGTTTTAGGGTACCACAAAACATTCCCATTTAAGAAAGGAAATTTAATAAATGTTGTATGTATGTTTAATTGCTCCACCATCTTGTTCTTTTTCTTTAGACCTTTCTATTCCTTAAAACATAACAATATTGATCTCAGGCCAATTAATAACCCTACAATGGCTTCTAACTGTTCAAGTAGTAAGAAGACATTTAATGAACCTAACTTCATTGTTTTATTTTAAGAAATTGCCAGTCACCCCAATCTTCAGCAATCACTTCCCTGATCAGTCAGCAGCCATCAACATCTAGGCAAGACTACCAGCGAAAACATTATAATCCACCAAAGGCTCAGATAGTGATTAGCACTTTTTTTTTTAGCAATAAAGTATTTTTCAATTAAATTTTGAATATTTTAGACAATACTATTGCATACTTAATAGACTACAGTATAGTGTAAAAATAACTTTAATATGCATTAGGATATTAAAAAATTCATGTGACTTACTTTATTGTGATATTTGTCTTTTTGTTATGGTCTGGAACCTAACCCATGATATTTCTGAAATATGGCTATAAATATAAGTGAAATACAAGATAAATATGATGAGAGGACTGACCAATGAGGATCTGGTCTTGTTGGCAGTCTATGTAGAGGTTTGGTGAGCTGCTTCCAGAAATGTACAACAAAGGAGCTCTTCCTTCTGGATTCAGAGCATAGCTAGATATTCTCTCTAGCTATTCCTGTCAACTTACTGTGTGATGATGAAAAGCCTTCTAACTAGCTCCTGAGCCAAAATTGAGTGTTCATACAAAAGGTTCAAAGACTATCTGCCCACTGGAAAACCTATAGCACCTCCCTTTCACCATAAACATAAAAAAGAGAATTCTTTCTTTCCTGTGCTATTCAAATCTGTCTCATCAGACAATTCTTTTCATCATCACACAGTAAATTGGACACTTACAGAAGCAGGTTTATAAGGCCTCTTTCTTGTTCTTGGCCAGCACTCAGAGTATTTCATGTATGCTAGAAAGGCTGGGCTCTTACTGAACTTTACTCCTTAAATAAATACCCAGTGATATAGGGAAAGCATGATGTAGAGGAGAATTTGGAAGGCTTCTTAAAGAAGTTGAACTGATCAAAGGATATGAATAGATAATATTCAGATGATGAAATTAAAACTATCTATAATTATAAGAAAAGATGCTCGAAACACTATTGATTAGAGATGCAAATTAAAATAACTTTAAGGTACCACTTGATACCTCTCAGATTGACTAAGATGACCAGAAAAGATAATGATAAATGTTGCAGGGAATGTGGGGAAACTGGTACACTAATACATTATTGGTGGAGTAATGAAATAACTCAGCCATTCTGGAAAGCAACTTGGAACTATGCCCAAAAGGCCATAAAACTGTGATATGCTTTGATCCAGCAATGCTATTACTGGGTCTGTATCCCAAGGAAATCATAAAAGAAGGAAAAGGATCCACATGTGCAAAATGTTTATAGTGGCTCTTTTTGTGGTGGCAAAGAATTGGAAAGTGAGGAGATGCCCATCAATTGGGGAATGGCTGAATAAATTATGGTATATGGAAGCAATGGGATATTGTTGCTCTATAAAAATGATGAACAAGCTGATTTAGAAAGGCTAGGAAAGATTTACATGAACCGATGCTGAACAAAACAAGTAGAACCAAATGTGTATTTTAAAAAATTAATGTGTGTGTATATATATATATATATATATATGGGGAAAAAATAAAACAATTTTAAAAATTTTTTTAAAAATGAAGCTGAACCGAGTCTTGAAGGATGCTTAGGTTCTACAATTCAGAGGTGAGGAAGAAATTACTTTCAGACATTTGGAATATCCTATATAAAGGCATAGTAGCAAAAGATGGACTTTCAGGTACTGGAATAGAAAGTATGGCAGTTCAAATGGATCCTAAAGAGTTTAAGAAAGAGAAATGTTAACATGGGGAGCATAACTATAAAGTACTTACAAAAGGTTCCATAAACCACACTTGAACGTGGCCATTATTACTTATAATCCAACTGTCAATCTCTTTTCCTTGAAAGTCTGTGTGATTTTATTGTAATGTAGAAAGATGAGAAGACCTTGTTAAAAAGGAACTTGAGAGATTATTTAATTCATGTCTTAGAATGTCTAAGTTTTCTAGCTAATTATGTGATTGTGGAAATGTCATTTAACTTCATTGAAATCCATTCTACATATGTAAAGTGAGGAGAGTCATGTTTTCTATTATCTGTTCCACGAGGTGAGAATATGTTTCTTTTTCTCTATAAATGAAGTTTACTTTATTTTTCCTTTCTAGTTACTGATCCCTCAAAACAATAGGTAAAGAAAAACTAGAGAACTTTAGTTTGAGGGCCATTTAATATGAGATACATTACAGATCTCCGTAGACCCATAAGGGAGATAGCAGAGAAGTTTTTCTTTTTTTGTTTGCTTATTATTTGGTGATCTGCTCTCTCTCCTGCTTCTCTCCTTTTTTTCTCCTTTTGCTGACAGGGCTCAGAAATTTTCCTAAGTTAGCCCCTTCAAATTGCTCAGCTTTGGTAAGAAACCCAAGCAGAGAAGGAACCAGACACTGGAATGAAGGGGTGGATAATAATTCTTTTGAGATAGGAAATACATTTGACTCTGGTAGAGCTATAGTAAGGATTTGGAATGAGGATAGAATGAAAACATAAAGATCTAAGAAAGAGAGAGAGATTGATCATGAGAATCATAAAAACACATCTCATTCCATAAAGTGGAAACTGAGGACCTGGAAGTGAAGGAACGTGACTAAGATGACATAACAAAATAGTAATAGACTTGATATAAAACCCAGGCTTTATAAATATTAGTTATCATTATTAGCAGTTGGATATCTGATAAAATATATTAAAGAAGTACTGTGAAAAGTATCTCTTTTAGTTTGCAAGGGGAGCAAGGGTAATGGAATCCTCAAGGTCAGCTTTCTGAACCTCTAATTCTTTTTACCTTGAAGAATTAGAGGCACATACTCAGAAATCTCGAATATACCTCTTGAACCTGGGATGAACAAGTGAACTGTGCATGCAACCTATTCTTCCTGATCCTCTTCAGATATAAATTGGTCTACAATTCCTTTCTAAGTCTGAGATTGTGATTCTGTTTGTTCCACAACGCTATAGCAAGGGGTAATTGCATATCTCATATAGTTTTCAGTTTTCATCTTCTCCAATTTCCAAGATGGTTATGGTGTAATATATCATTGTGGTAGTGGTGATAAAGTTACATAAAAAGCAAATACACATTTACAGTATCCACTTAGGATACTTGTATTACAATCAAAATCTTTGGAGGTAATTGAGAACTGTAAGAGGCAGCTAAATGGTGCTATAGTGCATGGGAATGATGGGTCTGAAGTCAGGGAGGATCTTCTTCCTGAGTTCAAATCCGGTCTCAAATATTTACTATTTGTATATCTCTGGGCAAGCTATTTAATTCTTTTTGCCTCGGTTTCCTCATTTGTTAAATGAGCTGGACAAGGAAATAGCAAACCACTTCAATGTCTTTGCCAAGAAAACCCCAAATGGGGTCACAGAGAATCAGACATTACTGATATATGACAGAATTACAAAAAAAGAACTGTAAAAAGTGAGCCTCAAGATGGGACTGTAATCATGGCTATTATATCTCCTCAGAGCTCCAAGTGTAATTCTGAGGGCGTAGATGCTATTTTTTCTAATACTTTAGCTCAAGAGCATCACTGGTATGTTTTCCTGTCAAGAATTAGTTTTTAGAAAGGGACTTATGAGTAGTTCATTTTGTTCTAATATTTAATACAAACTACCAGACCTAGCCCGGAACAACTGGTAGAGTCAAAAAGGAGTGGGATGAAAGGATGTCATTAAAGTGTAGGATGTGCAGTGTAGAAGAAGGTGATCTTGGTTTGTCCTCCATGCTTTGGAGTGTGCCTTTTGAGGTGGTAGTTGCTAACTGTGGCTTCAACTCCTGGGAGATTAGACAGTAAACTGTGTGTGGCCATAGAGCAAGGAGAGACTGATGTGATTAGTCTCTGTGTCACTAAGAATTGTACCCTGAAGAAAAGCACCACAAACTGTTGATGATCAGATCGGTATAATTCCTCTCCCACCAGCTGGTAGACTTAGGCTTGGTTCTGTGCCACATCCCATCTCCCTCAGCCTCCAGAAAGGACACTTTGAAAAACTGTGCTGAAGGAATCGCTTGGTATTTTTTTAATGTGACATCTGGGAGGCTCTTGAGAGCTGTGTCATGTGGAATTTTTTGAGAGGCACTTGAATAGAAATTACTTGATTCTCCCCAGGAGGAACCCAGAGACTTTTCTAGAATTCAGGCTATGGAAAAATGCTCCAACTGTACCACAATGGATTTTCTGTTATCTACTGGACCCCAGGACACTCTCTTTTCTTCAGTGAATTTATTCCCTGATTCGCAGTCTTTCTTTCTTCTCCAGCTTCAGTCCCTGTATTAGGGAATTTCAACATACATATTGATACTACCTCAAATTCTACAACAACACAATTCTGTATTTTATCCCACTACACTTATCAGCTGCTCACAGAGATGGCCATACATTTGATCTTGCCATCACACACAAGTGTGTCATTTCTATAATCAGAAACTCTGAAATTCTCTTTTCTGCTCACCCAATTTGTTATCATTCCATCTCTCTTTCAGCCCTGCAACCACTATGTCTGTCCTTCACTCTTATTCTCACTCACTGTGACCTCAGATCCCTTTATCCCTCAATTCTTTCCCAGGTCATCTAGCCTGAACTCTCCTTCCTTTCCCATCCTGATCTTTTGGTGAATCCATTTAACTCTATACTGATATCTTCTCTCAAGTCTCTTAGCCTTTATTCTATTAAAAATATGGTCCTGACAAGCCTCAGCCTTGGATTACTCCCACGATTTGCTACCTTTGTTCCTACTCACATACTGCTGAATGAAACTAGAGAAAATCATGAAACCATGTTGACTAGGTCCACTTCAAATCTGTAACATAATCTCAACTGGAGCCGTACTGCATCAAGGCAATCTTTTTACACTTTTCTAATTGTTTCACCATGACACGCTGTGGTACATTTTCTAAAACTTTTTATCAGCTTTTTCAAGCCTTCCATGGTTCCCTTTACTTGTATCCTCTGAAATGAGAACCTTACCTCTTATTTCACTGGAAATAGGAGGCTAATTGCTGAGAGCTCCTTCTCACCATCTCACACCACTTAATTACCTTCAAGATACTGCTATCTCCTCTTTCACCCTATCTCACCCTATCTGCCTGTCCAACTGATCCCAATATCTAGCGTTCTCTAACAGATGGTCCCTTCTGTCATCTCTTCTCTTTCACTAATCTTTAGTCTATCCCTGTCCACTGGTTACTTCTCTTTAGACTACAAAGATATCCAAATTTCCTCTCTTTTTAAACAAAAAGTCTTTATTTGATCCCCTTTTTTGATATTTATTATATCCCCACTAGTTATTATATCAAATCTCTTCCTCCTTTTGGAGACCAAACTCCATGTACTTTCATTTTCTCTCCTTTCTCTCTCTTCTTAATTCACTACATTTTAGCTTCTGACTTTATCATTCCACTGAAACCATTTTATCCAAGTTTACCAGTGACCTCTCAGCTATCAAATTTGATAATCTTTTCTAAGTTATTTTTCTTCTTGACTTCTCTATTGCTATTAACACTACTGGTCAACCTCTTCTCCTTGATACTTTCTTCTATGGTTTCATGACCTTACTCTCTCCTTGTTTTTTTCTTACCTATCTAACCACTTCTTCTCAACCTCCTTTGCTGGATTTTTTCTTCTATACTGGCCCACTAACCATGGATATCTGCTTAGGCTTTGTCCTGGGTCCCTCTCTTTTCTCTCCATATACTATTTTTCTTGGTGACTCATCAACTTCCATAGATTTAATTATCATCTTTATGCTGATGATTCCCAGAACTACTTATCCAGTCCTAAATTTTCTGCTCACCACTATCCTTGCAATTTTAGCTGCCTATTATACAACTCAAACTGAATGTCCTATAGCCATCTTATATTTAGAATCTTTTTTTGTTCAACCCTTCACCTCTTTAAATTTCCTCACTATTGTTGAACAAGTATGACTCCCAGGCACCAAATTTTAACCCAAATGTCATTCTTGACTACTTATTCTTGCTTAACTTTCATGTCTAATATACTGACAAATTCTGTAAATTCTACCATCACAATGTCTTTCATATATGTCCCTTTCTCTCTGACATTCCTGCCATGTTGATTCAGACTTTCATCATATTATGTCTATCTTGGAGCATTAGTGTGCTGACTGGAGGAAGCTAAATGACCAGACAGAATGCTAAGTCTGGAGCCAGGAAAATCTGAGAAGTCTAGGATTGGGGGTTTTCTTCCTTTAGTCCTAATTTTTGTTCAGGCTTGTTGAATTCCCAAGATCATATTTCACCAATATCAGTCTTAAAATTATTTAAGTGTTCATTTGAATGGTCTAAAAGACCTTAAAGATCTTGGCGCCAAGAAGTGGGATAGGGTGGAATCAATATTCTATCTGTCCCTCTCCATGCAGATTAGGTTAGTTTTTCTTTAAAAGTTATTGAAATCATCCTGAACATTTAATTGACTTAGAAGACTAAAGGCACACAATGTTGACAAAACTTCCTCATTGCCTAACAAAAAATAAGCACGAAGTGTTCCATCTACTATTATAAGCTTGCATGGCAAAACAAATCTGACAAATCAGAGCCAGGGAAGTTTAGCTTGGCTGGATCAATTTTCTGCTATGGCTATATAGTCTGCTATGGCTAAGTCAATCTCCTTTAGTATCTTATGAGCATCTGATTTAGTTCCAATATCAAATAATTGCTAATAAGAGACTGATCTGAGTCCAGCTCAACTTTGAAGTTAGGTCTAGCTCATAGCAAAAAAGGTATTTTATTATGACAGCAGAGGTTTAAAAAAAGGGGGTGGGGAGAAGACTCAAGTCAAAAGCACCTATGGTATAGGGGTAATTCAAAGTATATGCTTCTTAGAAGCACACTGCATTCTTTTTTTCTTCTGGGATTTTTGTAAATCTTTGAATCTGCTTTCCTCGTCTTGTTTAGCTTATCTTTTGGTCCTGATCAAGATGCTGCCATGGCCTATTCAAGGGATTCTGCTATGAATTACCATTGGGAAGATGGTAAGTCCAAAATCCTTCAGATCATCCAAAGCTCCCAGCGGTCTCTCTAACTAAGGTATTGGTAAGAGGGCAAAGAGGAGACCCAGTTCAAGCCCAATGAAATCTCCCTTTAGCACCCCCCCCCCAAATGATCCTTTAGAAGAATAGTTCTCTCTGCTCTTTACTGCTAGATACTTAAATTTCATGACTCCAAACAGCATGATAGTTTTATACAGGCCCAAGAAGTAGCAATCAGGTCCTTCAGCTAATCCCAAAAGATTTTATTTTCTATTTCTATTCTAAATGTTCCACTTATTTCTACTGGATCAAATGAGATAGTAATTGTAAAGTGCAGTGCCAGACACATAACAAAGTCTATATAACTGTTGTTTGTTGTTGTTGTAATACCCAGGGAGATGTTTCAGCCTTCTTTTTAGATAGTGAAAAAGCAAGTTGTGTTCTCACCTGATAAATGTATCAGCATTTTATTACTTCCTTCAAATTGAAAAGGGTTAATTTTATAGGTTCACCTCCATTAGGTTCATTAGAGTGAACCAATTCATCAGAAACCTAGACTTTAGTTTTCTTATCCCTGAAATGAGGAGGGTAGTGTCCAAGATCCTTTATATGTTTGTATCTGTACTCATAAAATCCTATGATTACTGTGAAAAATGAAGGGAGAGAGGAAGGAAAGAGGAAAAGGGGGAGGAAGGAAGAAAGGAATGGAATGGAGTGGAATAGAATAGAATGGAATAGAAAAGGAAGAGAGAGAGTAGGAGAGAAGGAGGAAAGAAGAGAAGAGAGAAAGAAGGAGAGAAGGAACAAAAGAAAGAAAGGAAGGAAAAAGGAATGGAGAGAGGAGGGGAAAGAGAAAGGAAAGAAGGAAAAGGGGAGAGAGGGAAGAAGAAAAGGAGGAAGGTAGGAAAAAGGAATGGAGGAAAAAGATGGAATGAAGAGAAGAAGAAAGAAAAAGAGACAGAAAAAGAGAAGGGAGGAAGGAAGGAAAGGAAAAAAGGAATGGAGTGAGGGAGGAAGGAGGGGAAGCAGGAAAGGCTCTGGAAGGAAGGCAGGGAGGAAGAAAACAAAGAGAACTTTAGAGAAAGAAATGGATTACAGAACAAAAATATTTTCTTGTTCTTGTTGTTGTTATTTCTATTTTGTGGAATGCTGTTGTTGGTCCTTCATTCCTGAAGAGAGCTCTCTTTAAAAGGGTAATGTTTTGATTTGTATGTGAAATGGATTTGAGTGAGGCCGACTCCAGATCATTATAGCCCAGGAGCAAGACAAAGTTCAAAACTTGTGAAATGCTAATGGTTTTATATAAGAATTTCTACCTTATTTTGTTTGATCTTTTATTTTTGTTAAGTGTCAACTTTTTATAATAAAGTAAGCTTTTTTTTTTTTTAAAGTTTACTCTTAAAGTAAGGTTTATAATCTGGTTCTTCAACTGATTTTGTAAAAGCCAATTAACTTCAATGCTTCATGTGTAGGCACATTGTTTAGTCAATCACTAAGCATTTATCAAGTATATTAAATGGCTGTTATATAGCAGTCACTGGGCTAAGTATCATCATTATTAAGAAAGGTAAAAAAACCAAGCAAACAAACAGACAAGAAATTTATAATTTGCTTTGTGTGACACTCCCTGCTGCATACTTCTAAGCTTGTACTCTAGTTGGGCTCCCGAGGAGGTTACTAACTCAGTTTTCATGGGTAATGCTGTAGATGTCTATTCCTCACATTTACTCATTAACTCCCACTTGTGTGCATCCCATTTACAGCCATCAAATAAATTTAACTCTTAGTATATGCATTTATTAAAGTGGTATAATAAGAAGAATTGGGACAAAACATCTTCCTCTCCTCCACCTAGTATTGCCGCCCCCCATAAAGTTTGGAGCACAATGGATAAATTCACAATAGTATCCATGGAACAAATGAGTTCAAACTGAAGAGTAAAATGGTAATGAGATAAGATACACTTTATAATTACATTCTGGGAACTCTAGCACTATTTGAGTTGAGGTAGAGAGGGAAATTCCCTTCTTTCCATTTTCATTATACATCATTAGAGGTATTCCCTCAAACATTGCATTTATAATCACACCATAGACTTGATTTTATTCAGGGATCCCTTTTTACCTCAATTGCAGTGTAGGGTGTTTTAGATAATCATCCAAGTATATAAATACTATTTGAATTTTCATCCTGTGTGTACTTGAACAGATCCAGCAGGAACCACAAATCAAATAGCAATGAATTTAATTAGGATAAAATAACAAAATAAATTTGTGTTCAGCTGTATCCAATTCGTGGTGACCCCATTTGGAGTTTTCTTAGCAAAGATACGGGTGTGGTTTGCCACTACCTTCTCCAGCTCATTTTACAGATGAGGAAATTGAGGCAAACAGTGTGAAGTGACTTGCCCAGTATCATGGAATAGGTGAGAGTCTGAGACCAGATTTGAAATAAGGAAGATGAGCCTGATTCCAGGCCAGGCACTCTATCCACTGAACCACCTAGCTGCCCAACAAAGTAAATAATAAGAGGAAAACCAAGTAGTTAAAATATTTTCTAAACTAAAACAATACATGAAGGGAAATAATCTGCTAACTCCCATGACAGTTAGGAAGGGAACACTCTTCAGAAAATTTACATTCTTAGGTGAGGAATGACTTCATGGTCATAGTTGTAAACCTTTCATGGCTCTGTCTCAAAGCAATTGTTACACTTCATTGCCTTTCAGCTTCTCTGCTTTCTAATGCTGCAAGATACTGTTTTTCATCAAGAAAGTCCCTTCAAGATTGCACCATAAAATCAAAAGAAAGAAATTCCATATTTAAAGTACCTTCTACATAAGATAAATAGAATTTCTGAATCAATTGATAAATATTTATTGAATACATAACTTTAATCTTTTGGTTTGTTGGAATTCTTACCTATAGGATTTTCTTTAAATGAATTTCACAGTTTCTAAGAGTCATAGATACACAAGATCAGAGTTAGAAAGGAGCTCCAAAATCAATAAATTCAACCCATACCTGAACAACAACAACAACAAAAACAAACCCCAAACTCCCCAAAACTCTACAATATCCCTGACAAGCTGTCATCCAGCCTTTCCAACATCACTTGATAGCTGACTCCACTTTCCTATAGCTCTATTTGTTATCAAGGTTTTCCTTATATCCAAGGGAAATCTATTTCTCTGCAACATCTACCCATCACTCCTAACTGTACCTCTTTAGGATGAGGAGCTCAATTTAATCCTTCTCCTACCTGACATATATCCCATATTTGGAGATGGCTATCATGTTTCCGTCCTCAAGTTGTCTTCTCCATGCTAAACTTTGGAAATTCCAGATATTTCTCAGTAGAGAGCCTTTCCTATCTTCTATTTGAAAAGGTATTTTTAAACATATATAAAATAAAACTTTACATTTATGGTTGTTAAATTATTTGTATTATTCACCTATATGTAAAGATCCTTGGCCTAAGGCTCTCTCATAGTCCTGAGCTCATGAACTGGGTTTAATCCTGGAAAAAACTGACCAAGGAGTGTACTAGAACCGTCAAGCTGATTCTTGGCATCCAAATGCTAAACTTTCAGTATGATTATAAACATTTATACCTCGGAAATCACCAAATACTACAAATCAGGATTGATTTATTGTATTTAAATTGCCTGCATATAAAAAAAGTGATGGATAAAATGTTAATAATGCAGATTAAATTTAAAAGTGTGTTGTAGGTATATACAGTTTTTTCTGAAGAGCTGATTATTAATTATTCAATAACAAACTCTGCCCCCTCTACACACACACACACACACACACACACACACACACACACACACCCTCCCTCTGCAGAAAGGGTTTGGGCTTTTTCTCAGTGTCTTGGATTTTTATGTCCTATCATAGAAACTCTGGAGACAATTTCTTGAGCAAATCTTACATTTAGCTCATTTCTAGTATTTCTTTTAGGATCTAGGATCTTCTAGGATCTCTCATTGCTTCTAGAAAGGCACTTCAAATTCAAGGTAGATAAGATAGTTATTTATTTCTTCTATCACACAAGAAATGCTTAAAACAGAGAAAATTCATAAGCTTGCATTACCAAATATTTAAAGCACTAAGAACATTTATTTCATTTAAGAGATTTCTGTGGCAATGGAGAGAAAGCCTAAAAAGTCAGGAGTATCTCAAAAAATCTTCTCCTACCGACTTACATATAGGTTTGCTACTTACAATTTGGGCTTACTGGGTCCATTAGTCACAATTGTTTCTTAAACTTATCTTTACATCAAATGCATCCTTTTCAGACCACGATGCAATGAAAATTACATTCAACAAAAAAGCAGGGGGAAGTAGACCAAAAAATAATTGGAAACTAAATAATCTCATACTAAAGAATGATTGGGTGAAACAGCAAATCATAGACATAATTAATAACTTCACCCAAGAAAACGATAATAATGAGACATCATACCAAAATGTATGGGATGCAGCCAAAGCGGTAATAAGGGGAAATTTCATATCTCTAGAGGCCTATTTGTATAAAATAGAGAAAGAGAAGGTCAATGAATTGGGTTTGCAATTAAAAATGCTAGAAAAGGAACAAATTAAAAACCCCCAGTCAAACACTAAACTTGAAATTCTAAAAGTAAAAGGTGAGATCAATAAAATTGAAAGTAAAAAAACTATTGAATTGATTAATAAAACTAAGAGTTGGTTCTATGAAAAAACCAACAAAATAGACAAACCCTTAGTAAATCTGATTAAAAAAAGGAAAGAGGAAAATCAAATTGTTAGTCTTAAAAATGAAAAGGGAGAACTCACCACTAACGAAGAGGAAATTAGAGCAATAATTAGGAGTTACTTTGCCCAACTTTATGCCAATAAATTCGACAACTTAAATGAAATAGAAAAATACCTCCAAAAATACAGCTTGCCCAAACTAACAGAGGAAGAAGTAAATATCCTAAACAGTCCCATCTCAGAAAAAGAAATAGAACAAACTATCAATCAACTCCCTAAGAAAAAATCCCCAGGACCAGATGGATTTACATGTGAATTCTACCAAACATTTAAAGAACAATTAACTCCAATGTTATATAAACTATTTGAAAAAATAGGGATTGAAGGAGTCCTACCAAACTCCTTTTATGACACAGATATGGTACTGATACCTAAACCAGGTAGGCTGAAAACAGAGAAAGAAAATTATAGACCAATCTCCCTAATGAATATTGATGCTAAAATCTTAAATAAAATATTAGCAAAAAGATTACAGAAAATTGTCACCAGGATAATACACTATGACCAAGTAGGATTTATACCAGGAATGCAGGGCTGGTTCAATATTAGGAAAACTATTAGCATAATTGACTATATCAATAACCAAACAAACAAAAACCACATGATCATCTCAATAGATACAGAAAAAGCATTTGATAAAATCCAACATCCATTCCTAATAAAAACACTTGAGAGCATAGGAATAAATGGACTTTTCCTTAAAATAGTCAGGAGCATATATTTAAAACCATCAGTAAGCATCATATGCAATGGGGAAAAACTGGAACCTTTCCCAGTAAGATCCGGAGTGAAGCAAGGTTGCCCACTATCACCATTATTATTTAATATCGTATTAGAAACACTAGCCTCGGCAATAAGAGTCGAGAAAGATATAAAAGGAATTAGAGTAGGCAATGAGGAAACCAAACTATCACTCTTTGCAGATGATATGATGGTATACCTAGAGAACCCCAGAGATTCTACCAAAAAGCTATTGGAAATAATTCATAATTTTAGCAAAGTAGCTGGCTACAAAATAAATCCCCATAAATCCTCAGCATTTTTATACATCACCAACAAAACCCAACAGCAAGAGATACAAAGAGAAATTCCATTCAGAATAACTGTTGATACCATAAAATATTTGGGAATCTATCTACCAAAGGAAAGTCAGGAATATATGAGCAAAATTATAAAAAAGTCTCCACACAAATAAAGTCAGGCTTAAATAATTGGAAAAATATTAAGTGCTCTTGGATCGGCCGAGCGAACATAATAAAGATGACAATACTCCCTAAACTAATCTATTTATTTAGTGCTATACCAATCAGACTTCCAAGAAAATATTTTATTGATCTAGAAAAAATAACAACAAAATTCATATGGAACAATAAAAAGTCAAGAATCTCAAGGGAATTAATGAAAAAAAAATCAAATGAAGGTGGCCTAGCTGTACCTGATCTAAAATTATATTATAAAGCAGCAGTCACCAAAACCATTTGGTATTGGCTAAGAAATAGATTAGTGGATCAGTGGAAAAGGCTAGGCTCACAAGACAGAATAGTCAATTATAGCAATCTAGTGTTTGACAAACCCAAAGCCCCTAACTTCTGGGAAAAGAATTCATTATTTGATAAAAACTGCTGGGATAATTGGAAATTAGTATGGCAGAAATTAGGCATGGACCCACACTTAACACCATATACCAAGATAAGATCAAAATGGGTCTATGACCTAGGCATAAAGAACGAGATTATAAATAAATTAGAGGAACATAGAATAGTTTATCTTTCAGACTTGTGGAGGAGAAAGAAATTTGTGACCAAAGATGAACTAGAGACCATTACTGATCACAGAATAGAAAATTTCGATTACATCAAATTAAAAAGCCTTTGTACAAATAAAACTAATGCAAACAAGATTAGAAGGGAAGCAACAAACTGGGAAAACATTTTCACAGTTAAAGGTTCTGATAAAGGCCTCATTTCCAAAATATATAGAGAACTGACTCAAATTTATAAGAAATCAAGCCATTCTCCAATTGATAAATGGTCAAAGGATATGAACAGACAATTTTCAGAGGATGAGATTGAAACTATTACCACTCATATGAAAGAGTGTTCCAAATCATTATTGATCAGAGAAATGCAAATTAAGACAACTCTGAGATACCACTACACACCTGTCAGATTGGCTAAGATGACAGGAAAAAATAATGATGAATGTTGGAGGGGATGCGGGAAAACTGGGACACTAATGCATTGCTGGTGGAGTTGTGAACGAATCCAACCATTCTGGAGAGCAATCTGGAATTATGCCCAAAAAATTATCAAATTGTGCATACCCTTTGATCCAGCAGTGTTTCTATTGGGCTTATATCCCAAAGAAATACTAAAGAAGGGAAAGGGACCTGTATGTGCCAAAATGTTTGTAGCAGCCCTGTTTGTAGTGGCTAGAAACTGGAAAATGAATGGATACCCATCAATTGGAGAATGGCTGGGTAAATTGTGGTATATGAATGTTATGGAATATTATTGTTCTGTAAGAAATGACCAGCAGGATGAATACAGAGAGGACTGGCGAGACTTACATGAGCTGATGCTAAGTGAAATGAGCAGAACCAGGAGATCATTATACACTTCGACAACGATATTGTATGAGGACATATTTTGATGGAAGTGGATTTCTTTGACAAAGAGACCTGAGTTTCAATTGATAAATGACGGACAAAAGCAGCTACACCCAAAGAAAGAACACTGGGAAACGACTGTAAACTATCTGCATTTTTGTTTTTCTTCCCGGATTATTTATACCTTCTGAGTCCAATTCTCCCTACGCAACAAGAGAACTGTTCGGTTCTGCAAACATATATTGTATCTAGGATATACTGCAACATATCCAACATATAAAGGACTGCTTGCCATCTAGGGGAGGGGGTGGAGGGAGGGAGGGGAAAAAAAAATCGGAACAGAAACGAGTGTCAATTTAATGTAATTATTAAATAAAAAATTAAAAAAAAAACTTATCTTTACATCTTTTCAAATAGAAAAAAAATTAACATTATATTAAAATGTGTTGTTGCTGCAGACTCCTCAGGTTTAAGAGACTGCCAAGATTTGATTTTTATGACAAACTGAATAATGACTTACTTGTCCATTGAGGGAAACCCTTGTGAACTTGTTGTCTTAGGAGCCTTCCAGTTCTTAATGTGACCAGTTTTAAATCATGTCCAAGTGTCCTTGTAATGTTTTTTTTTTCTTTCTAACCTTCACTGGTTGTCTAACTTCATGAACATGTGATTAAGAATCTCATTTATTCATAGAAAATGAGAACTGAAAGTTATCTGTCATCTAGTCGAACCCCATCAGTTTTCAGAAGAGGAAAGCTTAAGGGATTTGTTCAAGATCATAGGGTTAGTTAGTGGCTAAACCAAGATTAGAATTCTTTGCCCATTCTACCATACCACCTTGTCTCAATCCACACATTTTGGATCCATTAACCTTTGTTTCTCAGCAGGTTTATTCAAGTTTCTTTATTTTTTTTTTCCCCCTTAATGAGGAATCAGTAAGATTTCTTCAAGTATAAGGAATTTTACAGTATCTGAGAATATCTCCAATGGAGTGAAACTCCTACACTCAACTCCAGTTAGGCATAAGATGATTTTAATCACTATGTCTATTCCTGTTAAGTTGAAACAGGTTTTTCAGGGGATTTATTTGGGTGCTTTTATAATCTGTTCTTGAACTTCCAGTTCTTACTATCTCCTTATAAGGCAATACAACATGATGTAAATTATGATTACAGAGAAGTGAAAGTAATTTTTCATGTGATTCTTCAGGTGATATCTTACCTGAGATATTTTAATGGCATCTTTTATCATAAATAAGTTTTTTTTTTTTTTCAATGTTGGCAGTCTGGGTATTTTAACAGCCCCCACAGCATTCACAAGCATATATATACAAGCAGTAGCAAGAGATAAGAGTTAGTTTTCAGTCAGTTGGTTAATAAATATTAAGCATTTAATATGTGCCAGGAACGGTGCTAAGCTCTTCTTTATCTATAGTGGGAGAATTATAGTAATTTCTGTTGTATTTGGGGCACCATGTGTTGAAGTAAATAGAGTTCCAGGTATGGACTCAAGGAGATCTGAGTTTAAAGAGCCTTAGACACTAATTGTGTCATGTGAGCAAGTCACTTAAGGCTATTTGCCTCAGTTCCTCATCTGTAAAATTAGCTGGAAAAAGAAGTAGCAAATCTCTGCAATACCTCTATCAAATAAAAACCCCAGATGGGGTCATGAAGAGTTGGACATGATGGAAAAATGACTGAACTATTTTATTTTCCATGAATCTGGGTTTTATTGATTTTTTGCCTCTTTTTGTATACTGATGCTTAGCATAATATCTGGCACATAATAAACTGTTAATAAATATTTATTGATTAATTGCCTCTAAGACTTTCTGTAATACTTTGCTTAGTATCTCTCTAATACACTTACTGTGTAATATTTTGTGTTACAGTATTTGTAATTCACCTCTCTCCTGAAATGAGAACTCCATAAAAATAGGGAAAATGCCTTATTTAAAATTTTTCTCTTCCTCAATATCTAGTATAGCACTCTGAAAACAGCAGGAGCTTCATAAAGCTTTATTTAATAAATGAATGAATACAAAATTTGTCATTTGTCTACTGCCTGCTTTTACTTAGGAATTTTCTTAAGGCTAAATGTTGAAAGTAGCTGAAATGACTATGGTGTAATACAAATTTCCAAAATGAAACTCATTACAATTTTTTTCAAATACATCTTTCTTCCACACTTCTCTGAGAGTATGGTGTTTCTTCCAAGTTACCTAAGTTCACAATCTTATCACAAAGATAAGTCATTTTTGATTGCTATCTTTCCCTTAATCTTTCATCTCACAGTTTACCAGTTGATTGATTTTGTGGCTTCTACCAAGGAGTATGCTGATTTATGCTTAATAATCACCTCTCTAACTTGAAATTGAATCTGCATTAACATTTTCTTCATCACTTTCTCATATAAAGTAGACAATCAACAAAACCCTTATGATATTTGCCAATTTACTAGGTATAAAGACTCACACTAAAATTTTAACAATTGTCTCTCAAGAGCAACACCTTCAGCAATATACCCTGGCTTCTATCTCCATGATATCTCTCTTGTCCTTCATCTTCCTTCTTCTAACTCACAAATTTCTTTCCCAAAGATAGGCTTTTATTACCTCTCACCTCAACTATTGCTGTAGTCTTATAATTGGACTCTCTCATTCTGGTTTTTCTTTTCTCTAATCCATAGTTTTGAATTGATAGTTCTAAAACCTAGGTTTGACTATGTCATCACCTTATATCTTTACTTATTCCCTATAGTCTCTGGAATAAAATACAACATTCTCAACCTGGCATTTAAAGTTTTCCATCAAACAAATGTGAACTATCTGCATTTTTGTTTTTCTTCCCGGGTTATTTTTACCTTCTGAATCCAATTCTCCCTGTGCAACAAGAGAACTGTTCAGTTCTGCAAACATATATTGTATCTAGGATATACTGCAACATATCCAACATATATAGGACTGCTTGCCATCTAGGGGAGGGGGTGGAGGGAGGGAGGGGAAAAATCGGAACAGAAATGAGTGCAAGGGATAATGTTGTAAAAAAAATTACCCTGACATGGATTCTGTCAATATAAAGTAACTATTAAATAAAAATTAAAAAAATAAAAAATAAAAAATAAATAAAGTTTTCCATCAGCCAGTTTCCTTCTACCTCTCCAGTTTGATTTCACATTACTCCTTTTTGTGCACCCTCTATTTTAAACAAACTGATGTGATCTACTCACATAAAGTATCCCCCTATCTTTGTATAGGTGATCCTCCATGTCTGGAATAAATTTCTTCCTTATTTCTGCCTCTCAGAGTTAGCTCAGGTTTGACTTTTTAATATTGTCTCCCCTCTGTTGTTGTCTTCCTCTTCTCTCTACCATTATTTCACATTTATTTTGAATAATGCGCACATATATGTGCATATACATACATATATATACATGCATACATATATACTATATATATATACTTTTATTAGTAAAAGTGTATATGCACTAGTATTTTTTTCTGAATATATGCTGTATTTTCCTGGTGGGATATACACTCCCAGATTTGTTTTAATTGCATAGTAAGTCTTGATAAATATTTGCTGAATTGTTTTGAATACTGTATTCCAAATAATTTAATATGTTGCAGGGATCAGTATTTTAATCTCTCTTTAAGTACTTATGGAGAATTTAGGGCAATAAATGACTGTCTGTAGATGTGCTTCCTTCCCCTTTCAATAGAGACTATATATACTAGAGTGAATGCAGCAGCAGGCAGTTTGCATTTATCCTAAGCAGAGATGAAAAGCTGATTATGCAGCTGAGTGCAAATGAGGTGGAAACATCTTAGAGATTAGGTTTGCTCTCCGGATCCTGCATTGCAAATGGACTTGATCATTTGTCTCTGTCTAATGACTCCCACAGATGTCCTTTCCTTCACATAAAATGTCAGTCTCTAGGATGAAACAGATAATCTGTCCTGGAAGATGTTAATGAGCCCATTTGATGTCTCCAGGAACAGAGAGACTATGAGACTCATGGAGAAGCATTAATACCCTTGATCCAGTGACTTGAGCATTCAGAATCACAGAATCTTAGAGAACATCTAGTTTAATGCTGTCAATCAATCAATTGATAGGCATTGATGAAGTTCTTATTGTACAAGCCAGGCTTCTTGATGCTACATTCTGGGGATACAAAAACTATGAATGAAACAATTCCTGATCTCAAGAAGTTTACATTCTATTGGGAAAGATAACCCATATGTTTATGTATGCATACAAACATTATGTGTTTATCTGTGCATGTCTGTGATACATAATATATGTGTATATATATAATACATTTATGTCTGCATATTTTGGTATTTACAGAATACCTACCAAGTAAATAAAAATCAATACAAAGTAATTTGGGAGGGAAGATTTTGGAGAGAATCAAGACAGGTTTCATGCAGAAAGTGGCGCTTGAGCTCCCTCTGGACCTCCCTCTTGAGTCCCTTTGAAGACTGGGACTCTACCATTTATAGGGAAAGAAGAAATGAATTCTAGGCATGGTAGAAAGGTAATGCAAAAGCATGGAGAGGAGATATAGAAAAGTAAGATGGAGCTGTTTTAGGGTCAATCCATAGGAGTTAGTCCTCAAATGAGCAAACAGACCTGTGAATAAATCAACAAGTAGTAAGTTCTTTCCATGTGCCAAATATTATGCTGGGCATTAGGAATATTAGTGCAAAGATGAGGCAGCAATTCTTCCTCTTAACGGCACTTTTTTTCTATTAGAATAGAAGAAAATGTGTTTATTAAGCACCTTACTGTGTGCCAGACACTGTTCTAAGCTTTTTACATCCCACTTAAGCCTCCCAGCAGCCTTGGGAGGTAGATTCTATTAAAAGCCCCATTTTTAAAGCTGTGGGAACTGAAGCAGACAAATATTAAATACTTGCCCCGGGTCATCTAATTATTAAATGACTGGGGCCAAATTTGAACTCAAGTCTTCCTCCTGACTCCAGGTCTAGTACTCTATCCAATGACCTACCTAGCTGCCTCTGTTAGAGAAATGCAGCATATTCACAGTTAACTACATGCAGAATACATACAAAATAAATAGAAAGTGATATTTAAGGGAAGTGCTAAACACTACTGGGAGATGGGAAAGACTCTTGAAGAAGCTGACACTTTAGAGTATTCCAAAGATGGAGGAATAAGCTGATGTAATGAATGAAAGACTTGGGACATTGTGTAGAGGGAAAAACCAGCAGGCTACTAGAGCCAAGGTATGAAGAACTTTAATTCCCAAACAGAAAGGGTTCTATTTTGTCCTAGAGGTGATAGGGAGTCAATGAAGTTTCTCAAATAAGGAAATGAATGTCATGATCAGATCTTTAAAAATATTAATTAAAAACTATGTAGAATATAATAGCCCAATTAAAAGGGGTTTGCACTGGGGGTTATGGCTTTAATGGAAAAATATAGAACAAGATATATGTTGATGAAGCAATCAGCATTTATTAAGTATCTACTAAAGTCAAGGCACTGTGCTAAGCCTTGTTGCTGTTGTTGTTCAGTTGTGTCCCTTCTCTTTGTGACCCCATGGACCTTAGCACACTGTGTCCATAGGATTTTCTTGGCAAAGATACTAGAGAGATTTGTCATTTCTTTCTCCAGTGAACTAACAGGTTAAATAATTCTAGGACCAGAGTTCTATCCATTGAGCCCCCAACAGGCTTTCCGTGCTAAGCCTTAAGGAGTTCACAATACAATGGAAGAGACAACAAGCAAACAAATATGTACAAATAAGCTATATAAAGGACAAATCAGAAAGAATTCAAAAAGGGAAGGCAGTAGAATTAAGGCATGTTGAGTAGAATTTATGAGATTTGGCAACTGATGAGATGTGAAGGAATGAAAGAGAGAAGAGTTAAACTTATGATTCTGTATAACTGAAAGAATCATTGTGTCCGAGATAGGAATAGGTAAATTACTCACACTAATTGTTAACTAAGGTCTAACAATTACTATCAGAAACTACATACAAACTTTTTTATACTAATAGCTTTTTTATTTTTCAAAATACATGCAAAGATAGTTTTCAACATTCACTCTTGCAAAATCTTATGTTCCAAATTTTTCTCCCTCTTCTCATTCTTCCCCTTCCCTTGGACAGCAAATAATCCAATGTAAGTTAAATATGTGGAATTTCTCTAAACATATTTCCACATTCATCATGGTACACAAGAACAAATCAGATCAAAAGGGAAAAAATGAGAAAGAAAATAACAAGCAATTATAACAAAGGTGAAAATACTAAGTTGTGATCCACACTCAGCCCCTATAAACCTCTTTCTGAATTCAAATGGCTCTCTCCATCACAAGTCTAGTGGAATTGGCCTGAATCACCTCATTGTTGAAAAGAGCCAAGTTCATCACAGTTGATCATCACATAATTTTATTGTTGCTCTACACAATGTCATTTAGCATCAGTTCTTATAAGTTTTTCCAGGCTTTTCTGAAATCAACCTGCTCATCATTTTTTACAGAATAATAATGTTCTATCACATTCATAACTATAATTTATATTATTTAATACATTATATAATATTTATATTATTCAGCCATTCCTCAACTGATGGATATCCGCTCAGTTTCCAGTTCCTTGCCCTGTATATGAACTTGATTTAGAGCTAGAGATATGACTTAAAATCCTTCCTAGGTCCATTACAGTTTTTGTGGGAAAATAGATATTATTCAGTTTTTCATAAACTACTCTGCAAAATTCCATCCTAGAACCACATTGTAGCTTCCATAAAACAATGTAATTTCTGTAGGGACAGCATGCTAATGACATCAAAGGAATAAAACCCATGCACATTGTTCCATAGTCCTCCTCAGTAGACACAAAATACATTTGAAACTTACTATTTGTGGTCACCCCCTTCAGGCAGAATGGTAGGGTAGAGGTTCTGGGCAGGGGGAGAGAAGAGAGGAGAGAGATAGAGCCAAGATGGTGGAGTAAAGTCAGGGAGCTTCTCAAGCACTTCTAGTTTCTCTCAAAAACCACATGAAAGCAAGTCTCTGAATGCACTTTGATGGAATGAAACCGCTCTCCAGCTCAAGATAGACTGAAAAACTTCAAGAAAGGCCAATCTCACTGGGGTGAAAAAGGTGTTACATCAAGCTCAGATAAATTCTGGGAAAGTAGGTGAGAGAGTGTAAATCATAGCAAATCAGCAACTCAGACCCCCAATCCTTGCTCAGTAGAGGAGCAAATCAGGGGGGTAGCTTTCAGTCCCAACTCAGAAGGCAAACTCTAGAAAGCAGGCTATTTCCTGAAAAGCATAGGCAAAGCTGCCCTGCAAACACAAGGGACCTCTGTGCTCAAAGTCAAGGATAGGAGTTGCACAGGAAGCTTGGGATAGAGCTCCTTTACCCCAGGAGTAGAACTCAACCATAAAAGTAAAGAAGAGGAAGGAACAAAAGAAAAGGAAAGAACATGAGCAAGAAACAGAAAAAAACCTTGACCATAGAAAGCTACTATAGTGACAGGGAAGACCAAAACACAAAACTCAGACAAAGACAGAATGAACATGGAAGAAATCTCAAAGAGTGATATGAATTGGTTTTTTAGATCAAAGAGGCTTCTTGGAAGTGCTGATAAATGACTTTAAAGGGCAAATTAGAGTGGTAGAAGAAAAATGAGAAAGGAAATAAGAAGTATGCATAAGAGAGTCAACAACTTGGAAAAGGAAAGAAAAAAAATTGTCTGAAGGAAACAACTCCTTAACAGTAGAATTAACCAAATGGAAAAAGATATACAAAAGCTGATTAGAGAAAATCACATATTAAAAACTAGAACAGGGCAAATATAAGCTAATTACTTTTTTGTGAGACAGCAAGAATCAGTCAAACAAAGCCAAAAAGAATGAAAAAAAATGGAAGAAAATGTGAACTATCTCACTGAAAAAACAGCTAACCTGGAAAACAGTTCCAAAAGAGACAATTTAAAAATTATTGGCCTACCTGAAGGCCATGACCAAAAAAAGAGCCTGGATAGCATTTTACAAGAGATCATTAAGGAAAATTTCCCCAATATTCTAGGAACAGAGCAGGAAATAATAGTTGAAAGAATCCATTGAGCACCTTGGGAAAGAGATCTCACAAGGAAAACTCCAAGGAACATTGCTGTGAAACTCCAAAACTTCAATTTCAACAAAAAAATATTGCAAGCTGCCAGCCAAAAACATTTCAAATATCAAAGAGCAACAATCAGGATTACCCAGGATCTGACAGCTTCTACAATAAAGGATCTAAGGGCCTGGTATATTATATTCCAGAAGGCAGAGAAATAAAGTCTTAGAATATTTTAATGAGTGAATGAATAATTGAAAAGGAATTTTATTAAGAACTTACTTTGTAAAAATCACTGTGCATTAAAGATAGAAAAGTAAGACAATCCCTGATTTTAGGGAATTCGAATTCTAATGACAGAGACAGCACATAAAGGTTTCAGCTGCAAGTTCAATGGGAAGATTTCATTTATACAGCAAAAATGTGTCTTATTGATAACTTCAGTGTACCCACCATTGCATATTGTTGAGGTCACTATGGTTAGATGGAAAGAACATTTGTTAGACTAAGAGTTAAAAGACATGGGTTTGAATTTCCAGCTCTGACACTTAGTGTTATAGATTTCAAGATGGAAGGAACTTTAGAGATTATTCTAATTCAATCCTCAAACCCTTCTACTCCCCAATTTACAAATGATGAAACTGAAATCTAGAAAGTTAATGGGGCTTGCCTAAAGTAAGAGAAGTAGTAAGACAAAGAATATGAATCCAACCCCAGATACTCTGAATTCAAATATAGTATCCTTAGGATACTTACAATCTGCAGTCTTGGGTATTGAAATCTTTGAATTGTAGGTTATTCTTTTATAAAATGAGTCATTGTAAGGATCTCAGTAACTTCCTCACTCTGCTAAATGAAGAAGCAGAGAATTTGAGTCTCCCCATGGCTAGTAAAAGCCCAAAGCCCCTTTCAACTAGCCAACAATTCTCCAGGAACTGGGGAATTTCTTTCCCCAGCATAATTCAGTACTAATCCCCAAACTCTGACCTGTACTCTTAAATCCAGATTTCTCACTACATCCCCCAATGCTTACTTCTGCTTGACACAGATAAAAATTACACAGAAAGCTACTTGATTCATACATCTTCTCAATGAGGGGTGGGGGTAGTTTTCTTCCCTTTCTCAAGAGAAAATCTGGAGCTCAAAGTTTTAAAAACAAATGTAAAAAGAATTGTTTTACATGTAACTGGGGAAAACGAAAATATTAAATTGAACTCTACTTGATTGATCTACTTGATTTTTACTTCTCGTGGTTCTGCCTTCTACCAAGCCTCTGGAAGCCCTATTTCTATTTTTCCATTCTGCCCTTTTTATTGTGCTTCCCCCTCAGTCAAGCATCATTGCTTTATTTTCTCTCTGCTGATTCTGATTTGTTGTGCTGTGGGCTTCCTTGTCCTGAACTATGGAATCCTAAAACTGGCTAAAAATGCCTTGAGACAGCCATAAGCATTAAATGAAGCTGCTTGAGAAATCTCAGAATGCTATAAAGATGTGTTCTTATTCATATTCATGATTATTATGAGATAGTGCAAAAAAGTGCTTTGTAGCCTAAAAGCATGATACATTAAAGACTGACCCTTGGGTTAAGACTTCTGAGAAGTAAGCCACAATATTAGTGAATGCTTGTTAATGTCCCAGTATCCACAGTGAGGAAACCGTGCAGGTAGTCGGGGGAAGTCTCCTGTAATTAGGATGAGTGAGAAATACTACAAGTCAGAGGAAAAGGAAACATTTGCAGGGAAAGCGATGATTTCATGAATTTCCTCTTCTGTATCACTAGAAACGCAAAGAATATCTCCAAAGCTTCTTAATCTAGATTCAGAAGGTCTTTGTGTGTGAGGAAAATTTCCTGACTTTTAAATGAAATTTAACATTTACTTCAATTATTAATATAGACCAGAAAATAAAATATTTTTCTGAGAAGGGTCCACAGGCTTCACTTTTTTATGAGTTTGCTTATCCACCAAATTGCCTTAAGGGTAGAGACTTCATGATATCCTTTTCTTTCTCCTCCACTGCTTAACACAGAGCTCAATACATATCTGTTGATTTGATTTGATTTCATTAAAAACAGGCAGGGTTTAGAAAGCTCTGGAGGCAAAGCTAAGCAACTCTGGGTTAAATCTTTCTTCTTTTCCAGAATTAATGTGAACTCCCAAGCATAAGTCTTGTTTCTGTCAGTATATTTTAAAATATTTCTAAATCAAACAAAATCCTTGGCTCTTCCCCCATTTTCCTTAATGCTCCCCATCCAATCAGTTGCTAAATCTTCTTTAATCCCATTCTTCCCCTTCCCCCATCACCCATCCCCTGCTGTTGCTACTGTTCTACTCTCCACACCCCAGACTTCCAGTGTCTCTCTTGTCTCTCTGTCTCTTTGTCTCACTCTTTCTCTCTCTGTCTCTCTCTTTTTCTATTTCTCTCTGTCTGTCTCCCCCTTTCTCATTCTCCTCTCTCATCTTATTGTTCCATTGTTCAAAGATATTTCTTCACCTACCACACCCCTATAAGTAAGTATTGTTTCTCCTTATTAAAATGTGAACTCTTCAAAAGGAAGGATTGACCCCCCCCTTTTGCATTTCCATCCCTTGTGCTTAGCATAATAACTGGCATATATTAAGCTTTAATTAATACTTTTTCATTTATTTTTGCTTGGTTGTTTCTTTCTTTCTTCCTTCCTTCCTCCTTTCATCCATCCATCCATTCAACATGTTAATATTTCTCACAGCCATCCCTTGGCTCCACTAACACCACAACTCATCCAGTGCAGGCCTTGTTATCTCTCACTGGGATATTAGAGAAACCTCTCAACTGATTTCTCTCTTCCATTATTCCCTTTGTTTAATACACCTGTCACACATAGATCATTTTAAAAATGTTTCTTAATATGTCATAGTCCTGTTTAAGAAGCTATAGTGACTCTATTGCCTCCAGAATGCAATATAAATTCCTTTCTTTTGTATTTAAAGCCTTTTACAATATGATTCTGGATGACCTCTTCAGGCTTATCCCCCTTGAAGCACAGTTCCAGTCAAACTGGCTTACCCATATTTCTGTACATTCCTTATCATAATAATTCAACTATAAGTATCTTGAGCTCAGGGACTGACTTGTTAAAAGTCAGTTTCTGTCTATTATCTCCATGGTGTCTTCCATATAATAAATGCTTAATGTGTTGAGTCTGAATGGAGTCTAATAGTAACCATATGAGATAAAAAAGCATTGTTATTTTATATTTGAGTAAACTTACCTAGGTAGAATGGTGAATAAAGCCTAAGTCAGGAAGATATGACTTCAATTTCTGCCGCAGATATTTACTTAGTTATGTGACTCTGGAAAGTCAGTTAACTTTGTTTGCCTCAGTTTTCTCATCTATAAAATGAGCTGGAGAAGGAAATTTAAACCACTTTCTCAAATGGGGTCATTAAAAGTCAGACATAACTAAAAATGATTGAACAACAAACTAAGATTAGGAGAAGTAGAATAAAGTCTACATTGCTTTAATAGCCAACAAACTTCCTGTTTCTAGTCCAATATTCTCCCCATTATAAATCTATGCCTTTCTAAAATATCATGTTTGTCATATATTTAAATATAAACAATGGGAAAATTCATGTGAAAACACTTAAAGGAGTTTTATCAAAAACTGTACAAATGCACTTAAGTTCCACAATGTGTAAAAAACAAAACAATGAGAGATCTTAGAATTAATCTAGTTCAGACTTCTTAAGGTTAAGTGAATGACCACCATTAGTGGTCAGCTAATTAAAGAAACACAACTAGTTAAAGAAAGAAACAAAGTATATAGGTGACTTGACTCCCCACCTAGTATATTTTCTACTGTCTTTATTGCCTCAACATTAATTAGAAAAATGACAAGATTGCAGTCAGTACAGTGTCAATGTCCACAGGATTAAGAAAACAATCTTTGGGAGTGATCTTCAGACCCTAGCCTAGGGAAAGATATGCCGCCTTTCTATCTGAATTTGGTAATATGTGCATTAGTGGGATCAAAGCTATATAGGAACTGAGCTACATTTTGAATCTATTCACCTAGACAATCACTGATACTAACATGAAAATAATTATTAAATCGGAGGAATCCAAATTATTCTCACAGCTACCACATAGAATGTGATAGCAGAGGGAAAACGGCTCTGTGCAAAGTGCTATTAAGGAAATCCAAAGAACACTATCCCTGGAGGCCGGAAGATCTGTGTTTAAATATCCAAGAGGATGAAGAAGTAAATAATATACTATTATTTATATTTATATATATATATATATATACTAAATATTTCTAATAATACAATAAAGGAAGAAATCAGTGAACCATATATAGTAAGCAAGTGTTCTGTTTATACTTTTAGTCCATGTTCAGTTTGCCATAAAAGACAGGTGAAAGAAAGACTAGTTAAAGCAATTTCCTTGTTAGTTCTGGGGAAAGCAGAGAGAGACAGAGACAGACAGACAGGCAGACATACCGAGACAGAGATAGACAGAGAGACTGAGGGGAGGGGGGAGCAGGAAGGGAGAAGGGAGAGAGAGACAGAGACAGAGATACAGAGAGAGACACAGAGAAACAATGACAGAGACAGACAGACAGAGGCAGAGAGAGAAACAGAGAAAGACAGAGACAGAGAAAGACAGACAGACAGAGACATGCAGAGAAACAAAGAGATAAAGACATACAGAGAGAGAAGCAGAGAGAGACGGAGAGGCAGAGAGACACACAGAGAGAAAGAAAAACAGAGACAGATAGAGAAGGGGAGGGAAGAAGGGAGAGGGAGAGAGAGAAAAGAAGAAGAAGAGGAGGAGGAGGAGGAAGAAAAAGAGGAGGAGAAGGAGAAGAAGAAGAAGAAAAAGAAGAAGAAAAGAAGGAAGAGGAGGAGGAGGAAGAGGAGAGAAAGAGAGAGGTGTATGTATGTGCCTGAAAGTGGAGTGGAGGTTGGACGCCTAGTGACAAATAAGGTTTTGGGGTTTGCTCTTGATTTCACTGCTTGAGTCCTCCTTTTCCCACTACATACGAGACGTACTCTGACACCCTTTTAATAGCAGAGAGCTAGCTGGGAAGGTGTGCGTGGTGCGTGTGTAGGGACCCAGCAGTCTGAGAACCCCGGAGCATCCCTGGAGTTCCAAGTTCCCATAGTCTTGGGTGCGCAGGAACTATGTCCTTCCTGTTAGTCTCCTGCAAAAACGCTGCCGGTCCTGGCCTTTGATTTCAGCTGCGTAGGAGCGTTAGGAATATGTCTGCTCCCTTCGGGCCAAAACGATCCTGCTTGGCTCAGAGGTAGAAGCAGGTAGTTAAATACAGTCCGGGGCTGCCGGGATGAAGGAGCCTGCCCACTACTGCGGAGCTAGCCTGGCAGTCCCCGCACCTGACGGGAGCCGGACCCGTAGCTCGCCTACTTGCTGGTTACCAGTCTCTCCGGCTTCCCCTGCCTCCGGCTCTGCGTCTCTGTGACAAGTGCGGATTGGCCAGCAGTTTCCTGAGTCCCTCCTTCCTGCCTCCCCCAAACAAACGCCGGCAGCATGTGAGTCCCGGCCCGGGAATGGGGCGGCTCTAGCCGACGGGGGTGTGGCGGAGGAGGGGCGGGGGCGGGGCCGCGGCAGCAGCGGTGGCAGCAACAGTCCGGGCAGCTTCTGGCTCCAGCTCGGGACCCCGCCGCAGCATCTTCGCTGCAGCCACCGCGGCCGCCACACCTGGCCAGGTAAAGGAAAGCCCTGCCCATCCACTCCTCCTTAGGTTCTGCCCTGTAGTCGGCCCTGCCTCCCCTCCCCCACTGCCCCGCTGCCTTTGGCCACTAACTGCCGTATCCAGAAGGGGCTTTGCTTTAAAACCTGTCTTTCCCTTCTTACTTCAACCACCTAGCATTGCCCCCTCACGCGCCGCCTCTGCCCTCTTCCCTCCCTCCCGCATTGGCTCTTAAAGTCTACTAGCATCCTTCCCTCGTCAGCCCTGCCAGAGAGGTTCCTCACTGCTGGGCCAAGCTGTTGTCCTTCTTCTGCCCCTAAATCCCTAAGAGTAGTGCTCCCAGCCCTTTCACCTGACACGCCTCAGTCCCATGCCCTGCGCCCTGCTTAGGACAGGGCGGGCATGAGAAAAATGGGAGGGAAGGGCTGCAGAGCCTTATTTTGAGGTTATTACCCAGTTCAATTAGGAGCACTGCAGTGGGGCTGGCTGAGGAATCTGGGGACTGACAATTGTACAGGGATTACATATAGGCCTTAGGCTGGAAAACTGTTTCTCTTCATTCTTCCTCAGAATCACTGTTGTCATGATGGAATCAAATTACTTACTACTGGTGACCCTGGGCAAGTCAATCTCTCAGTCTCAGTTTGTTTTGTTTTGTTTTTTAACCTCTAAAATCAGGATATCGGATCTGACAGTCTCTGAGGTTCCTTTTCCTCAGCCACATAGCAAAACTCTTAGAGGAAGGTTCCATTCAGACACATAAAGTTTGACCTTAAAAATAGGATCTGTGTTTCGACTTTCCTGAAACTGAGATCTAATTCCATCCCCCCAACTCAGGTAGGTAGGTGCATATGTGTGGGGACATGTGTGAGGAAAACATATATACATGCACTAATGAGTATTGGGAAAGTGAGCTGTATGAGTCCAAGAATACTAGATTGGTAGGAAACTGATACCTACTAGTTAACACTTCTGGGACTTCCCTTTTCTTTTATCAATTTGACACAATTACTTCCTGAGTTCTTAGGGAATCTGATAACCTCTCCATAATAGAAAGAGCACTGGACTTGGGAGTCATGAAAGGCATAGCCTAAAATCCCAGTTTTTAATTTCTAATCTCTGATCAAGTCATTTAACATCTCTGAGATCCAGTTTCCTCTTCTTTACAACAGGAATAATAAATAGTTGAACAACCTACCTTGAATTATGATTGTGAGGAAGATGGTTCACAAATCTTAAAGTATCATATGTCATTTATTAATCTGGCCCACTTGTGATAGAAATCAGAAACAATGAATAATTATCATTCTTAAGAGAATTGAGGAAATGAGTAAAATCTATTTCCCTCACATAGTAGTGACAGTACAAAAATCATACATTCTCCCTCCTTTTTTTTAATAATTCCTTTCAGATCCTAGAGATGGTACTACACAGGTTCAATTACAGAGTCTTTTTGTGGGTGGGGCATCACCTCTTTTTGGAATATCATTTCTCTTACTCCCCTATTGGTATTAGGGAAGTGATAGAAACCCCTATGTAATTAGTGAACTTTCAGCTCAAATGAAAATACTCTTTTAGGGAAGAATTCATTAGAATGTCCTAGGTCTCAGGATCTGCCCTATTCCTTTACTATTAATTATTTCTGTATGGACACAGTACAGTTTTTATGGAAACATTGGTGAATATAATGACTTTAATTTTCTACATAAGCATATCAAAAGTTTTTTCTTTCTTCTGTAAAGGTCATTGGATATTGGTTCAATGAGTTTTTTAAATATTCATAATGTACAAAGCATTATGTTGGGTTTAGGGATACAAAAACCATTTCATTTGAGGATTGTTTAGATGAGTATATTTATGGGGCAATACAATTGTACTTTTGGCTTTATTGGTAATGGGACTCCTAGTAAGAATACTTTTTCTGCCAATACACATGGGCATCTGATTAATTACTCATGGTCATGAGGCACTGATCACATATGTGGTATGTGACAGGAATGATTCTTGAACCAAAATCTTTCTGATTATGAGGTCATATGCCATACCTAGCATCAACAGGATTATTTACTGCTTTGTCAGCACTTCATCATATAAGCCTAAATACAGGAAACTTAAATTCCTTTATCAAGCTTTTCTCCTGATATAAATACTAGAAATAACTCACCTGGAGAAGGGAAGATTTAGTTGGTCCTCTCTTCAAATATTTCCAGGAGCTATTATGTGGAAGAGGCATTAAATTTGTTCTATCTGAACCTCGATGATACAACCAGGAAGCTGTAGTTCAAGAGATTTTAGCTCAGTAGGAAAAACTAATATGGCTATCAGAAATGGGAATGGGCTGCTATAACAGAAAGTTACTTCCCTAATATTGACCATCTTCAAGTGGAGACTGACCCAAGTATAGATTGGACTTAAGTTATCTGTAAAGTTCTTTCTAATTTGGAAATTATGAAGACCCAGCTATTACCTTCAAAGGTTTTATAATCTGATGGAGAATTACAAATGTATACATATATTATGCATATTGTACATATGATACAAATGATACAAAATAAATAGGAAAAATGCCTATGAGAAAGATAAATTGCTATGACATATGTTGGGGGATAGTATGTGAAGACATGGAAGAAGAAAAAATGCTAAGCTTATGTGATATTATATTTAGAATATACAGTTTCTTACAAAAAATACTTTTCAAGGGTACTGTATAAAAGATTCATAAATCATTAATGTCTGCATATATTAATTTCTTCATTTACAAAATTGAGAATTAAATAATTGTAACCTCTTTCACTGGGAGCTGGAAAGACAAAATGATGAGAAATCATATTGTTGATATGAAGTGATCTAGGAAGACTTAATTTGAGGATTGTCAGTCCTATCCTTGAGAAATTTAATCTCTTGTTTTTCTCTATAGAAGGAAGCAGAATTTATAAATTTAGTTCTCTTATGCATCTTAGGCTCTTAACTAAAGTCTTGGACCTAGTAATCAGTTTGAAAACTTTGGAACTCTTAAAATTTCTTCTAGGCAGGACTGAATTTTAGACATCCTCGCTTTTAGAAATTGTCTTACTAAACTTTTCTTTGTCCAACTTGCAAAATTTCACTAGAGATGCTTAAAAATAGTAGCCCAGATTATTAACATATTTAGCTAATATGGTCTTTCATGTGTGAGTTGGATTCAGGTTTAATAATAATGATCATAAAAGCATAGATTTATAAATCTGCTGAAAATGACCCTAAGAATAATCTATTACAACACCTTTATTCTTCAGATAAGTAAACAGAGGCCCAACAAAGAAAATTTTCTAGCCTCAAATTACAGCTTTTAAGTAATAGAACCAGCATGAACTGTTTGTTAGGTTTGTTTTTTGTTTTTGTTTTTAATATTCCTCTATACTCTCACAGTACTTTGTCTTTAAGGATATCCATTATTTCTTAGTTATATACAACAGTCTTAAAAATAAGATACTCAGCAGGTCCTGGCCTGTCTGCTGACAAAGTTTCAGGCATTAATCTGATTTGCTTGATCTTTCACTATTGCTACACTGTGGGAGCTGAATCCTTGTGAACCTAATATGAGCTTGCACCAACAGACTAGCTTTGTAAGGGAATTTAAGCTTCTCTGTTTTTATTCTTGTGTGATGAAGGGCTGACAAAGCGGTTATAGTTATATCTGTGCTGAGCAATAATTGGTATGATATGATGTGTAGAGAGCTGGCTTCAAAGTCCAAAAGACTCTGACAGACTCTTAAGAATCACTTCTCATATGTACCATATATGTGACTTTGGGCAAGTAGCTGCTCAGTGTACCTGACAGCTCACTAAGACTTTAAGTGATAAACTAGATGCCCATTTGCATTGGTAAAGGGAATATCCTTACAATGAGATTCTATACCAATAAAATCACAAGTGCAACAGCATATACAAACACATTCACCCATGTAAAAATATATGTATACTTATATAAGTATATACTTGTATCAACAAGTAAGTTCATGTATACATGTATATGTGTATGTATATATATATATATATATATATATATATACACACATTACAAAAATGTTGGAATAATACTCAAATAATCATCCATAAATAGACCTCCCATGTACAAGCTAGGTTTTAGGATTAATAATAATAAACATAAGATCTAGAACATACAGAGATACATACAAATATTTCTTTTGGGATAGTCCTATTTCTATCAATGCCAATAAATGACTTATAACCTGAGAGTTACCTATGGAACTAAATGAGTTAAGTAGTTTAATCAGGGTCACATGGTCAGTAGTGTCAGAGGTAGGATATGAATCCAGTTCTTCCTAAGTTGTTTCTTATAAAAATAATTTAATAAAGATGGAATATGATATAGTAGAGACTGGAGAGAAGCCCTGAGTTGGAAGTCAGAAGACCTGAATTCTAGTCCTGGCTCAGATACTTAATACCTATGTGACCCCTAGGTTATTTAATTTCTTTGGGTTTCAATTCATTTATTTATTCATTAATTCATTCATTCATTCTTTATTTATTTATTTATTCAATTTATTCAACTTTAAAAGAAACAGGCACTAAATCTATGATTTCTATGGTATAGAACAAGTCTTAGGAAAGGAAACTTCCTCTGTCAATGCAAGTCAACACCTTCTCTGCAATGTATAGCTTTCAAGAGTTACTTAGGACAATTGTGAAGGGTCATTCAACTAGTATGTGCCAGAAGAACTTTCTGGTTTTTAAAGTGTCTTTTTAACCATTAATCCTTAACCACACTGCCTCTCCTCTTTAAAATTGTGGTGTGTGTGTGTGTGGGGGGGGGGGGGGGGGGGGGGGGGGAGGGGCTTGGTATTTAAGAGTAATTTATAAGGTTGTTTTGAGGATCAGAGTATATGATGTATGTGAAAGCACTATAACCAGAAAGCACTGTTTACTCATACCCTTTCCATAAATTTATCGTGAGAATTATATTATTATACAAATTATATATAAAATTATTTATTGTGAGAATATAAAAATTTATTGCAAAAAAATTGAGAGAAAACATCATAGAAAGTTATAAGAAGTAGATAGTAGTTCCAATAATATCTAAGGATCTTGCCAATCAGATCTATTCACCTCAACTGTGGTTCAGACATTCTAGGGTCCACTGTCAGGAGATCATAGAAAACTTCCCAAAAGGGTCTCTTCTTGAGCAAATGAAAGAGATATTCATTAAAAAAAAAAAAAAACAAAAAAAACATTAAAGTCATTTGGTCTAACCTTTAATCAGAAAATGAGTTCTTTATATAACTTACAGGCTCAGTAGGGAGCATGATTAAAGTGAAGGATTGTCCTATGAAAGAAGAAATAGATTCATCTTCTTGGGACCCTGAGGACAGAACTAAGAGTAAAGTTTAGAAGTTGCAAAAATACAAATTTGTATTTGATGTAAAAAAAAAAAAAAAAAAGAAAGAAAGAAACTTCCCTACAAATAAGAGTCATTCAGAAATGGAGCAGATTCCCTTAGGTCATAAATTCTCTCTCACTTCAAGTTTTCAAAGGTTAGATATGTCATGTGTTAGGAGAGGTTGTTAACCTGATCAGCAGTTGGTCACTTACAAGTTAGACTACTTCAAAGTTCACATTTGAGATCTTTCCCAATATGAAATCTTTTTATTTTGTGAATTGTCATTTAATGGATTCAATTTTTTAAAAAAAATTATTCCATATTAATATGTTATTGAAGGCCAGCCCTCCCAAATTGAATGTTTTGGACAACTTATTTTAGGACCATCCTTCTTGAAGTACTGCCTTAATCCCAAAGAGTTGGTAGGCCATTTGGTCAGTTCTGTGAGAGTATAAGTATAGGGTAGAAGTGAAAAACACTTGGCAGGACTTCCTGGCAGCAAGCATGCAGAGTAAGATGGTAGCTAATGGAGAGACAGTGTAAGACCCATAGAGTTATATGCTTGATCTTTGGAGGATGTAAAAAGCTAGAAATAGAAGTTAGGGATATTCTAAGAATAGTAGAATCCTAATAATCAATGTAAGGAAATAAAGAATAATAAATTCATATTTGTTTAAATAAACTTCATAAATGTATACTCAAGAATATAGGCAATTTTATAATGATCTTAATTCTTTTTAACAAAATCCAGTAATATGTGGTAACAGTCTGTCTATTCATCCCATTTAAAATATTTTTTAAAAATTATCTTTTAAAGGCAGTAAGATTGCTATATCTCTATAGCCCCAGCTATTATTTTAGATTGTTATACCTTCTTCAGGGTCCTTGTGGAGAGCCTATTCTAGAAAAAATAATTAAATCACTTGACCAAACTAACAGAAAAATGTGAATTTCGGTGAAATATTAAATTTGAACCCTTTAGGAATCCATAGGCTGCTGCCACCTTGACATTTGAACATTGACTTTAATGTGTTCAGATGAAGCTGTCTGGATATATGAAGGATATCTATTTCAGATCAGCAGGAAGTGCAATGACAGAAACCACCGAGATGGTGCAGTGGATAGAGCACTAAACTTGGTGTGAGGAAGACTTGGTTTCAAATATACCTTCAGATATTTACTAAATTTGTGACCCTGAGCAAGTCACTTAACCTGAATTTGCCTCACTTTCTCCAACTGTAAAATGGGGATAATACCAGCACCTATTCTTCAGAGTTGTTGAAGGGATCAAATAAGATAATAATCATAAAGTACTTAGTATAATACTTGGCACATACTAGATGCTGTATATAAATGCTTATTCACTCCCATACTAGCCTTCAAAAAGCAATCTTCCCAATCTATCAGAATTCCCAGTCTAATTATGAAAAGAAAGTCTTACCCTTTGTGGCGTGCCATAAATATTGCTGAGTTCAACTGATTACTCCTAGGTTTAAAATGCTTTGAGATTTTTAGGTGAAAGTTATATTGCTTGGGAAAATTTCTTTCCTATATGGAATTGTGTTGAGTTATCACAGGGCCAGTTACAAATTACAATATATTCATAGTCCACAGGAAACAATAAATAACCTGTTTACTTAATACTGTTTTCAAACAGTGTATTTGTAGCTTCAGTGGGTTCACTGATGTGCCATAGCTTTTCTAAAAGTGTCAATGGTATTACCACACAAGAACTAATAAAGCTGATTTTGTGCCACCCTTCAGTAAAGTCAGTACCTGTGTTACATAGCTTCTGGTAACGTGACTATAAATGTCTTATACTGGTTAAAAGTCTCCTTGGTGTTTGTTCCAGAATTGTTTGTAGCTATTCTGCTAGGTCTTAGATTTAATAAAAAAAAGGTTTTCAATCCTTCTTGCAGTTTGTTAATCTGCATAGGACGTGTTTGTAGTAGGTAAATAACATTATCTATATTTTATAGAGGAGAACAATTGGGGCAAAGAAAGGTTGAAATGATTTGCTGAAAGGCATAGCTCTGAATGTCATCTTGGTGGTATTTACTGTACCTGCTAAGCTTATATTCCACCTTCTGTCTGTGTCATATTAAGCTATGTTATTAAATTTCTGAATTCTCTCTTCCCTGGTTTTTGAATTTACAAGATGAGCTGTAAGTCTGATGAAATATACTGAATGAATTTAATGGCACATTCATAGTTGTTTCATTTTTAGTATAAAATATGTTTATGTTAAAAGGATAAAAACCCTTTTGAAGAATCTCCATGTAGTCCATAATTTTTAAGCTTTGCAAATCTGTTAGTCTATAGAAATGGGAATTTATCTATCCAGTTTTGTTAGTGTAAGAAAAATGAGTAGGATCAGTGACCTTTTTCCTCCTGGCCTTTTTTCCATTTCTTCTCCTTGTATCATTAGGCCCAAAACACAAATCTTTGCCAAAGGGTAAATGTACTGTCTTCCTATTTCCATATCTTCTGCCCTGATATAAACAAAATAGATGGAAGAGTATCTGTCATATAAGTCCAGTGCTTGATTTTCATTAGGCCTGCCCTGATTTTTTCAGGCTTTGAAACGAGGGGTTAGTTCTTATTTTCATGGTGTTTGATTGCATCCAGATGGGCCAGGTAGGTTAAGGGAAATCAAGTCAGAAGTAGAAAGGAAAGTGGAATGTGAAGCCTTTGTTGAACATCACCTTCCTATTCATGATCCTCTAATCCTTGTATACAAATAATTCACTAGGTAAGGCCACAAACTGTTGTCCCAGTTACCTAGAGGAGAAAGTTGAGAAAGGGAGTGAGTAAGATCAAGGTCATACTTGGTCAGTGGCACAGCTAAGAATAGAACCCAGGCCACCTGACTCCTTTTCCAGTCCTTTCTCCATTACCTCATACTAATTCTCTTCAGGTAACAATGACATTATTGACTATAAAAATTAACATATTCAGATCAATTTTTGTTTACTCAACAAATAATATTATTGCAAATGATAGCATTGATAGAGAAAAAGCAAAGGCATCTAAATTAAATTAATTCTTGGTTACCCAAGAAGCTCTCTGATGAAGTCAATTTAAAGTATAAAAAAATGGAAATGGAAGCATATGTGAATTATTGCCACAATACTATAAGAGAAGAATCCAGAAAAAGGCTTATGGTCAGAGCAAGAAGAAGAAAGGTATAAAACCACTGGGGCAGATGGGATAATATTAACAGTTAACAAATCACTTTTGTCATTGAACAAAAAAATGAATGAAGAAACAAATCAGAATACTAGGAATTGTTAAAGTAGGGGATATAGATTCTGGAAATTATCCACTGGTGAATTTCTCTTTAATCCTCAGAAAAAAACCTAGAATAGACTATTAAATAGATGGATTGTGAGCACTTAGAAAAGGAAAATATGAACACTGGGATTGAGAACTGGTTCACTGAGGAAAAGTCATGATAAGCTCATCTCATTTATTTTTTGAAATTACTAGGTTAGTATTCTGGGGAATGCCATAGACAGACAACTTGTCAATCAATAGCCATTTATTTGGCATTTACTATATGTCAGTAACTACTAATTTCCAGGGATACAAAGAAAAGCAAAAGATAGCCCTTCATCTTAAAAGAGTTCATTGTCTAACAGAGAAGACAACATATAAACAACTATGTACAAAGTATGTATATGTTATATAGAGATTTGTTTGTATGCATATATAATATTTGTACATACATAAATATGTCTTTGTGTGAATGATAAATTGATAATTAATAATGGAAAGGCACTAGTTTTAAAGAAGATCAAAAATGGTTTCTTGCAGAAGGAGGGACTTTGGCTATGACTTGTTTACAAGGAAGCCAAAAAGGCAGAGATGAAGAAGTTGACAATTCTAAGAATGAAGAACAGCCAGTGAAAACTCTTGCAGACAGGGGATGGAGAAATACTTAAAATGCATTAAAGGAAAATGTTCAACATCTTTGTGTATAAGATGAAGAAATGTAATCTGCATGATTTATACGATTCACACCTACTTTAACATGGAATCCTAGGTGATTGAACAACCATATGGACTAAAATGTTGATGAATCGGTTGATATCAACCTGAAATGAGATCTTTAGTGATAAATAACAGAACTCTTTCCTCAGTCTTGTCTTGATAAATTCTTTTATTAGTGGCTGAGGTAAAGACAGAAAAGGCATTCTTATTAGTATTGATTCAAGTCAATTTGAGAAAGAACATGCTGTGGTTAGAAAGAGCCCTGGACTTAAAATATTATACAAATGTAAAATATCATTTTAATTATTATTTTAATTGTTAATTATTATCAATTTAAAATATCCCAATGGGCAGAATCAATGGTCCACAAATCATAGGACAAAATTTAATAGGAATGAATTTAAAGTTGTACTTAATTTAAAAATCAATTGCATAATAATATGGGAAGACCTGACTTAATAGCAGTTCATTTTAGTTGACTGTAACTTTAACATGAGTCAATAGCATCCATGTAGCTACTTAAAAAACTAATGTAATCTTATGTAGCATTAAAAGAAATTTAGTATTCAAACCAAGGAACCATAAATTGACTTCATTCTATATGTCATTCAGTTCTGGGAACTGTTTTAAAGAGGGTTACTTCTGACCTGTAATTAAATTGTTATCCATGTAACCCTGGGTTCTTAGTGGTAGGCAATACTTAATTTTATCCTGGTCTTAGGCCTATCATGACATGCTCTTCTCCTCTATCCTTTCCCTTTACAATTCTGTCTCTCAGAATAATCAACCTAACATGACCATTCCAGGAAAGGACATGCCAGTTATTTGTTTTATTTATTCCAGTCACCATTGTCTCTCATTTTCCTGTCACTTGTCCATAGTCCCCACTCCTCTATATAGATTGACTTCTTTTAGAAGGTAAGCCCTCTGAAGTCAGAATCTCATTTGTTTGTATGTCAAGTGCTTAGTATGCCTAGCATATAGTAAGTGCTTAATAAATAACTTTTCATTCATTTGCCATTTATTAAGTACATATGTGCATATTAGATGGAAGAATGAAATAGAGCACATGATGCAGAATCAGGAAGATTGGGTTCAAATTCAGTTTCAGACATTTATTAGCTGTGTAATCTCTGGCAAATCAGTTAATCTCTACCTCAGTTTCCACATCTATAAAATGAAGATCATAAAAGTATCTACCTCCTGGGGTTGTTTCGAGGATGAAATGAGGTAATATTTGTAAAATGCTTTGCAAATGTTAAAGCACCAGATAAATGCTATCTATTTTTATTTTTGTGATTATTATTGAAATTTATCTTATCAGAAATTGATAACATGTTGATGGGACAATTATGACATAAAAAAACTTGAAAAAACTCAAGATATTTTGCTTGGGAAAAAGAAGTCTTGCTAAGTGGAGAGAGCACACATAAAGACAGAATTTGTACAATTGCAAAGTTCCTCAGAAATTATTGAGTTCGATGTATAAATTCTAATTTACATATTCCCAACAATAGATACCTAGCCTATATTTTATTATTTCCAATGGTAACCTATTGAGGTAGTCTTTCCACCACCATCCTTCTTTAAAATTATCTAGCTCATTTTTTTTGTTCTTCTAGTCTCTTTCTTATTATTTATTCTTATTATTTTTATTACATTTGATTTTACATTATATACATACATTCATTTTTTAGATTTTTCCAAATGAATCAGGTTGTGAGAGAAAAAAAAAAAAGGGAAAAAACATGAGAAAAAAAAAAGGTGGAAATAAGAGTGTATTGATCCACATGTAATTTCTATAGATCTCTCTCTCTAGATGCAGATGGCATTTTCCATCCAAAGTTTATTGGGATTGCCTTAGATCACTGAATTGCTACGAAGAACCTACTCTATCATAGTTGATCATTACACAAGCTTGTTGCTGTGTACAATATTTTTCTGGTTCTGCTTGCCTCACTCAGCATCAGTTCATGTAAATCTTTCCAGGCTTTTAAAAAGTCAGTCTGTTCATCATTTTAATAGAATAATAATATTCCATTACTTTCATATATCATAATGTATTCAGCCATTTCCCAATTGATCGACATCTATTCAACCATTCCCTTTTTTAAAGAGCACTTATAATGAAGACATTTTCCTTCACAATAAGTGGAACTCTGCCTCTCTGTACATTTTAGCCACTGATCCTAGTTCTGTCAAATAAAGTTAAGCAGAAAAAGTTTAATCTCTTTTCTTTGTGGTAGATCTTTAAAATATTTAAAGATGACTGACATGCTCATGCTCCATTCCCCATTTTCTCTGTCTTAGGCTAAACATCCTTAATTTCTTCTACTGATTTTTGCATGACATGATTTCTTATATTCAATTAACCTCTCAGCAATTACAGTAACTAAATACCTGTTTATTCTAAGTATTGAGCATACAAAAAAATGAAAAAATTCCTCTCCTTAAGTTTACATTTTAACCTAAGAAATCTAAAATGTGAATAATAATAGCAATACCTCCTAATGTGATGATCAAGTGAGATAAATGTCAAATTGCTTAGTATACCAGCACATAACATTATACAAATGTTTTTGTTTTTGCTGTTGTATTGTCATTGTAAGTGCTGAGGTAACATATATGTATGTAAGAATAAAAATATAAAGTAATCTTGGTGTGGATGGTGCAAACATCTGGGATTATCTAGAAAAGCTTCACCTAACAAGTGGTGCTTAAGTGGATTCCAAGAGAAAAAGATGAGAAAGGAGCACTTTTTAGATATGACCAAATGCAAAAAAAAACCATGTAGATGGATTGGTGGAGTGGTGTGTGTGTGTGTGTGTGTGTGTGTGTGTGTGTGTGTGTGTGTGTGAAAAAACTAGTAAACTGGTATGGCCAAATTATAGAGTGTGTAGATAGGAAAAACGTATAAGAAATTATCACCATTCTAATCATTTTCCTTTCCTGGTATTGAAGTTTGTCAAAGAACTTTCTAAAATCTGGTGCCCAGATACCATGGTGTCCTGGCTGTGAAATATGATCTCCTCTGTTCTAGATGCTATACATCTGAAAATGTAGCACAAAATTCTGCTAGCATTTGTTTTTCCTGTTACATGATATTGTTGACTTATGCCGTCCTTTTAGTCCACTTGACAAAAATTCCCCAGAGTCAATCAGTTTTTTTTTTTTTCATCTTTCCTATTCCTTCTGCCTGATGGAAATAAGAGCTCAGAAAACTTTTTTCTATTCCTTTCTCCTCCATCTTGCCCCTATCAATTTTTTAATGCAAGCATGGAATTTTACTTTTTTCTTATTAGATTTAATTTTCTTAGTTTTGGACCATTGTCTCAAATGATCAGAAACTTTTTGGTTCACAGTTCTATTGTGTATCATATCAGCTATCCAAAAGTTGTACTTTTGGGTCCAACCACTAACCTAATGAGCATCTCGTCTCTATCCTTTTGTGCATCCTCTGATCAAAATATACAACAAAATCAGGCCAAGAGTAAAGCCCTGTGGTATTCCATTAGAGAATTATCTCCAGATGGGACTCAGTGAGTGATGTTGATGAATGGATTAGTCAAATGGTTTTGATTGGTCAGGCAGTTCTGAATGGTTGGTTCTGTTTGGCTAGATTGGTCTAAATCCTTAGTGACATTGTATTATCACACCCAACAGAAAGAATATTAAAAGCTTTAGGTAGGAACTGCTTTTTATTTCTGTCATTTTAATCCTCTAAATCTAGCACAGAACCTTGTGTATAGGGATTTAACTAATACTTGTTGAATAGAATTGTAGGGATAATACCGACTTCAGATAATAATATCCAGATTTTTTGGACATAGTAAGCACTTAGTAAATGTTCATAAGATAAACACATTTTTATTTTGATTATAGAGCCTAACATAGTGTCTTACTCAGAGCTGCAATTCCAAAAATATTTTGTTAAATGAATAATTGAGATTAATTTTATATAAAGAAAGAATTCAACTCCATATACATAAGAAAGTTTTAATGATAATGATAAATGGACTCCTTATCATTGGAACTGTTCAAAGTCAATAAGCACTTATATATCAGGGCCTGTGTTAAGATCCGGTGATGTTAAAAAAAAAAACAAAAAAAACAAAAAGAAATAAACGTTCTTTCCTTTAAGAATTTTGCATTCTAATAGCAGAAGATAATATATAAAATGAAAGTTGAAAAAATGGGGGCAAGAAGGAAGTAAATTTATGGGGAAATAGTGGCCACAGTTAGAGTATCAGATTTGGGTAGTTTGGACCTTTCTCCAAAATTGAAGTTCTGAAAATTTACCAATGAGAAAATAGGCCTGAAGAAGCCTAGAGAAGACATAGCTGTGGTGTAGTGATTTCCTTTGATGGATAAGATAGTAGTGATTCCCTTGACTGGAAAGTTGACCTAAAATAAACCTTTTTGCTCATGAAATTTTATCACTCTAAGATACCTGAAAAATGGCTAGATGTTGGATTACTGATACTAACCAACACTTTAAAGGAAAAAAATAAATGAACAGAAAGCTTTCTCTGAAAGACTTTGTTGGATGAAGAAAATTATTTTTTATGAAAAGTCTTGAAGAATATAGATTAAAAACTGGAAAACAATAATAGGACCTTGGTAAGGTCATTATGGCTTTATATCTTAGATCTGCCTATACTAAACTCTTCTCCATAATCTCCTTCAATTGTTTGCTCCTAAGTTTAATAGGAACACCTATATTTACATTGGTTGATTAAATTGTCCAGTCTCTTTCAAATGAATATTTAAGAATACATATTTCTTTACATTATTTATGAAAAATGAGAAGCATATATAATCATATAATCTGGAAATGCAGCAGAAAATATTTTTCTGTTTATTACAGAGACCAAAACTTAAGTTTAATTTGAATCAGCATTACTAGACCATCTTCCCACTCATATGAAATGGGGTGAGATCCCTCTTTTGATGACAATCATTCTGGGAATATCACAATAAGCTCCTATCAGTCCAGCACCTGTGTATGGGTAGTATTGAAGATCTAATGGATTGGGAGTTGTTTCTTAAGGATTTCAGGTGCTCTTCAGCTGGCCTGGAATGGCCCCTGCTTTTCTTGGACTAAATAGACACAGTTCTGACACTTCTCATTTCCAATTCATCTTTTTCAATGGGAAGATGGCCCAGTAAGATAAGATCTTGAATTTTAAACAGCCCATTTAAACTCAGGAATGGATACTAATACTGTAAAGCCTCAGAGTTAAGCACCAAAATCCCTTTGTGCATAAGAGAAGGAAGTCACAAAGATTTCCTTGAATCCTAGTAAAGTTGTTGTAGATCTGAATTACCCCCTCCAGTATCTTGTATTCCAGATTTCTACTATATCTACACTTCTCTAAGGAAATCTTTCATTATGATCTCACATGGGACAATTTTTCTGTTTCACAAAATATATCTTGATGGAAGAGGGCAGTTGTGGCAAAGCTGAGTTTAGCATACAACACTTCTGGTGTTCTTTATTTAGATGACTAGTGCAGTTGCAATAATAACTTTGGATCTATTGAGAACATAGGAGAGAGCTGAGACAGAGAAATTGTTGGTTAGCCATTATTTTACAAAACAGTTTTCACTGGGAGAAACCACCATTTATGATCATTGCTGCAAGCAGTCACAGTCAACAGAAAATGAAGATGAATTAAAGTCCTTTGACAATAGCCCTTAGCTAGCTTCTGGTTCAGGAAGACCCATTTTGACATTTGTTCTTGATAAAGGAAAATCTATTGAAGAAAAAACTGTTAGAGAACAAGAAAGGCATCAGCTCAAACATCTTTGATGACATCCTTCAATCCCTTGCTTCTTTTCCTTGTCTATCTTTGTACACCAAAAACATCTTTGATGATATCTTTAAGAAAGTTGGCCATTACCACTAACCCATCCATCCCAATGCTCTTTCTGTGAAATCTACTCAGTCTAGGATAAGCGGAATTATGATTAGAATATTGAATCTACAAGTTTCTCCATACTTGTTTCTTTTTCTTGATTATGACTATATGATTCTACTTTATCATCCTCCAATAGTTGTAATCTAGCTCTCCTATATTGCTATCTTTTCTCAAATTCCTATTCTTCTCAGGCTCAGATCTTTCCCTCTACTGTCTCTCTTCTTCTCCTCCTTCATAGGATCACAGACTTAGAGGTGTAATAAATCTCAGAGGCCATCAAATCCAGTCTTTTCATTTTATAGTTAAGAAAACCGAAGCTCAGGGTTTTGTGAGTATCAGGTAGGACTTGGGAGTCAATATTCTCAATGGTATCCCTCTCTTCCTTTGCTATTTCTTCTGGATTCTTCCACTATTGTTAACTAATACCTTTCATCCTGGATCACTTTCTTTTAGATTTTTAAAATATTCCAGTGGCATTGGTCAGTTTTTCTTTCTCCTACACACTGATCCAGGAAGAGAAGTCAGTCTGGTCCTTAATTCCAGCTGTCACTTTTATCATCATCATGATAAGGTTTAGATTTAGGGAACCAAAATGAGATTAGGGTTTCTGGTGGTCAGAGAGTTAAATGATAAGGTCTAGTGGCAGGTTCGAAGTTCAGGCAACCAAATGAAGAGGTTTGGCTCCCCTGCAACCCCTTGGGATTTGGTGCAAGGGTAGGGAGTTTTGGGGACTCCCTTCTGGTGGCACAGAGGTTCTCTGTAAAATAATTTACAGACCCGAAAACCTAGATTGATAAAAGAGGTTTATTATGGGGATTGGAAGTAAGGTTAGAAATCCTAACAGAGAGGCATAAAGTCTGGTTAAGGGAAATAAGTGAGGGTAAAGAGAGGATGGCACTGGAAAGTATATTCCAGTGGACAGAGGCCCTTGGCATCCCAAGCACAGCATAGCATGGCATGTTTGGAACCTCTGCAAAGAGAGGGTTTTAGTTTGGCTCTTTTATAATGGGAGCTTTAGCTGAAGGGAACGCGTGGGTGGAGTCCCAAGTTGGCTCATGGCTGGATTTCAGTTTGAGCTAGAATTTGAATTTAATTCAATGGATTTCAGGACTAAGCCGACCCCACCCAGATAACAAGGATGAAATTGTTTGTCCCTCGGGGCAGGGTACCTCACTGAGGCAGAGTTGAAGGAGATTTTCTCCTTTAGGGATTTTTAGAATTTTGAGGTCCCCTCCAGTCACGCAAAACTTTTTTCTCTATATCAACTTGTCCAGATCCCTCTGCTCTCTAGGTCACTTTCTCTCCTTTCTCAATGAGTTCAGTATCTAATTCCTAGTCTCTCTCTTCATCCTAGCCTCTGCCCTCATCCTTGGTAACTCTAGTGACATGCTAGATAGGAGGCTGAGCTTGAAGCTTGAAGTTTCAAGACCTGAGGCTAACACATACTAGGTGGGTATTGTTGGTTGTCATTTAAGCTCTTGGTGCCATAGAAAATTCTCTAACATGGTAAATTGGAGACAAGTTGCTTAATTTTTTTGATGAAGGGAGTTTCTACATTTGCAGTTCCTTTCATTGATAAAAATCACAGATTTGGACTAAGGGGGTTGAGGGATGGGAGGGAGGGGAAGAAAGAGAGAGAGAGAGAGAGAGAGAGAGAGAGAGACTGAGAGACAAACAGAGACAGAGACAAAGACACTGAGATATATCTATATATCAATATCTATATCTATCTATCTATATATATATATATATATATATATATATATATATAGAGAGAGAGAGAGAGAGAGAGAGAGAGAGAGAGAGAGAGAGAGAGACCAGAGACAGAGAGAAACATAGAAGGGAGAGAGACACAAAGAGAGAAAACACCTATGAACAAGCTTGAAAAAAAGGAAAAATTAAGGATGAAAGACAGAGAATATCATAATTAATGGAACAAATGAAAAGAATTAGTAGTAATTCATTTTATATATGTTGAGAACTCTTTGAATACTTTGACATCCAAGTGCATCAACCTCTGAAACTTCCATGAATTTAAATTATATTCTACGTCAGTCATATACAGGGATGATCATATCTTAGAATTATCCCCAAATATTCTACCTTCATTACTCCCATTACTCTACCATTCATTATCCCCCAAATATTCTATCTTCATGATCTTGAATTCTGAAATTCCCTTGTAATAACAAATTCCTGTCATTTCTTCTTTTCTGCTGCCTCACTTTTCCCCAAAATATTTTTTCTTCTCAATAAGATCTCTTGCTCCCTAATAAATAACCCCTCTCTGTTTTCCCAGATAATCATTTCTAATCTATAGCAACTTGGTGGCTCAATAGATAGAGCATGGTCATGGAGTCAAATCTGGCCTTAGACACTCACTAGCCGGGTGACTCACTTAATCTCTGTTTGCCTTAATCCACTGAAAAAGAAAATTCAAGCAACTCTAGTATATTTGTCAAGAAAACTCCAAATGGGATTATGAAGAGTCAGATGTGACTAAATGAGTAAACAACAAGCACTTTACAATTATCTCATTGGATCTGCACAAAAACTTTGGACTATTAATGTCCCCATTTTATAGATAAGGAAACTGAGGCAAATAATGTTTAAGAGACTTTTCTAGAGTCATACAGTTATTAAGTTCCAGAGGCAGGACTTTAAACTTAGGTTTTTCTGACTCCAGACTGCACTTTCTATCTGCCATGTTAGTTTATGTAATATGGCTAGATTGTTATCTTTCAATCCCTTGCTTCTTTTTCTTTTCTATCTTTGTACACCAAAAAAGCTTGGTTTTTAATCCAATTTTCACACATAGTTCTCTGTGCCTTTAGAATTTTGTCCCAAAGTGTCCTTCAATACACTGTGACAATGTTTCACACCAGATCAGAGATACCAGCTCTATAAGAAGGTTGCAAGTGGGTGTACTGAGTCATTGTATAGTTTCGTTATTTCCTCAAGGTTAGATTGTTTCAGTAAAGACAATCATGAATGAATTTTAAGACCCAGGTTTAGATTTTTGTTTCTTCTCTTGTGCTTAATGGGCAATAAACTCCTATAGAAGAATAAGTAATGTGTATTATGCTACTAATGATATCTTTAGCAATAATGGGGAAAAAGTTGATTTAACTTCCCCCTTGGCCCAGTACATGTGTATTTGTTTCATGGGTCACCACTCCAAAAAAAAAAAATTCATCACTTTATGCCCAGCCTTCTGATGATGAAACTCTCCATAATTATTTAGACTGATTCCAGGTAATTGATGAAGAGGAAGGGAAAGAAAAGTAATATGCATTTATATAGTGCCTACTAAATGTGCTTTACAAATATTGTCTCATTTGATCCTTACAGAAATGCTGCAAGGTAGCTGCTGTCAACATCCCCATTTATCAATTGAGGAAACTAAGGCAAACAGAGATTAAATAACATGCCCAGGGTAACTTGCTGGAGACACACATCTGAATTCAGGTCTTCTAGGCCCAACACACTATACACTGTGCTACCTAGGCAGCTGCCTTCTTGGAACATGAAATTTTCAAAATTATTTTAAAAACAACAACCAAACCCTCAGTCTCATGCAAAACCCTTCTAACTCCATATTTATGATAATGGACATGTGTAGAAAGAGGGAAGAGAGCTATATGTGGATTAGTTATATTGCAATATATGATATATGTTTGTATGTATATATATTACATCATACACACAAATATTGATTTTCAGAACTCTCAATTCATGATTCTCATTCAAATATCAATAGATTGACATGATACCAGAAGAACTAAACCACATTATGGTGTAGTACAAAGAATCCTGATCTTAGAATTGAAATGTTGGTTCAAATTAGCTTCAAATAATTACTATTTCTATGATCATGAGGAAATAATTTAGTTTTTCTAACTTTAAGTTTTTAATCTATAAAACCAGGCAAATAATTCTTTTATTACCCATCTCCCAGGATTTGTAAACATTGAAGTACTATATTAATGCAAATTATTCATATTGACATTCTCAGTGTAAGTGAAAACAAGCATGGGAAAAGTTGCAAGCAGGGGTCAGCTAAGAGACTCTGTGAGTAGAGCACTGGGCTCAGAGTCAGGAAGATCTGAGTTCACATCTAGTCTCAGATACTTATTAGCCATGTGACCCTGGGCACCCAATTATCTCAAAAAAAAAAAAAAAAAAAAAAAAAAAGATGGGTAGTCGCAGTACTTCACTGGTATCCCTGAGGAAATTTTAAAAATCAGAGCTTCTTCAGTGAAAAGCTAGATCTTACTGAAGAGTTATGGAAAGAAATAGTTGAGCATTATACCTGATAAGTTATGAAAGGCATATGATCTGGACTGATGACCCTCTCAAGTAGATATTTATTTAATTTTTTTTTAATTTAAGGCATTATAATGAGTTAGATAATACAATAAATATGCAGTCAGAAAGACTTAGATTCAAATCTTCTCTCTCCAAATCTGTGTCCTAGAACAAAGTTCTTAACTTCTTTTCCTTACTTTCTTCATCTGAAAATCAAGATTCAGAGCAGTACAGGATCACTATAGAAGGAAAGGTGTTAATATAGAAGGGAAAATGGAAAAGGCCTCTTTTAGGAGACAGCAATTGTGCTCAGTATTGAAGGAAATCAGGGAAGAGATGAAAAAGGAAAGAATACAGAATACAGAAATTATGTTATGAATGATCTTTAGCAATAACAAGAAAAAAGTTTATTTAACTTCCCCCTTACCCCAATATAGATATATTTGTTTCATGGGTCACCACTGCCAAAAATATTCATCACTTTATGGCCAGCCTTTGGGTGGTGAAACTCTCTATAATTATTTAGGCTGGTTCCAGATGATTAATGAAGGGGAAGGGAAAGGAAAGTAATATGTATTTATATAGTGCCTACTAAATGTCAGATACTGTGCTAAGTGCTTTACAAATATTGTCTCATTTGATCCTCCCCAAAATCCTGCAAGGTAGTTGCTGTCAATTGAGGCAAACAGAGGTAAATGGCTTGCCCAGGGTCACACATGTAATGAACATCTGAGTTAATTTGAATTCAGGTCTTCCAGGCTCAACATTCTATCCACTGCGCAAAGATATATCAAGAGGAGAGATGCAGTGTTGTGTGTGAGGAACAGTAAGTCCATTAAGGCTTGAGTGTAAAATATATGCAATGGGGTAATGGTTAATATTGGGAAAATAGGAAGAGATCATGTTGTAAAAGAGCTTTCAATGCTAAGCAGAGTTTATATTTAATCCTAGAGGTAACAACAAGCCATGGAAACTTATTCAATAGAAGAATAATGTGACCAGATCTAGTTTTAGCAGAATCACTGGCAGCTAGGTAGGAGATGGATTGGAATAGCAAGACATAAGACAGAGCAAGGAAGAGGTCTTTGCTTCCTCTGTGAGAGGTGATTTAAGGCATATTTATCTCCCCTCCACCATGGTAATGATGACTGTGAGAGAAGACATATACATGAGATATATATCTCTATGAAATTTGACAGCCAACAGAGAGCAAAAAGTGGAGGATAATATCAAGGTTGTGAATCCAAATGACTGGAAGGAACGCAAAGTCTTCAATACTAAGATAGTAGTAGTAGATAAATTTAAAAGAGCAGTTTGTTTTTGAGGAAATGATAATTAATTATATGTTGGACATGTTAAAGACATGTATAAGTGGCATTCAGTTTTAAATGTACAATTGACAGTTGTTTATATGGATCTGCTACATGGCACAGTAGATAGGGTGCCAGATCTGAGATCAGGAAGATTTATCTTCCTGAGTTCAAATCTGAGTTCATACCAGCTGTGTGACCATTAGCAGGTCACTTAACCCTATTTGCCTCAGTTTCCTCATCTGTAAAATGAGCTGGAGAAGTAAATGGCAAACTACTCCAATATCTTTGCTAAGAAAACCCCACATGGGATCACAAAGAGTCAGATATGATTGAAAAAATGTCTGACAAAGGTGGGTCTGTAGTACAGGAAAGGGACTAAGGTTGGATATATAAATCTGGGAGTCATATGCATAATCCATAGGACCTAATAAGGTTCCCATATGAAAGAGACAAAGAGGAAGACACAGAGACAGAGAGACACAGACAGAGACAGACAGAGAGAGACAAAAGGGAAGGGAAGGGAAGGAAAGAGAAGGGAAGGGAAGGGGAAAGGGAAGAGATTGGTGGTTAGGTAAGGTAAGGTAAGATGAGGAGAAAGAAAGGAGAGAGCTTTCAGTGAATAGCTAGTTTTCTTTCAGTCCAGTATGGGGTAAGAGTAGGAAAGGAGGTGCTATGGGCAGCTTGAGGAGAGGAAAGAACATTTGGAACAAGCTGACAACTAAGTGTGGGTATCTCTCAAGATTCTATCTTGGATTTATTCCTTTTTCTCTTCTTTATTCATTATTTCACAACTCCTTTGGGTTTGATAATTGCACATGCATATAATTATCCAGGCTCTATCTCCAGTACTAGGATCTCTTCTGAATGCTAATATTTCATTACCTCTGCTTGTTTCACATTTCCACTTGGATGCCTCTTTGTTTCCAAAGAATGGAAGATTCTTTAGGGCATGGATTTGTTTGGTCTTTCTATCCTTGATTCCTAGAACAATGTCCTACAAACAAAAGATGTTCAATAACTGTTTGGTGATGAGGTGATTCAAGGCAATTCTAATAGACTTGTGATGGAAAGTGCCACCCACATCCAGAGAGAGAACCATGGAGACTGAATGGGGATCAAAGCATAGTATTTTCACTTTTTTGTTGCTGTTGTTTGCTTGTTTTTTTGTTTTATTTCTTGTGTTTTTCCCTTTTGATCTGATTTTTTTGTGTGTGAAGCATGTCAAATATGGAAATGTTTAGAAGAATTGCACATGTTTAACCTATATTGGATTGCTTGCTATCTTGGGGAGGAGGAAGGAGAGGAGAGGAAGAAAGATTTGCAACACAAGGTTTTTCAAAAGTGAATCTTGAAAACTATCTTTGTTTGTATTTGGAAAAATAAAATACTATTTTGAAAAAGAAAAAAATGACTGTTGAATTGATTCTCTTTTTGGGTATAACTTTCACAATAACTAACTCAAATTCCCAAGTCAATCTAGAGTTTTGTTTCACCATTTTTTTGGTCACAGATTCTTCTCCATTTGGAAATGTGTCATTTTCCCCTTTTAGTTTTTAGTTCACTTTTTCTCCCCAGCTCTCATTTTTAAAATTTCCATCCTCTTATTTTGTCTTTTTTTAGATCTGGTTTTGTTGTCAGCAGATGCCCTGAGACTAGAAACAAAAGACTAAAGAAAAAAAGAGAGAAAAGAGGACTGGGATTGAAGGAAGATGAGATTAAGTGAGGGAAAGAGGAAAGAGAGAGACAGAATAGGGGAGAGGTGGAAATATATAGATGTTTAAGTAATTGCTGTTCAAATGCAATCAGGCTCCAGCAGGAGGCTTAAGCATTTAGCAGTGCCTTTTCTAAATAAAGTCTTTCCTTCCTACAGGCTAAAAACTGTTTCATTTTGACCAAAAATAAGTTCCCTTTCATTGCTAAGTCTGTTGAAGTCTTCCCATTGTGTGTTACCTGTTCTCTAAAAATATTCTTACACTTAGAACCTCAACAAGACTTTATCATGTGCAATAACCAGACATTACTTATTCTAAACTGGGCACTATAATGAGCTAAATCAGTCCCAGAGAGACATAGACTTCCCACTTATTTCTCTGTTTAGAGATCATCCCAAACTCTCAATGAATAAAAGGGACTAATGTGTAATAAAATGTAACTGTTTCAAGTGTGTGTGTGTGACTTGAGACTTTAAATAGACTTGCAGATGTTCAGATATGAATTGTGACAGGCATCAGAAACCTATGGCAAATCCTGGATGTGATTTTAGTGGTACAAGGACATCTGTGCCCTAGGCTGAATTTCAAAGTAAACCAAGTTTGCTCATTTTATGTCTGTCTTCAACTTCCCTTTTTTCATTCCTATCTGAGAACCTGTCCCTTGATAGGCCACCAGTAAAAGTACACAGGCCATGAAGTGTTCAGTCTATAAACCTCATGATATGCTGCTGACCTATAAATATGTGTGTGTGTGTTTAACTTAAAATTGACTACTTTATATCTATTTTCACCTTTCTATCTGAATCTACATAAGTATGTATTTTCATAATAGACCCCAAATCCTATTTTGTATTTTCTTGAAACTACAGAGGCTTTTGGAGATAAGGGGGAAAATATGAATTTGACTCATTGGCAGGGAGTCAGGAAGCTTTAATGGGGGAAAAAGCAATATGAATTGTGGATATAAATATGAAATATGGTGGTCCACATCCTTGTTAAGAATACGCAAAGAAAATATTGCATCGAAGTCTCACAGTCATCATCTTCCTTCTTTTCTTCAGAACTTTATCAGGTCTACCTCAATCCATCTTTCAATATCCATGAACATTATTTTCATCTCTTCTATTCACTCTCCACAATGTCTTTTTAATTCAGACTATAAATATTAGTCTTGGCCATTCTCTGAGCCAAACATATATCTTAAAGGGCCATTTATATGACCTTTCAGTACAACCTTTTGAATTTTTTGTCTCAGCCAATACAAATTGGAATATAACTTTAATAGCATTGTGCATATAGTTCTATCATTTCTTAATGGGGACTCTTAAGTGAGTTTTCACCTTCAAAAGAGAAACAATTACCTATTTATTCTCTTGGTCCCTTGATTTTTCATTCTAGCTTCTTGTACTTTTTATATTCTAATTTCTTTCCCTTCATCACTCTATTGGTGTATCTGTCAGAGTAGCTATGTGGCTTTGCTTCCATTTTTAAAATCAATTTAAATTATTTTGTGCTAGGAGAGGTTCAGAAAGCAGATGCAGTATCATATTTAACAGAAAAAAAAGAAGGTAATGGGTCTTAGTGAGGGGTCCATTGCAAGGGGAAGCCACAGTCCAGTGAGAGAAATATCTGTCAAACCATTGGTACTGGTAATTGATTCTAATTCTACAGAATCACCTGGCCTATTTCTAATGATCTCATCACAAGGAAAGAGACTTCTGAATATCTTGATCTTCAGTTGTGATTTTACTATACTTTCAGCCCCTTAGGGTGTGATTCCTACAAAGTAAAGTTCTGTCTCCTGGTTTTAGAACTGTGTTGCCTTGGGAATAGCATTGTCCCTCATAGCACTAGATCTGCTTTCCCCTTGCCACCACAAAAATCAATGTGGAGAAGGAACATACCTTCCTTGTCACCACCACCAGCTGCTGACCAACCATCACCAATAGGCAGAGAAATACAGGAGCCCAGGGAATAGCATCACCTCAAAGAATACCAGTCCTGTTTCCAAGACAGCCCTTACAGTCATTGTTTCCAGGGATGTGGCTCCAAATAGAAATACATCCAAAAGAAAACAACTGTCATTCACAGAGCAGGCAAGCCAACTTAATTGAAAGAGCAAAATAACAAAAGGGAGAGAGATGGAAGTCAGTATGTACCATGCAGGTCAAACCACCTATACTATCTTGACTACTATATCCCTTCAGGTCCTCAAATAGAGATAGCCCAGGACTGACCTCTAAAACCTTAAAATAGCAATGCTTCCAGTTTACAGTCCATGTCTTTGGTTCTTCTGACTCCAAGGCTAGTGCTCTATTCACCAAGCCATCTAACTTCACCTTCAAACTCTTCAATTTGGGTAATAACCTCTGTGGAGATGCAGTTTGCAACTGTTCCTACAATTGCTACAATCACGTCTTTTGAAGACCCTCCAAAAGTAACTTCTTGTCACAAAAGTCCTAGGCAATGTCACATGCTTCAACATCAGACAGTAAAATGATTTTATCAGTAGAAAAGTTAAAGAAGAGATATAATTAATATCTGCTTTACTGTTGTTCCCTGAGAACCATGGGATCACTTTCCCAACTGACTTGCAGCTGAAAGTTTCCTTATATTTTGTCTTCCCTGTTAGAACATGAGCTCTCTGAGAGGAGGAAGAATCTTATTTTTCTCTTTATATTATCAGTGCCAACATAGTTCTTTGAACATGTTAAACTCTTAACAAATGCCTCATTCATTCACTTATCTGAAAAAATGGGCTCTACCTAACATATCTTCTATGTCATCAGCAAGAATTTAAGTACTTGTTTTGTGTCAGAAATTGTGCTAAGACCTGGGGATATGAATAAAAGCAAGAACAGCTCCTGCCCTCAAGAAGCTCACAGTCCAATATGCAGGCAACTATGAATATATAAAATAAATACATTATAAATGAAGGATAATCTCAAAGGGAAGGTTTCAAATGAGGAATAGGATGTCCTTGTAGACCCAGAAAGATCTTTTATAGGAACTTGCTGTTCTGACTGTTCCTTTTCCCTTTACTACAAAACCATTTTATCTTCTTGGGGACAGAGGGGACTTCTTAGGGATTACCATTTTCAATTACTTTTATGTCTTCCTACTCTTATGTTTAGCAAAATACGAATTCAGAAAATTTAACTAGATTGGGCAACCAGGAATAAGTGTAGGTGATTTCTCCTAGCCCATAGAACCAATAATTTAATTCAATTTACCTGCATCTTAGTGAAAGCATTCATTTGTTATGGGAGTACATGGTCATGTTTCCTCTTTTCTCTCTTAATATGCTGCAGCTGTGTTCTGAGAAGACTCAAAGCTTTCATTTGTTTTAATTTAAGTCTCCATTAATTTAAGTTTTCATTAGTCACTGTCTGTTACTGATGCTTCTGTTGAAGGCCTCTAAATATTCTGCCCCAAGAGAAAACCCGGGAGACTCCATTCCAGTTATGGCTCCCCTTTCAACAATCTTAAGAAGCATTATATTCTACATTATAAAGGTTCAGAGAGGTTGTCACTTGCTCATGGTCACTCATCTATTGTTAGAGCTAGAATTCAAATGCAGGGTTGTTGTTTTTTTTCCCTACTCCTAGTGATGTATCTCTTACATCTTCTAGCTGTATTGTTTAAAAAGAAAATAGGAACAAGATGATACTTTCATGAATTTATCCTTGCTGATAGTAGCTTCCAGCCAGTCTTTGACATTTCCCTGATATTTGTTTATCTTGTACTTACATTAGAGATCTTTGTTTGACTTCAACTATTGGTTTCACATTTTTTACCCTATTTTCTCTATTTTTTTTCCCAATTATTTTTCTGTACTGCTACATTTCAACTGTTAGAGTCACAGGATTCTCTAATCCCAGGCTTGCCACTCAGTTGCTTTGCCTGGAAGTAATTTAGGCTTTGGGCATTTCTGTGTCAGTGAGGGTAGGGAGGGAATTGTGGTATTTTAAAGGTGAATAGATATTTACATAGAAATTGTTTTTTATGAAAGCAGTTCAAATTATAATTGCAATGATGTTTGACATAAAATGATTACTCTTATGATAGGGATAAATAATACTAATTATGCACATGCACATATGCATTATATGTGTACATGTATATGTACTTGCATGTGTGTATAAATATGTGTGTTTTATATGTGTATATATTACATATGTATGTGTGTATATAATATATATGTGTATATATGTGAGTGTATAGATAGATAGTATCATTTTAAGGATTGTAAAACATTTTATGTACATCATCTCATACCAATCCTGATTATTATCTTCATTTTATAAAAGAAGAAACAGACTGGGAGAGTGTAAGTAACATACCCAGAATTACATAGCTGCAAAGTATTTAAGATAGAATTTAAATTCAGGTGTTTCTTCCATTGCTTTAAGTGTTCTATCTTCTATAGCATCTAGCTGCTTCAAAAAGTAACAAATTCAGGGTCTTAATGTTAGTGTGACACTGTTAATCTCAGAGAAGTTTTGTATGCTTTTCTTTTACCCTTATATAGCCCTTGTGCCTCTCTCCCTCCTTCTCTCCCTTATTCTGTCCCTCCCTTCTTTTCTCCTCCTTTTCTCCCTCTCTCTCCCCCTCTCCCGTTTTCTTCCCCCCCCCTCCACTTTGTCTCTCTCTTTCTGTCTCTGTCTCTCTCTGTCTCTCTCTCTCTCTGTCTCTCTCTCTCTGTCTCTCTCTGTCTGTCTGTCTCTCTCTCTGTTTCCCTTTCTCCCTCTCCCTCCCTCCTTTCTTCCTTCCTGTTTTTCTCTCCCTTCTTACCCCCTCTATCTCTCTTTGTCTCTGTATGTGTGTATGTGTGTGTTTGTCTCTTTCTCTCTTTTGAAGTGTGTGAGAGAGGAGAGTGTTGTGGGAGATGTGGGAGAATGCAAGAAGCACTTTATATGTCAAAGACTATTTTATGTGCTTTGAGATTCTAGAAAGGCTATTTGTCCAACAACATACTTCTCCCTCCTGTGCAACAGATCTGAAATTTCTTTAACAGAGATCAAATTAATACAGAGAGATAGGATGTAATATGCAAATACTCCTGGGAAAGTATGAGGGATGAGGATGAGGGAACTGAGACTGGGGGTGACCTTCCCAGGATCACACATCTCATAAACATCAGACTCTAAGTTCAACACTATATTCAGTTTACCACCTAACTAGATATTTAATCAAGGTAAGGGAATAGAATGAAAACTTGCTACAATGCAAATTGTCAATTTCTGTATTACTTGAAGAAGTCTCTAGGATCCTAGAGATAATATTTATTAAAAGCAGTACTTGAACCCCAAATTCTTTTTGTCATGAAGGTCTGCCCTCTATATACTATGCCATACTCTTATTTTTTATTTAAAATAATTAATAAACAATAGCATTAATGCCATTCTGGCTGAAAAAGATCAATTTATGACTTTGAAAGGCATAAGAATGAAAGCCTATTCAAGGTTATAAGATTTTTTTTTAGGGAGAGAGGGTTTCCTCTGCCATCCATGTTGGCATTACTTGTGACAATCTCAAACTTGCTTTGCTTTGAAGCCCTTGACAACACAAAACTAAAACTGAGTTTTCATTGGGGATCTGTCCACTGTGTCAGCCCTAGACCTTAGCCCTCAGGCTATTTGCTGTATAGGCAACACAGTGGGGAGATGCCTGAGGACTTTTAAGTACCAATTTCATAATTTCAAAGCAGAGAAAAGGGTGGGGGGTTCTCAAGAAACAGAGGTGGAGACTTCTATATAGTATGAAAGTATAAGAAGAATCTTATAATTTTTGAGGGAAAGAGAAATTATGTTCTTCAAGCCAAAAATGGAAGCTGATGGTAACTGGAACTGAGGGGGCAGGGGAGGTCTTCTCCTAGGACATTGCTTGTCTTCCACTGGAATGGCTCAGAACATTTTCTTCTATTGATACCACATCCCCAGAACAATGATTCTTTCCTCTGGGAGCAATCTACTTGCACTAATTAAAGTGAACAAGCAGAAAAAAAGACAAAAATATAGCTATTTGAAAGGCATTCTAATGTCCTAGGCTTCCTCTCCAGTCCCATGGTTAGCATCCACAAAAACAACAAAAACAAAAACACACACACCACTTTCTAATGGGATATGAGAAGTAATCTAATTGCCTCATCTATTCTGGAAATGAGAGAGCTAATGTAATCTTAGTTTGCAATAAGAGAGATGTAATGTTCATGATTAGGGAGGTGAGTCCTTCTGAACTCTTTTCTGATCAGACCCTATATGGAGGTTTGGGTTCAGTTCTGGAAACCACATTTTGGGAAGGACATTGATAAGTTGAGAAACTAGCTATGGCAGGTAGGTTGGATAAAGAATAAGATACTTGACATAGAGGCAGAAAGAATTAAATTTAAGTTCTCCTTCAGGTATTTAATAGATATATGAGTCTGGGGGAGTCACTTAATAACTCATAGGTACCTCAGTTTTCCAAAATGAAAAGGTTAAACTTGATGCCCTCATAGATTCCTTCTAGCTTTAAATCTATGAACATCTTTAAGGGAGCAAGCAGAATAGTAAAAGGCATTGAGATACATACATATTTTAAAAGAACTGGAGATGTTTAATTTGAAGAAGAGAAGATTTAGGTGGTTAGATATGGGTATGTGTTGTTTTTAATTTGTTATTTATTTATTTTTTAAAATGTGGAGTTCTGAATTCCCTCATCTTGAAGACAAGAAGTGTGATATCAATTATATCTGTGAAATTATGTAAAACATATTTCCATATTAGTTCTGTTGCAAAAAAGCATGAAAAATTAAGTGGAAAAATTATGCATCAATCTATACTGAGACTCTATCAGTTCTATCATTTTTCATCATAAGATTTTGTAATTGTCTTAGATCATTATAATACTAAAAACAGCAAAGTTGTTCACAGTTGATCAACATATAATATTGTTTATGTTGTGTACAATGTTCTCCTGGTTCTGTTCACTTCACTTTGCATGATATACCTTCTCAAGTTTTTTTTCTGAAACTATCCTGCTTGTCATTTCTTATAGCACAATAGTATTACATTACAATCATATATCACAGTTTATTTAGTTAGTCCCCAATTGATGGGCTTTCCTTCAATTTCCAATTTTTTTGCTTAAAAAAAACTATTATAAATATTTTTGTGCATAAAGGGCCTTTTCCTTTTCATTTGATTTCTTTGGGATACAGATCTACTAGTGATATTTCTGGGTTAAAAAGTATGCAGGTTTATAACCTCTCAGATATACTTCCATATTGCTCTCCAGAATGGTTGAATTAGTTCACAATTCCCCCACCAATATGTTAATGTCTCATTTTTCCCACATTCCCTCCAACATTTGTCATTTAACTTTTCTATCATATTAGTTAAGTTAAGTGGAGGTAGTACTTCTTAGTTGTTTTAATTTGTGTTAATAGTGATTTGATTTCTTCATCTAAAATTTGCCTATTCATATTCTTTCACCATTTATCAATTGAAGAATGATCCATATATGTATAAATTTGACTTCTCTTTATATTTGAGAAATTAGGTCTTTGTTAGAGACATTTACTGTAGGCATGCCCCCCTCTTCTCTCCCACCCCCCCAGTTTCGTACTTTCCTGCTAGTCTTGGCTGCATTGGCTTTGTGTAAAAAATTTAAATTCAATATAATAAAAATTATTCATTTAATTTTCCTTAATTCTTTCTATCTCTTGTTTGGTCATAAATTCTTTCCTTATCTATATATTTGATAGGTAAAATTTTCCATGCTCCCCTAATTTGCTTATGATTTCACTCTTTCTAAGTTTTGTACCCATTTGAAAGATGGCCATGTTGGAGTGTTTAGACATAGATTTTGCTTGTCTGTAATAGAGAGATCTAAAAATAACTGGTAGATATGAGCAGCCTGTGGAAAAGACAAGAGATACATTTAAACTTGATATAAGTAAAAACTTATATACAAATAAAACTATCCAAAAGTGGAATGGGTTGCATTATTAGGTAATAATGACTTTGCCCTCACTGGAAGTTTTGAACCAGACTGGTTGACCTTGTGTCTAGTATGTTCTAGAGAAAAAAATCTCATTTAGGAATGTGTTGCATTGGATGATTATCTCAATCCTTTCTGACTTGGAGATCTTGTAAATTAAATGCAAACAAATACAGTTGGGAGGAGGAAGGGGTTATCACTGATTTGGGAGCAGGGTACTTAGGTTCTAATATCTGACAGTCTTTCTTCTTTAAGAAGCAGCAGGGGGTGGGCAAACACATCAACCTGCCACAAGACCATGATGATCATGACAAACTATCAGTGATGTCAAGAGGCTCCTATTACAATACACTTTTCCTAGATTGCTGATACTTCTAGCTTATCATGAGATGATGCTCACTTCAGTCTCTACCCGTAGTAAAGACTGTCATGTTCTGATGGGTCTACTTTGGATACCTCCTTTGGCCTGGGCACTTCTATTCACTTAATCACCCCACGCCTAGAACTCCCTCTTTCCTCATCTCGACCTTGTAGCTTCCCTAACTTCTTTCAAATTTCAGTTAAATCCTTTCTTGGGCAAAAAAATCTTTCTTGATCCTTCTTAATCTTAGCACCTTCCCTCTGAAGTTATCTTTAATTTGTTCTGTATATATTTTGTTTGTTGTATAGGTTGTTCATGTCTTTTTTATTGTAGTAAGTTTATTTTTAATAAACATGCTTTATGAATCCCATTGGGAGAGAAAAATCACAGCAAAAGGGAAAAACCATGGGAGAGATAAAAAACCAAAAAAGAAGTGAACATAGCATGTGTTGATTTACATTCTGTCTCCTTAGATTTTTTTCTGGATGCAGATGGCATTTTATGAGTTGTTCATGTTTTATCTTCTCCATTGGACTATAAACCTCTTGTAAGCAGGGAAAAGGAATTTTTTTTTGCCTTTCTTTGTGTCCACAGAACTTGGCATAGTACCTAATATACAGTGAGCTTTTAATAAATGTTTTTTGACTTGACCTGACTAACTCTTTCTGTGATTTAGTCTTCAACTTCTTACCCAGACCTCAGGCACACCTAAGTAACTGATCTAGTCTGGCACAATTCTTGGACAAGTTGCTTCGTGTCTCTGAATGTATTTTTTTCTTCTCTTTTAATCAATCAAATTAAATAACAGATATTTAATAACAATGCTCAACACTGCGTTTGCTGCTGGAGGATACGAAAATAGAAATAAAACAATTCCTGACCTCAAGACCATTCATCGTGTACACAATATATTAATATATAATACCTATACAAAACAAATTTAAAGTATATTTCTGAGAGACTCTAGCAACTGAAGGAATCTAAAAAGTCTTCATGTAGTAGGTTTGGAGAAATCTGGGGATTCCAGAATTCTAAGAAACATAGATAAGGAAACAAGAGGGACAAACTGTACAAAAGCAGAGATGGAGATAAAACATCACTGTGGGGAAGAATTAGAAGGTCATTTTGCCCGGACCACGAAGAATAATGTGTAATAAGCCTGGAAAGGCATGTTGGAGCTGGGCTATGTGTTAATTAGTTTCTTTAGTTGCAATTTCCTGTATGAGACAGGATCATTTAACCTTTAATTAGCCTTAGCAGACTTGACAGAGATGTAATCATGGGTATCCTAAGCTGCCCTTCATGAGAACATGCTTTTGTCAGTGCCTGAAGGTGTGTGTGTTGGGAGGAGGTTACCATCCATTCCTGATTGAGGGAGCTGGACACAATATATAACTTTTGCCCTCTTCTCCTCCATGTCCCAGCCACCCTTGTCAGGGTCTACCTTCATACCCAGAGCAAAAACCTATCTTTTTGTTCTTTTGACTGTAGTTGAATCACCAGGCTCCCTTTTTCTTCTTGTCCTTTGTCCATGGGTTACTGAGTTAGAAGAAGGCAGGTTAAGTAGCTGATCTGACCTTCCTGGCAGATTTAGGATAGATTACAGAGACTATTCAATAAGATAGAGCTCAAATTGGGCTCAAATGAAAATGAACAAACAGCAAGAAATAAAAATCTCTTTTTAAAAAACTTTCTTAATGTAACGAAATCCTCAGTTCTGTAGTAGTTTCTTTTGCTTGAAATTGTAGAGAGGTATGGAGCAGAATATTGATTGATAGGACCTGAAGGAGTGTGTTGGAAGTGAGGGGATGTAGAAAACTTTTGGGGAAAGTTCAACAAGAAAAGAGATTAACAGGATGAGATATCTGCATGACCTAGAAAAGTCAGAAAAAGGCTTTTTTTAAGGACTGAGGAAATTTGAGAATGTTTATAAGCAGATGGAAAAGAGTCAAGAGAAAAGTTAGTGGGACCCTCAGAGAGAAGGAATATCTGTAGGAGCCACATCTTTAAAAAGTTGATGGAGAACTGGACTTTTTTGTGTCATGGAACCCTGTGGCAGTCTGAGGAAGCCCATGGACTCCTTCTCAGAATAATGTTTCTATGTAATTGAAAGAAATGCTAAATTTCAATATTAGTGAAAATAAAAATGGAATTTCCCCCACTCCCCATTCAAGTTTACAGACCTTCTGAAATCTATCCAGGATCTCTTTGGGAAAGTTTGTGGAACCCAAGTTAAGAAATTCTGATGTAATTTTAGAAATAGAAATATCTTTTCTTCTGTGAGGAAAAGAGGAAAGAGTGGGTGATAGTGATAAGTATTGAGGAATCAGGATGGGAAGCTAATAAGGGATGATGGCTTCATTCTTTTTAGAAAAGTAGGAAGAAAATGACCAATCATGCACTAAGAAGGGATTAGTAAGTGCCTCCTATCTAGAAACATTGTGTTATCCTGAGTGCTTTAAAAAAAAAGCTTTCTTTTGACCCAATCCATCTAGCTGTCCCATCCTGCTTATTCCCTTTCTTTCTAAACTTCTTGTCTTCCAAAGATATTCATCCAATACAATAGATCCAAAGCTTCTCTCTATCTTCCCTGTCTTCTTAATCCCTAGAAGTCTATATTTTGCTCCAACACTCTATATGACATCATTAACAGAAACTAGATAATTGACCTTTGAGGTCTATTCTAATTCCAGGGGTTTGGGTTTTAATTTATTACTTAAATGTGAAGCATAGTTCCACTATTTTTGAAGATATGTTTTTCCCTATATTTCAGTAAATGGAGTCACATGTCATGTCATGAATGCCAGCTAAGTAATCTTGTATAATATTATGTTATTTCCATCTGGATTGAAAAATGCCTTATTGATATTCAAGATCTGTATTTATGAAAACTTTTTGTAGTTGAGTTTGAGAGGTCCATAAGAATTTTGCAGTAATTACAATTTTAATCCATCAAACAGTTAATACTAAAGAACAGAAATAGACAAATGTAGTTATTGAATTCAGCCTTCAAACTTTAGTATCTAAGAAAATACAGTATAATTTTCTTCAAGAAATACTTGAAAATAGATGCCCTTAAATAAGATTCTATTTCTATTCCCTGGGGTTATTTATACTTCATTTAGAATCTAACAGACTTTACTGTTCAAGAGCCATTTTTTTTTTTTTTAGTTCTTTAATACTCTAAGCTCATTTGGATCAAATGGCTTCATAATTTTCCCAAAACTGATACCTGAGCGCCAGCCAAAATTGCTGCCTCTTTTAAAGCACTCTTTGCAATATTTCCATGTCATAGTCCTGATTTTTTAACAGAACCACTCTTAACTGGAAAATCAATTTGTCATACAAGTAACATTTCTGGCTTTGAGCTTTTATTATCTTAATCAGATGATAAAAAAAAAAAACAAAACCCACATCATGACTTGCTGTCTGATGGTCTCATCTTTTGTGAGGGCTCACTCAACATTCTCTTGAGAGAGATTTGTGACATTTACAACTTGAATAAAAGGATGAAACCAATGTGTGAATGTGGGGGTGGGATGGGTGTCTAGGCCTAGTTTCAGTGTGATTTGTATTCCCAGTTAGTTTCAAATTTATTTTCTGCTTTGCTTAGTAAACCCATTTATTATTTTACTGTTTTCTATTTTACTTAATTTAGAAGTCATTAAATTTCAAATTTCCTCTGAAATATGCAACAGATTGTACAAAATCATTTTGGCTTTCTCTTTTTTGACCTGCTCCCTTGTGTTCAAAATTATCCTTTTCTCTTTTGTTAATGAGGGACATGAATCTTTTCCTACAACTATTGGTTCTAAGTCTAATTTTGATTTTTATATGTGATATACATGCATTCTTTAAAATTAACTCATATAATTTGTCTACACTTATGCTTTCCTGGCTTTTTCCACTATTAACTCCCCTTTTTAGTATATAAAACTTTTTTGGCTTCTTCCATATGATAATAGTTGTAATAACCAAAAACTGCTAGGAAGTCAATTACCTTTTTGTAGCAATTGATATTTTTATTAATCAGAATAGGATCTTCATGTACTTGAAAGGTAGTGATTCTATTTATGTGAGATATTATTTATTCAAGTATACAGATGGTATGCTTGGTTTCTTATGGAATCACACATATTGCCAAATTCCTTTTGGTAAGCTATAGCAGATAGGTTGGTAATTACTGGTTTCAAAAATGCTATAATACTAAATCTGGTCATTTGCTATTTTTAATTGGTTTTAAAAGCTTTTCCATTTTTCAGAGAAGCTCCTTTGAAGTAGCTCAGTGTGCTTCCTTATGATTTCATGTATAATCTAAAATGAGACTATAATAGTTTCTTAGTAGAATAAGAAATTATATATTTAAGTACCTAGAAGGCAGTTCTGTAGCTCAGTGGATAAGCTGCTGCAGCTGAAGTCAAAAGTTCTTAGTTCAAATCTAGCCTCTGACATTTTTGGTGATCTTGAGAAAGTCACTTCAACCAGTTTGCTTCAGTTTTGTCAACTGTAAAATTAGCTAGAGGAGGAAATGGCAAACTACTCCAGTATCTCTGCAAAAAAAATCCTCTCCCCAAATGGCAAGTAATCCAATATATGTTAAACATGGTAAAAAATATATGTTAAATCCAATAGATGCATACATATCTATACAATTATCTTTCTGCACTAGAAAAATCAAATCAGAAAGGGAAAAAATGAGAGAAAATGATATGCAAACAAAAACAAAAAGAGTGAAAATGCTGTATCATACATTTTTCTAATGACATCATTTACTTTTGTTCTTTGAATTTATTACATATTGAAGTCTACTTGTACTTCCCTTTATGAACCTCTGCATTTTATGCACAGAAAAGTCAAAGTAATAATGTTATTCTTTAAGAAAGTGCTGGAAGTATGAGATCATAATTTAAAATGGAGATCCTTAGAAAACTTAATGGATGATGGTAAATTCAAAAAAGCCATTTATTCTGCTAAATGTGTGTTTTATTGTTGTTCATTCATTATAGTCATGTCTGACTCTATGTGACCTCATTTGGGATTTTCTTGACAAAGATACTGGAGTGGTTTGCCATTTCCTTCTCCATCTCATTTTACAGATGTAGAAACAGTGGTAGACTGATTTAGGTGACTTGCTCAGGGTCCCATAGCTAGTAAGTGTCTGAGGCCAAATTTGAATTAAAATCTTCTTGACTCCAAGTCCGGACTCATCTTCCTGAGTTCAAATCTGACCTCAGGCTTTTCTCTGTTTTATTTAATAAAATCTATATTCTATATTCTAGTTACACAGTTTCCTAACTTTTCTTTGAATTTGACATTTCATCTCCCAAATTTTTTCTCATCTAAACTATCTATCATACTTAGCAAATGCTTCCTTCTCATCTTTCCCTCTCAATTTGTTTACTTGCAAAATGAGAATAACAATAAAATAATAAAAATAGAATAACTTTCACGGGGTTGTTATGAGGCTCAGATATGCTAATATTTTTAAAGTTCTTTACAAACTTAAAATATTACATAAATGCTAGTTGACATTATTATCACCTTTATTAAATAAGCTGATGAGAGCAACCATAGCTTGTCTGCCTCTTCACTTTCTTATTCTAATTCTTAAGTGGATTTTAAATTTTTATTTAAAATATTGGATAACACAATTTTTCTTGTTTTCTTCTCCCTTTGCTACTTTCAAAAAAAAAAAAAAAAGCAAATGTGGAAACAAATCTTGGGAAGGGAGATTGATGGGGTTAGCCTGTTGTACAAATGATAGAAACTAAGATGAAATAAAATTTTAAAACATTGACCCAGGGCTGCCTCACCAGGTTATCTTATCCCTTCCTTGTAAGATCCTGTTGATTAGCACTCCTACCATATTGATAATATTTTACAAATGGTTTTTAAAACAAGAACCAATTATAGTGAATTTTCTAACCACAACATAGATTGAGATATAAAGTTATTTCTCTAAAACTGTTGTACATCTTAACTGAATGAACACAAGAATTGGGAACTCAATAAAGCTCCTGCTAACTTTACTTCATTTTTTTAAAAAACAATTTAGCAAAATTTTAGTAAAAATTTTACTAAACTGGTAGATCAAGGTAACTATATTTTACCTGGGTTTTAGGAAAACATTGGGGAAGCATTTCATGATGGAACCAAAATTGAATGAACTATAAACAGAGAAAAGTCATTACTAGCTTTATGTTAACTCAGCAGGAGGCCGAAGTATTTCAGGGATCCATGTTTGGCCTTGTGGTATTTATCATTTTTGTCAGTGACTTAGATAAAAAGCAAAGATAGCCTGCTTTCTTTTCAAATAATAAATAGATGAGAAGGCTAGCAAACTCAAGGAATGACAGTCCGGAATGAAAATTGACCTTGACAGGCTAGAACACTAGGCTTAATCCAATCAGATGAAATTTAATAGGGATAAATGTGAATTGTTTCACTTGGGCTAAAAAAAAAAAAAGTAAACTTCACAAAAACAAGATGGAAAAGGTGTGACTGGACAGAAATTCTCTGATAAAAACCTTTGGAGGTTTCATTGAACCTCAAGGGCCAATTGAATCAGCTGAGTGTTATAGCCAAAAAAAAAAAAGAAGAAGAAGAAGGCTAATATGGTTGTAGGGTTTATTAAAAGAGGCAATATAAGGAGATGGATAGCTCCACTGTGTTCTCTCAAGGTCAGACTACACCTAAAGTATTGTATTCAGCATGTTTTAGATAAACTAGAGAACTTAGTGTAGAAAGTAACAAAAATACTTAAGGAATCTGAGAACCAGTTGAAAGAAATAGGGGAAAAGAAATCTTGGGAGGGCAATCATCAGGTATTTGAATGACTGACTCATGGAATAGGAATTACATTTATTTTGTTTAGCTCCAGAGCACAACATTAGGATGAGTGATAGATGCTGCAGGGGAGAAATTTAGGCTTGATCTAAGTAATAACTTCCTAATTATTAGAACAATTTAAAAGTGAAATGAGCTGAGTTGAGAGGCCAATGTGAGTTTCCCACCAATTGTGATCTTCAAGCCATAAAGATGACTAATTTTTAGATATATTATGGAAGGCATTCTTTGTTAGGTATACATTAGATAAAGTGATTCCTAAAACTCCTTCAAGTTTTGAAATTCTCTAGTTTTGTTATACTACTTTCAAAAGTATTAAGAGAGAGAATCATGTGATTCATAACTGAAGTGTTCCACTTTTGTATAAAAATTGTAAAGCAGATTCTCTCTATGAAGTCTAATGTTTTCATTGATTTCTATTATTAAATTAAATATAATTTCTTACTGAAAAAGTTTAGGCTTTTAATATATAAATTTTAAAGATATAATGCATATAATATATAATTTTAAGATATAATGGAAACATACTGAAGAATTGAGCAAAGCTTTTAAAAAAAAAACAGCCATTTAAATAAACTTTTTATTTTCAGTCTTATCTGATTCTTCATGACCTTATTTGGCATTTTCTTGGTAAAGAAACTGGAACAGTTTGCAATTTCCTTCTTTAGTTTATTTTTACAGATGAAGAAAATGAGGCGCAAAAGGTTAAATGACTTGCCCAGAATCACATAGCTAGTAAGTGTCTGAGGCCAGATTTGGATTCAGGAAAATTCATCTTCCAGCTTCAGGCCAGGTACTCTTTCCACTGTTCCATCCATCTGCCCTTTCAATAAAACTACTAAGTTAAGAATAAATATTAATAACATTTGGGGCCATAGGACTTAATGTTAGAGGGAATCTTCAAGATAATCTAATCTAAACACCCCCATTTTACAGATTGGGAAAGTGAGATGACGAATTGTGTCTTGCTCAAGATCATAGCACAGTCAGGATCTGAACCAAGGTTCTCTAAGGACAAATCCAATATTTCTTCTACCACAATACACTGAGTTGTAAAGTAAAATATTGAGGATTGCCAAGGCAAAGGATTTTGTGGTTAGAGCAGGATACAAAAGGAAGGCTTTAGGATGACTTGACTCATCCTGAGTTTCTGGCATCATATTGCTTGGAGTTCTGTTTACAAACAAAAACAACAGCAAAAGCAGAAAAAGAGGGGAATAGGCCTTTTTTTTTGGGGGGGGGGGGAGGGAGGTTGTTTCTTTTCCCTTGAATTTGTTAACTATTGATTTCTTTGAAGCCTTTTTCCATAGCTAAATAGTGAGAAAGTTAACATTAGGCCAGCCCCTGATCATCTTGTTTGTCTGTGTCCTTTCTCTGTGAATAAGGAGATATTAGCTATGGAAGATTTTGAACCCAATATTTTTCCATTTCAGAAAGTCAGGGGCTGAGTAAGGGATGACAGTTTGGGTCTCATTCTGATGGGGTTTTTTAGAGTCATTTTAGAGCTACCTACAGATCTATAATGAATATTTAATTTGGTTCTTGACTATGGGAGCATATCAAAGTATAAATGAATCAAACTTCAGTTTAAATTCAACCTTCCTTTGGAGGGCTTTCTGGATGTTTTTCCTTCTCTTTCCTCATCCGTCCTCTCTCCTCAGAACTTTAGGGCTGAGACTCTAAGATGCGAGCAAATACCTACCTGGATTGTTTGAAGGAATTTGTTTTCAGAATATTCCCTACACTAATGAAATCACAAGTTCTATCCCAACCAAATAGAAAATTCAATACCAGAAGGGACCCAAGGCTTTTTAATGATATAAGATTGGAACAAAACTGGTAGATCTAGTAAGCTTTAAATATGGGACTGGTGGCAAATAACAAATACAATTCTGTAAAAATATTAAGCCCCTCCTGTGGACCAAGTATTGTCCTATGTGTCAGAGTTACAAAAATGAAAAATAACATGTTTCTGACCCTAAGTAGTCTGCAGAGTAGGTGACACAGAAGATAGAATGCTGGACCTAGACTCAGGAACACATCTTCCCAAGTCCAAATCAAGCTGCTTGTGTGACCCTGCGCAAATCACTTAACCCTCTTTGTCTTAATTTTCTCATTTTTAAAAATGAGTTGGAGAAAGAAATGGCAAATCACTTCAGCACCCATTCCAAGAAAACCCCAAATGGGGTTCAACAAAGAGTCGGATATGACTAAAAAATTACTGAATGAAGACTAAAAGTTTACAAAAGAAGAACCGTGTATGCTTCTAAGTGTAGTACAAAATCAATTATGATAGGGGGAAAAAAAGCTGAGCCCTGAAAAAAGAGAAGGATTTTGACAGAAACGAGAAGGGAATATCTATTTATCTAAATATATACACAATATGAAAGTATATCTCTCTATATAGAACTATACATATATATATATATATAATATACATATACAAATATACATGTACCTATATGCATTTATGTATATACTTATGTTTTTTGCAGGTCCTACCTTATTCTACCTGAAATATGTATATATGTCTATACAGATCAAAGAAGGAGAGAAAGGTCCCATTCATGCAGAAATATTTGTAGTAGTAACTTTTGTCATGGCTAAAAACTGAAAGATAAGAGAGTACCTATTGAATAAATGAACAAATTATGGTGTATGAATATAAAGTAATATTATTGTGTTGTTAAAAAAAAAAGTGTGTGTGGAGGGGTGGGACTTCAGTGAAGACTTGAATAAAGTAATGCAGAGTGAAGTAAATATTACCAAGAGAATGATATATACAATAACAATAAGAGTGTAAAAAAAAAGAAAAACAATTTTTGAAAGAATAAAAAAATTCTGATCAAAGTAAAGGCCAACCATGATTCTTGGGAACCAGTAATGAAGCATGTTATCCACCTCTTTGCAGAGAAATGACAGATTCAAGAAGCAGAATGAAGCATATATTTTTGGATATGGACAACATAGGAATTTTTAATGCATATTTATTATGAGTTTCTTTTCCTTTTTAAAAAAAAATTGGATTGGGGAGAACTGGGGAATATAGAGGGATCATGTTCAAAAGTAAAATTAAAAGATGAGAAGAAAGGCTATGAGGAATTTTAACTAGAATGACTTTGAAAGGATGTGCTGAATTTATTACATGCTTACAAAGAAAATCAAGTTCTACAGAATAGAGATTTCATTTCTGTTTATAAGTATTTCCTGTTCTATAATGTATGTGGAAATGTTTATTTTATTTAGCATTGTCAAGTCCAGAATAAACATATGCACAACAATAACAAAAACAACCAAATCCCAGCTACCTAGAATTGTTTAATGTATAGAAACAAAACAATGGCTGTGGACATAAAAGTATAAAGAACGTTTCAACATTATTATTTAAAATAATTATCACCTATCCAGATACATAGAAAGTAAAGTGTTTTAATAAGGAGGGATAAAATTTGCATGTGATTTTCAAGATTTTTTTTTTTTATATTTATCACCTTTTCTATTGTTTTATATTTTAGAATTAACCAATTTTGCTTCTGGAAGAAGAAAGACAGGGTAACTTTTACACTCTTATGTTCTTTGTTCATATTTCCTCAAAAGATTAGAGGCTTTTAAGAAAATGAATAGATTATATCCCATACAAAGGGAGAAAGGAAGATCTAAGAGAACATAAGAGAAAAAGATGAAAAACAGATAGCCCAGAGGAATAAATGTTAACTAACTCTCCTTTCCTCTATTTCAGCCCATAGTAACTAGTTAACGGCTCAGGTAATTTAAACTTTTTAGCTTCTTTTGAAAGAGAAGAAATGCAGAGTGGTATAGGGAGTAGAGAGTTGACTTAGAACAGGACCCAATAGTGACAATGACACTACATAAAAACAGGCAAATTACCTGATTTCCCCGTGTTCTCAAAACAAATCTCTGAGATTGTAAATTGCAGAGAAGTCACATGCAGATCTACTTACATCCCTTACTCAATAAACTTTCCTCTTGCTCTGTTTGTCACAGAACCCTAATAACATAGCCACCAACCTATTTAGTCATCTCAGACATTATTTCTTGCCCTGTACTCTTCATTCCAGTAACACTGGCCTCCTGACTGTTCCACAAGATACTCCATTTTTCAATTATGGACATTCTCTGGTTTAAACCCATGCTTGGTGGGCTTTCCTTCCTCTGTTCTAATCACTGACCCCCTGCCATCCTTGGATCCCAGCTAATCCTATTTTCTTCAGGAAGCCTTCCCTAGCTCTTCTTAATTCTAGTGTCTTCCCTCTGTAGGTATTTCCTACTTATCCACTGTAGTTTGTTTTGTATATATTTGTTTGTATGTTATCCCCTCATTAGATTTGAAAGCCCTTTGAAGGCAGGAATTGTTTTTTTCCTCTTTCCTATATCCCCAAAGCTTAATACAGTACCTGGAACATAGTAGATGCTTAATAAATATTGATTGATTGAGCCTGGTAAAGAAAGTTCCTCCCCTGGAGGTCCTAATACTAATAAAATCACAGGGCCAGCCCTTATCCCTTCAAAGAAAGATAAGAGGTTAAAGCAGTGTCAGCTAATAGCAGCATTTTCTTGATAAATAAGGACAAAAAAGGCAAGATAAAACTCTATGAGTAAGTCTATGAGTAAGCAGATTTCTTGATTTTTTTTCCCATAAAGAAAAATGGTACACTGGGGAAGATGTGGGAAAATAAATGAGTGAACACAGCAGTATATAGTTCCTACTCTCATAGCATCCTATATAAGAATTAAATGGATGTTGTGGACTCAAACTGAAATATTTTAGATTTAGTATTTAGAGGGCATGACATTGTCAGGTACTGAGTAGAGAAATATTTGAACTAGGCTTTTGTTTTCCAGCCAGAATTATTTAAGAAACCTGTCACTAGACATAATAGCTATAGCTGATTTCTTACATATTATTTTAAGCCAATGTAAATACAATTTCAATTACATTTCAGTGGTGGGAATAGAGAATATAAAATTACAGAAAGGCAGAGTCCAGCATGATATAGAAATGTATATAGTTAATATTTTATATATTATTTATAAAAAAACTGTATTTTATAAAACGCTTCTTAAAATTAGAACTGTTCCAAAGTAGAATGGACTAATTTTAGAGGCAATGGTTTTCCCATCACTGACGACTTTTAAGTTACCCATTTGTGAAGAATAAGGGAGGGAAGGACCCTGATGGATTCCATGACCTCTGAGGTCCCTTCCAATTCTTAAAATTGTATGATAGATTTCTTTGAGGAATAGATTATATTAGTCCTTGATGTGGATAGAGGGAAGGAAGGAAGGAAGGAAGGGAAAAAAGAAAGGAGGGAGAGAAGGAAGGAAGGAAGGAAGGAAAAAGGAAGGAAGGAAGGAAGGAAGGAAGAAATGGAAAAGAGGGAGAGAAGGAAGGAGGGAGAAAGGAAGGAAAAGAGGGAATTTCTAAAATATTTTCTGTAAGACATTTTCCAGTTTGAATAGAATGAGAAATTACTAGCTTACTGGGAAAAGAATTAAAGAAGCAATTCACCACAGAATTATGGTTTTGTGAGAAAATGAGAAAATGTCAGTCTGGGATTTGACTGTGGAAGGGAAAGGGTTGGAAGGCATGGATACTTTAAAACTAAATAAAACTAGAGAAGGTCACTTGGTAGACCAAATTAAGATGTATAATTTAGTGTGTGGCTCCCATGGAGCTGTTAGATTGCAGTAAAGATATGGTGAAGCAATTCAGTTTGAATTAGTTGGATGAGCTCAGCATGGAATTGTAGTCACTGTGTATTTTTGTCCTCTGAAATGCTTTTCTTTGTGTTTTCCTTTTTTCTCTTAAGACTGTGATTTCTTTTTCCTTTTTACTCTCCCATGTGGAAAATATGTGTAGTGACTCAGTTAAGAACTCTGACTTTCTAATGGGTTGTCAGAGAGACGGGTTAGTCCCAGTTTATAAACATTTTTTTTTTTTTGAAATGGGCCTTCCAGGAAGACCTTGGCAGAAGGTTGAAGACCATTTGCTTAGGACAGAGATAGCTATTTTGCTTTTGTGAGGGAGACCTTTGTAAGGTTTCTTGGCCATGTAGGAGATGTGACCAGATATTATTCTGAGTTAGCAGGTTGGAAACTTATGACTTAGTTTTCTTCTTCAGTTCATGAGGGATTTGAAAATTGATGACACAAGTGTTGTGTTTGGCCAAGCTCAAAATCTGGCAGAGATGCTGGACTGCTGAGCAAATTCTCATTGCCTTTTCTTTGGTTGAGAAAGCTGTTGGGGGGAAACTGTGGCCTGGGATTAAAGCTTTGGGTACATTGCCATGGCCCCAGTGGGAATTCAATACATATTCATTAGTGATGGTAGAAGAAGTGCCACCACATCATAGACATTTTAAAACTTGGGATGGGGGAGGGTAGAGTAGGAGAACTTAAAGAAAAGCAATTTGAACATGGCATTCTGGGTTAACCCAATTTAAATCATTTGTATCCTAGATGCTTAGAACCACATGTAGCCAGTTCTAAAACTTATTTCAGGACCACAAAACAAACACTTTGATTTATTTATTATTTAATTATGAGAAGGATTATTTTAAGAGTGTGCCTTAAAGTGTAGGCAAAAATTTTAATACTCAAATGATTAAATATTATTTATACTATGTTGCATGTAAAATACAATGTACATTCATGTAAATAGGGCTATAAATTGGTTCAAATTCACTTTTGTCATCTGATGAACTTTATTGTTTTAGCCCATAATTTAGAATGTGGAATAATGGTTTTTCCTTAGAAGACCTGTTGAAATAAAAAGATCTAGAAAAGGGTATTATTATTTCTTATCTTCTTATAATATATAAGAAACTCAGAAAATAAGGATTTATGCCATGAGTTTCAGTTCTAATTGGCAATTAGATTTGGGCTTCCAAACTCTTCTAGCAGGCTATTCATGTCAGAATTTTTATTCATGTGTTCATCTTTCTGTAATATATATTTTCCAAATTGCCTGTATGTCCTCCCAAGCTCTGAAATGTTGTTAAAGCAAGCCACATTAAATACATAACTTATGTTTGCTGATCTCATTTATTAACATCTAATTTTGTTCCTAGTTTGTGGGCTTTTCACCTCTTGATACAGATAGAAAACTCAATAACAGATAGGAAAAGTCTCCCAAGTAAAAGCACACAGAAGATGGTGTTAGTTTTTCCTGGATTTTATAACAGGCAATAACTAAGAAACTAGAGATGGCAACAAATAATATCACTGTTACCAAGGGCTATCTTCAGTTAATGTTAGGAAGGAGAAAGAAAAGGACTCAATATTTATAGATACAGTATGGATTATAGAATCAATTATGGACTTCGAGCTGGAAGGAAACTTAAAACTATTTAGTCAGGGACAGGAAGGCTTGGTTTCAAATCTAACCTCAGACACTTATTAGCTGTGTGATCCTAGGCAAGTCATTCTACCCTATTTGCCTGAATTTTCTCTTTTGTAAAATGAGCTGAAAAAGGAAATGAAAAAGTGCTCCAGAAAACCTCAAATGAGGTCATGAAGAATTGGACATGACTGAAACAACTGAACAACAACAAAGTCTCATCATTTTTACAGATGATGAAATTGAAGCCTTGAGAGGTCAAATTAATTCTCAAGGTCACACAGGTAACATATGACAGAATCAGGAATTGAATAAGGATTCTCTCACACCAAGAGCAGTGCTCTTTTGGCTGTTCCATGTAATTGTAGAGCTGTGGACTTGAAATCAAGAAATCCAAGTTATGGTGCTAGCACTAACATTGCCTTTCTATCAGCTTGGGTAAATTATAAACCCTCTTATTATATCCAGAATGTTAAATAGGCTCAAAACTATGCCAAGATAAGGTAAAAGTAGAAAAAATTTAGGTTGGTAACTTGAAAGAAGGAAATTGTATTTTCAAAGAGTTGTCACTCTTTGAACAAAGAAAGTTTCTGTCTGAACCAAAATGGCAGAATGAAGAACATAGTATGGAAGTTTCAGAAAGGTAGACTTTTTTTTTTACTTAATGGTATTTTAATTTTTTTTCTAGTTACATGTAAAGTTAGTTGTTTTTTTTTAAATAAGATTTTGAATTACAAAATTTTCTTCCTCTCTTTCTCTCCCCATTCCCCAGGGGGTTATGTTAAACATATTTCTTCATTAGTCATATTGTGAATAAAGAAGTCAGAACAAAAGGGGAAAACTATGGAAAAGAAAGAACAGAAAATAAACCCCAAAAAGTAAATATAGAATTCTTTGATCTGCAGTCAGACTCCATAGTTCTTTCTCTGGAAGTGCATAGCATTTTCTGTCACAAATTTTTTGGAATTGTCTTGGATCATTGTATTGCTGAGAAGAGCTAAGTCAATCTTTATTACATTCACTTTTTCAGGTAGCAGTGAAAAAGTATCAAATGAGTAGGTTAAGGTAACAAGAGATGAAGTCATTTTATTTTTCTAGACCTCAATTATTTCATGTAGAATAGGAGGGGGTTGGATTGGTTTCCAAGATACTTTCCAGCTCTAACTTTCCATGATATTGTGACCCTTCTTTTGAGGAGTAAAGTATAAAAAAGAGACGAATTTGTAGGTTCATAAAAACTCAGGATCATAGGATCAATAAACCTAAAGTCAGAAGGGATCTTGCAGACCTCTTGATCCAGTGCTTTCATTTCACAGGTGAAGGAACCAAGAAGATCCAGAAAAGCTAAATGATTAGCTAGGATTTGAACTAAGTCCTCTGACTCCAATCCTGGTATTTTTTCTTCTTTCTCCTGTCACACATCTCTATCATGGACTGCCAGACGTGGAAGGATCTTGGAATATGATCTAGCCCAACTCTGAGGCCCAGTGACATGAAGTGACTTGTTCATAGTCCCACAGTCACAGAGCCCGGACTGAAGCCTAGATCTTCTGATCTAAAGTCCAGGCCTAGGTTTTTACTGGGATGAAATAATAATTGGGCATAGTAATTTACTGGGTAACTAGGTGGTTCAGTGGATAGAGCACCAAGTCTGAAGTCTAGCTTTGTGACCCTGGACAAGTCTACTGACTTCAGTTTCCTCATCTATAAAATGAACTGTAGAAGGAAATGAAATTACTCCAATATATTTGCCAAGAAAATCCCAAATTTGTTTATGGAGAGTCAGACATGACTGAAAAACAACAACAACAATAAAATTACAAAACTTTTTTTTTTTTGCTCATTGTCCTTTGAATCTTACAAGCAAATCTCTCAGTTAAATACCAAAATATTATTATTTCTGTTTTTAGATGAAAAACTTTCTGAGTATCAGAAAAATTAGGTTAAGTGATTTCTGTCATAGTCACACATCCAGCAAGTAGCAGAGGTACTAGATCTCAGTTGTTGAAGTCCACAGCATTGGAAAGTGAGGACTAACTGTCTCTCAAAACAAAATAGCTTTAAGAAGACATCATCTTGAACATTGCAGTCATAATAAATGAACTAATTATTTTCTCATCAATGCTTCCTCCCTTTAATTCCTCTGCACTTTTTTATTTTGCTTATTGTCTTTTGAAACTCACAAGGGACTCTGTGAGACAGGTACTAAACATGCTATTATTCTTGTTTTATAGATAAAGAAACTGAGAAGTTAGGTTAAATGATTTCTCCCTTAGCCATATATCCAGCAAGTAACAGAAGCATGATTGAAAGCTAGATTTTTTTGGTTTCTTGTCTCTCCCTCCCCTTTTTTCTAATAAAATTATCCAGTGATTCTTAGAGAAGTAAAGTTAATCAGTAGAAAGCATTGGGCTAATATTGTCTTTTGACTATGAGGAATTAATTAGGTTATTAGAACCATTTTCATAGATTTTTAAAAGGCTCATTAATATTCCCATTTCAACTCATGAGAGCAGTTTTGTAGAGATCCTTGGCATTGTTTATGGATCATTTCTCTGATACTGATTACTCAGGACCCGGGAAAGATGAAAAGACAATAAGATTTAGGAGAGCAAATTTGCCCCTGTGGAGAAAAGGTGGACAAAGGAAGAAAGAACAGCTGAAAAGTCTCCATTTCCCACAATAAGAAATTTCAGAGTAAAGCTATTTTCTCTTCCCTCTGAATTGAAATTCAAATCTTTCTTCACACTTGTCCTATATTTATAGCTTATGTCAGTCATAATTTTGCTTGGTGAAGGGTTGGGCATTAGTGTTATTCTATTGTTTATTCAATTGAGGGAAACTTAAAACAGAAAAGAAAATCCAATGTTACATTCTGTACAAGTACTGATCTGTAGGAAAAGCCAAGAAGAATTTTATATATGTGAATCTGCCTAAGTAGACTCTGCTTTAGGGAAAATTATGTGCAGGCAAAGTTTATCTTTAATATCCTTCTGTTTCATTTTTATGGCCTTCCACTCTCTTCTGCAGGTACCAAGGTCCTTTGTGCCACTTCTTAGCTGATTAACTTCCCACTCAAACCTCCAAGACTTCTTCATTAATTATTGCTTTTTTTTTTTTCCTTCCCTAATAAAATGTTATTTGTAGTATACAGGGATTATGTGCTAGAACCAGCTCATTGTAAAATTTGCATTGTGAGCATTTATACTTCAAAAATTGGCAAACTCTCCAAACCAACTCATGATTTATTGTTTTCTTTATTGTCTAGATTTTAGAAAGTGATGAAGAAAATGTTAATAATGAAGATAAAACTGAAATGTGTATCATGCATATATTTCATTTCTAGTGAACTTCTTTCAATTTTCTTCTTGGCATTTTTAGGTGTTTCAATGGTACTATCCCACAGTTGTTTGTTAAATATTCATTCAAACACAATTGTTGAATGACTCATTTCTTGATCAGCTGAAAGTGCACTGGGGAGACCTGGGTTTGAATCTCAAGTCTGATACCTAAATTATAAAAACACCTAAACTTAAAAAAAATATAAAGAGGAGGCAGCTAGTTGATGTAGTAAATAGAGCACCAGCCCTGAAATCAGGAGGATCTGAGTTCAAATCTGGCCTCAGACACTTGACACTTCCTGGTTGGTTGACCCTGGGCAAGTCACTTAACCCCAATTGCCTCAGCAAAAAAATAAAATAAAATTACTTGACTTCTACGGGACTCAGTTTCCCAGTTTCCTCAGCTCTTGGCCTAGTAAAACAACTTTTCTGGGTTTCAATTTATTTATCAAATAGGAGTAATGATATCTGTACTACCTGCCTTGTAGGGTGTTGTAAATAAATACCTTATTGACTATAAATTTGACAAGTAAATATTAATTATCAATTTAAAAGTAATATAATAGTAGCTGACAATTGGTTTTAATGCATCACCTCTTCCAAGGAGTAGCTTCATTTTATTAGACCTGGAAATAAATCAATCCAAAGAAATGAATTGTTAGTGGTAGAGTTTCAGGAGCCAAGATAACCTGGACCTTCCTGATACCTGATTTAGAGCTAGAACAGATCTTGTAAGTTATCTAGCTCAGTCTCCTCATTTTAAAGATGAGGACACTGAGGATTAGATACTTAAGATTATACAGATAATAAACGGCAGAATTGTAAAGCCAACCAAGCTCCTGTAACCTTAACTCCAACACTCTTTGTCTTACACTGCTTAACCTTGTATCCTGGTTTGGCTTTACATGTTTTTATTGTGGTGTTTCTTTTTTTTAATTTTATTTATTTTTAATATTATAATTTTTATTAAGTGCTAGGAATATAGAAAAAGATAAGAAACAAAAACCAAAAATTACTCTTTGCTTTCTAGGAGTTCACAGTCTAGTGGTTAAGACCACATTTAAACAACTGTTTACAAATAAGATAAATACAAAATAAAATAGTGATAATCTCAGAAGCATTAAGATTGAAAAGTTCTGGGAAAGGCTTCTTGCAGAAGGTGGGATTTTAGCTGCCACGTGGAGAAATCAGAAGGTGGAAGTACAGAAGGAGAGGTGTTGAAGGCAGGGTAGGAAGATGTAAGAAGAGTGCAGAGGTAGGAAGGACCAAATTATGAAGGATTTTAAAAGCCAGAATTTTTATATTTGATTTTGGAAGTACAAGGGGAGCCCTAGAGTAAATAGGCTTACCTTGTAACAAATAAAAAATATATGGAGCTTCAGGTGGCCTTAGAAAAGCAGAAGGGAATTAACCAGATGAGAAACATTGAGGTGTTAGCTGAATAGCTGGTTCATCAGAAATTGGGGCCTAAAAGGTGGTGATGGTTGTTTTGGATGCCTGTGTATGTGTGTTCTCTCCACCAGAAAATCTCAATCTCTTTACACCCCAGGAAACTGTTTTTATGAAGTGATGTGATCAAAAATATCATCCCCTGGTGTTTGATGATGAGCCTCTCTAAATGCAGCTAGCCCTGTCTTAGACATACTGCCTGTCACTGGACTTTCACTTGAAGCCCTTCAAGCTCTGTATAATCCACTGGCAGAGCCAATGTCATTGCTAATGTCATGTATAAGTATGGGAGGCAGTGTTTTAATGGAATAAACAAATAAACAGCTTTCAAACTATGGAACCCGCTGTATAGAGAAGAAAGGATTTGATTCATCCTTGTAAAATAATACCAGACACAGTGATACTTAACAGTGCTTATCTTCCCTCTTGCTTACCCCAAGATCTTAAAGCACTCATTCTCCTTAACCTCAGAATCTCTAAAAGAGAGTACATGTAATTTGGTAACCACGACAAGTTTAATAACCTAAAACTGCACTGAGATTTTTGAGATACATTTGAAATACATATACCCAATCTCCTGACTTCTTCCAAGTGTCAATGAAAATCCATCTTCTGCAAGAAGCTTTCCCAGTATATTTTAATATTAATGGTTTTTTTGAGATTATTGCCATTTTATCTTATATTTATCTTGTTGGTAAACAGTTGTTTAAATGTGGTCTTTCCAATTAGACTGTGAATTCCTTGAGAGCAACAAGTTGAAGGAGAACTGAGGCACCAAAGTATAAAAGACATTAGAGTCTTACATTTAATCCCACTGAATTTCTGGCATGGTCAATAATAATACTGGTTGGCATTTATATAATACTATAAAGGAAAGGAACATTGATAGCATTATAACATAGAATTGCTAAGTGGTGTGATGGATAGAGCCCTATACTTTGAATCATAAGGTCTTAGTTTAAATGTGGTCTCACACTTACTAACTATGTGATCTTTGGCAAGTCATTTAACCCCTAATTGCCTTAGTTCCTCATCTGTAAAATGGGTCATACTGGAGAAGAAATATCAAATCATTCCAGTGTCTTTGTCAATAAAACACCATGAACAATGTCCTTGAGATCACCCAGAGTCAGACATGACTGAACAGCAACAATAACAAAATAAAAAAGGGATTAAGTATAGTTCCAGGTACTGTGCTAAGCATTTTTCACAAATATTATCTCATTTGATCCTTACAACAATTCTACACAGTAAAAGCCATATATTATCTTCATTTTATACTTGAGAAAACTGAGGCAACTGAGGCGGAGAGAAATGAAGTGAGTTCTTAGAGCATTGTAACTAGTAAGTGCCTGAGGCCAGATTTGAAGTCAGATTTTCCGACTTTAAGCCTAGGACCCTGCACCACCAGCTGCCCCAGTGCTATATAAATCTTAACATTATTATTATTTCATTTGATCCTCCCAACAATTCTATAAGGTAGATGTAATTATTATCCCCATTTAATTTTATATTTAGGGAAACTGGAGCCAAAAAAAAATTAAATGATTTTTTTTGGAACCACTTTGCTAGTAGAGCTATCTGAGGCAATATCAGAACCCAGGTCTTTCCAGAATTTCATGTCTAACACTCTGTTCATTTTGCCATGTAAATGCTTCCACAAGGTTTGCAAAGTGCTTTGTATATGTTATCCTATTTGATCCTCACAACCACCCTGTAAGGTAAGTTTGATTATTCCCATTTTACAGATGAGGAAAGTGGAGAAACTGAGAAAGATTAAGTGACTTGTCTAGGTTATATAATGAGGAAAAATGAGAATTTATATCCCACTGATTTCAAGTTCTGTTCTCTACCCTACTAAACCACCTAGCATCAAGAATACTTCCCCCATTTTTTTTTTTTAATCCTAAGGTCCTCTATGTAATAACCTCCAAATTTCTGGAAAGACTGGGCTAGTCATGGATAAGGCAGAAGGTAAGTCTACTCCCTGGGCAATGCTGGTGGATTAAATAGTGAACCTTAATTAGCATCTTTGTAAAATCCAGAGGTTGTCCGAGGTGATTCCCAAGATCCCGAATAGTCCTAGATCCTGTGATCATAAGTTCTGTCTGATTTGTACAAACTCTGTTAGCCAAGCTACTTTTCTCTCCCTCGTTCCTTCTTGCAGGCACCCTTATTCCTGAAGACGACTGTCAGCTGCCTTCTGTGCTTTCCCACCATCACATGGCCTACCACTAAAGGCTGAGAATCTCCGCCACAGACAGACCACTCTGATGCATGAATAATTAGGTGAGCATAATGGAAGGCACTCACTCCACCCTTCAGTTGCACAAACCCATTACCGAACTCTGCTACATCAGCTTCTATCTTCCAAAGGGGAAAGTCAGAGGATTTTCATATAAGGGCACTGTAACTCTAGACAAATCCAATAAAGGGTTTCATAACTGCTATCAAGTCAGGGAGGGGTCAGATACCATCAGCCTCATGCAGCAGCCATATGAGAATCCGGGGGACATTTTTTTCAAACAAACCACTACAAAAGATATCCTCATTGAGCTCTACAAGCTCACTGCGGAGAAGGAGCGGCTCCTAGCCAATCTGCTGAGCTCACACCACATCCTGGGGATTAAGATGGGGAACCAGGAGGGGAAGCTTCCTGAGCTGTCTGGGGGCCTGGAATTTGAGGATGACTCTTTCCAGAGTTCGGGGGGCGTTCAGGGGGAGCCATCGGCAGGCTCTTTGGACAAGAGGACAACTCTGAAGAACAAAAAAAACAAGAGGTTTGGCAAGCGAAGGGAAAGCTTTGAGGAGCTCCTGCAGAAGAGAGCGAGAAAGAAAGAGCAAGGGGGTCAAGAATCCGCTTCTGGGTCAGGAAGGGACAGGCTTTCGTCAGGCAGCTGCCCTTCTCCCTTCTTGACAAGGCCTAATCGGCATCTGGAGGACAGGGGGAACTTGCCCCCGAATAGGAATTTTTCCTCCCCACGTCGGAGGAGAGAGAGCTATTCTGCAGAAACTCCCAGGCCACTAGAGTTAGAGCCGGACCCTAGGGCCTCTGTGGCTGCCTTTGAGAATGTTGCACTGGGAGGGGAGTTGCTGCCTGCGGGCGGCAGCTCCCCCAGGTCTGCTGTCCGAGGGGTTCAGGTGGCCCAGGGCAGGCCCCGTAGGGCTGACCAGCAGCAAGCTGGCTTATCAGACAGGGGCGAGACCCCTGAGAAGGGCCCAGAAGCAGAGAGGTGGGGGGAGAAACTGACCAAGAAGACTCGAAGAAAGAGACCGGTCACCAGAGTGGTGACCAAAGTCCAGGATCTGTCCGCTCAGGTGCAGAGAGTTGTTAAAAGCCTCCCTGAATCTGAGGAAACGAACACCTCTCTTCATGGCCAAGACCGAGGGAAAGGGACCCCCCTCCCCTCTGCCATCCAGTCCGAGTGTTTCCCCAAAGCAGATCTCCTCACCCTCCCTGGAGAGGAGGTGCCTGCTCAGCCAACCGGGAGGCAGGGGAAGCGGCCATTGAGGGACAGGGCTGGGGCCCTGGCCAGAGAGCCAGCCCCTCTTCCCAAAGAATCTTCCAGCCTGGGGGGAGCCGTGAACAAAGCCCTCCTGAAGGTTATGCAGAGTGAGAGTCTAGATGAAGTCAATGAGTGGAAAAGACTGGGTCTCCCTGACACCAGAAAACCTGTCTGGCCCTTCCCAGAGGCCAGGATCGGGAAAGCTGGCCCGGCCCAGAGCAGCCCCCAAGCCTGGCCTTCTAGTGGCTCCCACAAAGTGGACCCTGGCTCTCCTTTTCCCAGGACAAAAGAGAAGAGGCCTTCCCCACCATCGCCGGCACCTGTCACCACTCTGTTTAATAATTCATCTCCACCATCCAGTACGCCTAGACAAATGTCACCTGTTCCATCTCTTTTATCTTCAAGGCTTCCCAGCCCCCAGCTGCATCACCGTATCCTCCGGCTCCCTCCCCAGCCAAGTGAGAGGGAAGCTGCCCTCGGGGACAGCAGGAAGCCAGGCAGCTCCTGCGGGCCTCCCGCGGCTGACCCCTCTGCGCTGCAGCCTTCTCCCAGGGTTACAGAGACCGAAGGAGCCGGGCTGGCCTCCCTCCGAGCGGGCCTGCCTTGCTTGGAGCCGGGAGAACGTTTGGACAAGGGGCTCGAGCCAGGAAAGGCAGCTGCTTTGTCCCAGCATCAGCTGCCTTCAGGTGAGTCCTGATTTAAAATGTCCTAAATCTGTCCCTGTGCTTCTCAACCCATTCTGCATCCAGAGCCCAGCTAGCAGTGAGATCAAAAGTGTCTCCTGATCAATTAGCCAAGTGGCCCGTCTACCTCCTGGCACTTGGTGGGAGGATAGGGGATAAGGGTGAGGGAGGGAAGGGTCAGTCTGAGAGAACTGATTCCTAGAGCTTTCTTTTCAAATGCTTTTTTCTTTGCTTTCTGGATCTGTCCACCAAAACTTGGGGAAGAGATAGGCAGAAGAGGGCTGGCAACCTGTTGGTTTTGCGTTTGATTATTGGATAATGGACCTCTTGATCCCTGAATCAGCAGGAAACTTAAACACGTGTTGTGTATATATACGACTGTTTAAACTCAAGTTGAAATCAGTCACTCCCTAGCTGAAGTTCCAACTGAAGAAGCTTTGGAGGCCATTAGGCTAACTTTCCTCTGGTAAAACACCAGGTGCTGATTCTATCCCAGCTGAGATTTATAAGGTGGGGGTGGAGGAGGGGAAGAAGGGGGGAGGGGAGGAAAAAGGGAAGAGTCCATTGCTCATACAAAAACTGACTGCAATTCTCCAGATTATGGCAGAGGAAGTTACGCCCACAGTTTAAGGATGCCTCCATTGTCCATCTTTTATACATATATGTGTGTGCATATGTGTATATACACACACACATACAGATTGAAAAGTTCTTGTGTTTTGAGGAACCACAAAACCTTACACATTCATCAGAAGGGTGTGTGTGTGTGTGTGTGTGTGTGTGTGTGTGTGTGTGTGTGTGTGTGTGTGTTGTGTGTTGTGTGTTGTGTATAATATTAAACCCAAGATTTCCTTGGTACAGGGAGCCCTCTGTAAGGGGCTTTCTCTAACAGTGCAGATGGGAATCTTCTCTAATGTCAAGTTTTAGTGTTGTCTGGGGGCGTTGAAAAGTTAAATTCCTTGCCTATAGTGATATCTTCAGTCTATGTCAGAGAACCCAGGTCTTCCCAACTGAGGCTGGTTTTCTGTCTATTTCATACCATTTCTCTAATTTTTTTTAAAAAGTATTTTAAAGTCTTCAGTCATGTTTACTCTGTTAATTTATGACCCTGATACATGATGCTAACCTAAGCTCTAACTCAGCTTGTTTTTTCCATTTCACACTCTCGGTTCTGATGGACATAGAAGTACAACTTGTTCACCCTGACTTGGGTTACTATGGTTACTGATTCGACATTATAACCTTTAAATGACTGACCTGGATGATGTATTGGATTTTGGTTATAATTAGTATGGGTGACACCATCGGAAGAGACAATTATACTTAGGCTCTTTCAAACCTTCTGTGCTAATCTGTAAGTACTGTGAGAACCAAATAAGACTTTTATAAAAAGTGTCACTTCTGTAGTGCTCACATCAGTCATTCTAATCTGTTAATGTCTAATTAGGCTAATATGGTAAAACATTCACCACTCTTATCTTAGGTTGTATCTTCAGTGCTTTCTCTTTCAGGCTTCCTTTTGTGATACATAGCCAATGGCAATGTCTAAATAATGTTTTATATTCTGATCTGTTGCTGTCTTGGTTCTATATCCACAAATTGTGGGGAGAGATGAAAAGCATCCTAATTTTTGTGATAGTAATAGCTAGCGTTTAAATAGAGCTTTCATGTTTGTAAAGTATTTCCCAAATATTATCTCATTTGATTCTTATAACAACCCTAAGTTGTAGGTGCTATTCTTACTCTTATTTTATAGATGAGGAAACTGAAGCAGACAGAAGTTATTCTTGCCCAGAATTATATAGCTAATATATGTCTGAGGCCATATTTGAACTCTGTTCTTCCTAACATCTATCCACTGCCCTACTTACTGATGTACACATTCAATTATTAGAAAGCAATCTAAAATGTGATATATTTTTGTTGACTTTATAATTTATATTGTTTGGAAAATATCCAATTTCCTGTAAATTAAAAAACCTAGATTACATTTAATAATACCCCATAATAATTGCTTTGCAGGTTTCTTTCATAAGATTTTGACTTTATTTGGTAAAACTATTTTTTTCTTATGCTAAATTAACTACCTGGAAAAGGTATAGAGTATTCTCTATAGAAATTGAAGACTTAAATAAACTTATAGAGATTGGCTTTCTGGAGGCAGGAAATTCAGCTTTGTTAGTCTCTGGAGAGATACTTTTTTCCAGGTTACTCATAGATTTAGAATTGCTTTGCCACTTTTTTTTCCAACACACAATAGGTGTTAAATCAATTATTTATTTGTTAATTTCGTATTTCCCTTTTCTTTCTCTCTATTTTTGCTACCAAGGTATATTGTAAAGGGAAAATACTTAGTAAATATTGATGAACTGGAATTCAAATACTACATCATGCACTTTCTAGCTATGTGACCCTAACAAATGGATCTACTGATATGTCTTTTCATTGAATTATTTTTATCTTTTGGGTCATCCATTCATCATTATCCTGAGGAATGGTGTGAGTCTATAATAGTAGGTGTGTAATAAATCAATTACTGAAATTAGAGGAATTCCTTGTGTTTCTGATTTTTTAGAGACAAGAAGTGGGGGGAAGCAAATCAAACAACTTCTCTTTGAGCCATAATCCTTTTGTTCAGAAATTCAGGAACGGTTTATAGAAAGAAATTTCTCAAAAAAATGGAAGAAAGAATTCTCCATGCTTTGGTTTCTTCCATTTAAATAAAGCAATTGGACAGATGATCTCCAAGGTTCTGCCATCTACCTCTACTATTCTAGATCTTTGTATCTTGGGTGACTTCTATTTGATTTGCCTGGGAAAGGTCAACTATCAATGTCTATGATGTCTGTCTCTGCCTTCTATTTTTCTTTTCCCACTTAATCCCAAAGGACACTGTAGTTCAAATAGTTCACAGTACAAATCTCCAGCAGACATAGAGAGGCACATTATCCACTTATTCCCCCACAGAGCACCAGCCTATTCTCTGGAGTCTCCTCTGGTGTTAGGTATTAACCAGGTTGAGTTTACGGTCAGTGGAAATCTATTTCCTGTGGAAATAATTTCCAGGTATTTTATTGAAACTGTGTGACAAAGATTATCAAAAGCTCTCATTAACAGCAAAAGGAAAGGATTAAGGCTGCCAAAAATAATCAAATACCTTCCCATCTGAAGGAATCTTTCACACTATAGGTAAGCAGCAACATCAAAAAAGGAATTAAATCCAAATTCTCTCTATACAGTAGCCAGCAAAGTTGTCATCACTACCTAATGCAGACTGATTAATCTAGTCCCCTTTTCACCAAGGAGGAAGAAGATAACGAGGGTGACTGATGAATCACTGTGAGTATAAATGTTGACTCAACCCTCAGTTATCTGGCTTTTTCTGATTTATTCAAGATTGGTACAATTGTAAAAAGCTCTTTCTTTGTCTTAATAGACAAGTAGACCTTAACTGCCATGGGCCATCTAGCGTTGACTCTAAGAACAGTTAGATGTTACATATGTTTCTTCATTTCCCTGAGTTAAAGGTGGCATCCCAGTGGATAGAAATGGAGCAGAAAAACATTGCCTTATGTCATTTTTGTATAAGAAAGTATAACTACTCAACTAGTTTTATACTATCAAAATACATGCCTTAGAATCAGCTGAATGTCTCTGTTCTTGAAATGCTAAACTCAACCACTGTATTTCCTATTTTACAGCAGTAAAAAGTGAAATATTACTAGGTTTTTTCCCCTCTTCACATCTTCTTTTATGCTATGAATCCTGGTTACTTAGATTTGGCAAAACTTGATACACGTATATAGAAATCCCCAGTTCCTCATTCTTCTTTCCACACAGGTGTCTTTTCTGAAGGCAGTAACATCAATCATCTGAGTACCTACAGTGTGCTGAAACATAGTGGTAGAGGCTGGGAATTGAAAGGCAAAAATGAAACAGTCTATTCTCTCAAAGGACTTTTGCTATATTGTGAAAGATAAAATATATGTGTATATACACATTATGCATATATATATATATATGTATATATATATATACACACACACACACACACACACATACACCCCTCAAACACACACACTTAAAATAGACATTATCTATAGGGTATATGTATTTACATGGATAAACATTTTATTTGTATGTATGTAGAATATATATGTGTGTGTATGTGCACTCACACACAATAAATAAATGAAAGATAATGGAGAGGAGAAGATTGCACCTCCTGAAGGGAGGGAGGGATCAGGAAATAGATGTTGCTTGAGTTGGGGTTGAGGAAAACAAGGGATTCTAAGAGTTGGTGAGATGGAGGGAGTTCCAGGCATGAGAGATGGTCAGCACAAAAGTACAAATAGGAGATAAAAGGCCATGTGAGAAAAAGCAAGGCGGCCAGTGTGATTGGACCACAGCACATAGAAAAGAGAGCAATGTATAATAAAGGTTGGATGATAGGTTGTCACTTGGTGGGGCCAGGTTTTCAAGTACTTTAAAAATCAAATGGAGGAGTGAGTCAACTGAAGACAGATTTTATTTATCTTGCTTATTACATTTGAGTAGATCCATCATCTCATGGATGTGGATATTTTTCCAACCAGTACAAATTGAAACTCAGCCACATCTTCTTATCCTGTATGGTTTGGGTTCTTGTCTTTCCATGGATCTTCCATAGTGACTCAGCTCAATATATTATACACCTCTCTCTCATTCTTTTTAATATTTGGGGAATTCTAGGTCAAAACTTTGCCTGGAAATTAGAGAGATAGAGAAATAGATAAATAGACATATCTTTTGATGAGTGTATCTATCTATATACATATAATATAATATAGTATATAGAGAGAGTCGTATCTATCATCTATCAATCAGTCATCTTTATCATAAAAAGTCACACTTTGTGGGATTAGCTAATATATATATAAAATATATCTGCAGCAAAATGCCCCTTATATACAGGTTGAACATAATATTTTCACAAATTATTTAGGTCATTCTCCATTACAGAAAAAGCCTTTGGTGGAAGGCAATAATAATGATCCTCTCTATAGTAATATTTGGGGGTCTTGTTGCTGGGTGCGGCTTTCCAGCATTTATGTTTTTATGAATAGATTCTTTTAAAATCAAAAGAATCATGTGAATTTTTGCTTAGTCTTGTGTTCAGGAAATAGCATAAGTGCTCTGGGGCCCACCTAATAAACAATCTGATGTCATTGTTCTTTTAGTGGAGAAACTGAAATTATGCTTTAGGCATATATTCTTTTATTGTGAAAGATTTTGTTGATTCTTGTGTGTTCAGGTCTTCTGACTATTAGTAAAAAAGCAAGCTATAGTGGGGAAAATAGGCTAGCTTTGGAGTCAGAGGGTTCAGGTTCAAATCTTTGCTCTATTGCTGAATCTCCATAAGTGACATAAGTGAATATAGAGTCCTATAATTCTCGTAGAGGCATCTACTTCAACTGCTAAATCTGCTTGGTCCAGGAACTCATCATAGTTCAGGAACAACCCTTAGTCCTAGAACTCTTCTGGTTTGCTCTGACAGTTTGGTCTAGCAATATTTTTATTTTTCTATTCCTGCTATGAAATTGTGCTACTGCAGCTACCAGCATCATCCAGGTAGATATCCCTCATGGCTCAGCTACTTCTATTCACTGAAGTAAAACCACTTATGCCTTAGGTTTTCCTCCAGGGAGCTGAAGTTTGTGCCACGTACAGTCTTCTTTTCTGGCTCTCTAGATCTAATTCTTTTCTATCTGGTTCTCCAATCTTCCTTTTATTTTATTTTCCTGAAAGTCACTATAAATCTTATCTAATCTCAATAGGCCACCAAACAGGAAGAAATCCTTTCATTCCTCTCTAATTTAATCTTTATCTTACCTTCCACAAAGGCTGTTTTTAAACTCTTATTTCTTCAAGCATCCTTACCCTATCTTTCCCTGACCTTTAAAGTTAAAGGATATCTCCATAGTGTATGTGAAAGGATAAGGCTGGCTAGAAGTGGAAAATAGTCACCTGTACCTTTTACCTTAAAAGTATTGGTCATCTATGATACGAACTATATGATACATTTTTAGAAAGATTTTTATTTAAGAAAGACTAAATAAAAATGCTCTGATTTTTAAAATGATTGATCTTAAGCTCTCTGGAAAGCTTAGCTATATAAAGTTACTCATTTTTAGAGAATTCTGGTCAGATAAATTTTTATTATAACTGAGTCCTGGTAGACAACAGGATTTAATCAATATATGTTTTAGTCATTTCAATTTTTAAATAGCCTACATATTTGCATATAAGAGGAAGCATGGTGTGTGTGTGTGTATATATATATATTAGCTAAAAGACTGGATATGTAATTAGGTAGAACTGAACTCAAATCCAATCTCAGATACTTACTGGTTTTATGACCTTGCAAAAGTCACCTAAACCCAAAGTTTTAGTTTCCTCATCTGCAAAATGAGAGTAATAATAATAATAGCAATCCATAGTATTGTTGTAAGGATCAAATGAGATAAAGTATGTAAGGCACTTTCAAATATTAATACTCCATATAACTATGAGCTATCATTATTGAATGCTTTATACTTTACAAAGTGATTTATATTATCTTATGTTATTCTATTACAGAGTTGTACCCTAAGTAAATGTATGAATTAGGTATTACCATTTATCTTATAGCAGCCATCCTAAATGCAGAAATTTTATCTAGGATGAAATTAATCATCTTGAATAGGATTTGCCTTGTTATCCTAGCTTTAAAAATGTCTAGGGAAAAACAACAGCTTAATCATGCATGTAAACACCGGCCCACTTTTCAAGGAAATTAGATAAGGTCTAAAAGTGAGGACTTCAATAAAAATTTGTGTTACCATATAATGCTAATGTACTTTAATCTATCACTTTGCATAGATATTGAAATAAGCCAATTCTTATCTATATGACCTTGAGCAAGTTATTTTCTCTTTTTGGTGTCAGTTCCCTCAACTATAGAATGGAATGGGATAGTTGAACTGAAGGATCTCTATAAAGTCTCCTCCTTATTATAATTCCAATGATTTCTTCACTGTTACATCCTATAATCATTTTTTTGTCAGATGGGATTAATGTGGTGGCTTTTAAACTTTCTCTTCATTCCTAATCTCTCTATTTTAGCTCTCATTCTTCATATCTAATTTTCAATTTATTTTCCTTTCCTCACTTACACTTGACCTCATCCTTTTCATTAACACCTAACCATAGATTATGTGGCTTTCCGAAAAATTACAAATACGTCAAACTTTTTCCCAATTTTTTAAAAGCTATATGGGGTTTCATTTATTCAGGTTTAAATGCATCTAGTCTAAAATATAAGATAATTTTGTTTATTTGTCTTTATTTAGTAGTACCTACTTTAGATGAACTCCTTGAGAGAAGGAATATGGTATAGAGTGTAGGCAATTAAATTAGAAAACAAGAAACCATGGGATCAAGCCATAAACTCTTGATACATACCCACTGTGTGGGTCAGAAACCGTTTAATAAAAAAAAGCTGGAGAGATCTCTAGAAGCAAAGTAAAGTTTATTATACATTCTCTCGAGAATGGGGCATCCCACCCATCAGCAGACTATCAAAGGGAGGAAGCACTGTAGGGGGGCAGGGTCAATGCTTTTAATCCCTAATGCACATTCCCTCTCCCACCACTGACCCTCATCCTTATTGGCTGAGGATCTTACATTCTAAATGCAGGAACTACCCGAGAAATTGAACTTGACCAATAAGTACATAATTGTCCATATTTGGTTGAAATTGGGAGGCTAACGGGGAGGAGACTTTAAGTATGCCCTTAGGGGGATAGCAGGGAGGAGACTTTAAGTATGCCCTTAGGGGAGGAGACTTTAAGTATGCCCTTAGGGGGATAGCAGGGAGGAGACTTTAAGTATGCCCTTAGGGGAGGAGACTTTAAGTATGCCCTTAGGGGGCTAGCAGGGAGGAGACTTTAAGTATGCCCTTGACTTAATGCTTAAAGTCCTTCAGACCTACTCACACTTTGAAATAGATGAAACCTTACTCAATTTTCACCACTGTCTTGAAAGATCTCACCTTATCTCATTCACCACTGTGAGAATAGAGAGAAACACCTCAGTATTGCGATGGATAGAGTTCTGGGTCTGAGTTTAAAGTTAGCCTGAGATCCTTATTAGCTATGTGAACTTGGATAGGTCACTGTCCGCTTGCCTTAGATGCTATCCTCATTTTATAGCTGAGAAAACTATCTCCTAGATTTGTGAGGATCAAATGAGGCAATATTTACAGAGGGCCTTGAACAATACCTGGTACATAAGAGGCACTTAATAAATTCTTGTACCTTTCTCCCTACTCTCATTCCTCTTCTTATGACTCTAATCAAGTTGCTTATTTGGGGGATTATGGCCAAATATTTTATTATCAATTTCAGAGAAGGTGACAATTTATATGAATAGAGGAGAAAAGTCTCTCACTTAGAAGTTCTTTATAACAATGATATCAAGCATCTATTCCCTATTCTTAAATTCCCAGAAAATACAGGGCATCTTCATTTTTCTTTATGTAAGACTCATTAAAGTATCATGCTATGATCATTTTTATAGAATTGAATACTATGTTTGTAAATTAATATAACTGCCCAATAAAACCATCTTTCTGCTTATCCCATATATTGGATTTTATGCATGGTTTTGAGGAATACCTTGCTGACTTCTGCTGATAAATGAGTATTTTTTAAATCTTTTTTTTTTTATGCCCCACCCATATCTTTTGATCTTGACTAGCTCTTTGATTTGCAAATATATAAATAGAAACAAAAAGTGTGCTTTAGTTAGGAGAAACATATGATATTGTTATTGTTTGTCCTTTGTTCTCTAAGAGGACCATGACATCAGGGAGGTGATGCCATGGCATGTAAGTGAATTGGATTTAAGTGAGGGAGGGCTGTGCAAGGTCACCTGCTTCACTTTCCCCTCCAGAACCATCTGGGTCCAGTGGCCAGATATAGATTAAGATGACTAGAGATGCCCCTAGATGGAGGAGACCTTGACCTTTTTAAGCTAAGGTCTTCAACAGGTCTTAGTTCATCTGAGGCTGCAATCATTCACTGATTAAGGATAGGGAGCAATTGAGGCAAAGAATTTCCTCTTTCAAGAGTTATGATGATACATGATAATTTAATTTTCTATTTTTATAGAGTACCATATTGCTTTATAATTAATGCTTTTTAATATAGCTTGAGCTAAAGTTATCAAGCTGTGCATACCCTTTGATCCAGCAGTGTTTCTACTGGGCTTATATCCCAAAGAGATACTAAAGAAAGGAAAGGGACCTGTATGTGCCAAAATGTTTGTGGCAGCCCTGTTTGTAGTGGCTAGAAGCTGGAAAATGAATGGATGCCCATCAATTGGAGAATGGTTGAGTAAATTGTGGTATATGAACGTTATGGAATATTATTGTTCTGTAAGGAACGACCAGCAGGATGAATACAGAGAGGACTGGCGAGACTTACATGAACTGATGCTGAGTGAAATGAGCAGAACCAGGAGATCATTATATACCTCAATAACGATACTGTTTGAGGATGTATTCTGATGGAAGTGGACCTCTTTGATAAAGAGAGCCTTAATTGATCAAAGATGGACAGAAGCAGCTACACCCAGAGAAAGAACACTGGAAATGAATATAAACTGCTTGCATTTATGTTTTTCCTCCCGGGTTATTCATACCTTCTGAATTCAATTCTCCCTGTGCAACAAGAAAACTGTTTGGTTCTGCACACATATATTGTATCTAGGATATACTGCAACCCATTCAACATGTAAAGGACTCTTGCCATCTGGGTGGAGGGAGGGAGGGGAAAAATCGGAACAGAAGTGAATGCAAGGGATAATGCTGTAAAAAATTACCCTGGCATGCGTTCTATGGATAAAAAAATTATTAAAAAATTAAAAAAAATAATATAGCTTGAGCTTTGGGAAGTGATTTGCCTACTTTCCTTCCCCCATTTTCTCATTTGTTTCTTTATCTTTTATTTCCCCACATGAGTTTTGTTATTATTATGTCTAATACTATAAAGTATCCTTTTATAATTTAAATGGTCAGGTCCTTCATTGTTAGAAGAACTTGCCTATTGACCTTCTCTCCAGTAATTTAGATCTCACTTTTATTTTTGTAAAAAATGTTTTATAGTTGAATTTTTATAGAACTTCTATTTTCTCTAATATCTATCATTAGATATTTAATGCATTTCTTAAAAATGGAATTTCTCTCTTTTTCAGTAATACATAGAAATATTGATTTTTGATGGATTTCTTTTGTATGCTGCTACTTTATTGAAACTTTCTTTGATTGGTTTTCTAGGTAAACTGTCTTCTTAACTGCATTGAAATAATGGTCTATTTTGGTTTGGGTTTCTTAATTTCTTTCTCTTGACTTTTTTGTTATAGCTTAGATTTCTCATACTATATCTGCTAACCACAGAGGTAGTAAACATCTTTGTTCCATCTTTTTATCACAGACTCGTATTTGGAATTGGAAGGTTTTTAGAGTGAAACTAATTATCTCCTTATTTGACATCTGAAGAAATTGAGGAGGGATAAGGTTAAATGATTCACATTATCTCTTGCCAGAAGCAAATGGCAGAGACAGAGTTTTGAACCCAGATTTTTTGACTAAAAGTCCCATACTTTTTACAGGAATACTTGTGTGAACTGAATCTTTACGGTTGCCGTAATAGTTTCAAATTAAATAAGGTATTTGGAAGGATTTGCATGTTGCACTGAACTAGAAATTTTCTTCAAAGTGCATATGCTTGGCAGTCTTTACCAAATTTTTCTTTCTCTTACTATTGAGTTAAAACTATTTAACAGGGTTCAGCCCATGAAATATCTATTGTCCATGTCTGAAAATATCATAAAGTAAAACAAACACTATTTTATTACTTACTGTTCCTGGTGGAGGAATTACAGTCATAGAGTAATGTCAAAAGCAAACTTTTTTTTTTATTATTAGGGAAGTATTCTTGCTATGGTTAAAAATGCTGTTAGTGTCTTCCTAAAAGTTCTTAGACCATGATATATTTCCTGCTTCTAATCATCTCTTTTACTGTCCTACCCAACCACTACCATAGTATACTTTGATCTTTCTATCAATAGATTTATGATTTTACACATGTAGACATTCCCTCTCTTAACATTAAACATCATGAACTTCCCATGCCTTATCTTCATATATAAATCTTGTCCAAGTCTTATCATAAATCTTCCAAAGAAAGTCTCGACAATGTAATGAGGACCTTTCTTTAGTTTTCTTAATGTTGTAATGTTATCATCTGTCACTTATCTCTCAGTCTTGCTATGTGAACAAATTCCTTTTTCAGTCATAGATCTATGATAATATTTTTATTTCTACTTTTGTGTAATTTTTTGTTGGTAATATGTCACCACCTATTAATTTCTATTATGTACTTCTTCATCCCCTTCTGATTAATGCATAGTTTCAATTCTTTAGAAAATCTGGCATTCCATGTCTTGTTGACATAAAATTTCAACAGAAACATCTTAATTTTTTATGAAGTAATGGAAAAACTGGTATTTAATTTAAATATGTCTTGTGAAATTTGAAATTAGACAACAGTTTCTTTTGCCTGTCTAAATTAGTTCTTCTTCATCATACCCACAACTTATGGTATAGTTTTATGTCTGACCTTTGATTTCTAATTATACTGAATACATCTATAACCTTAGTTCATTATGATTGAAGTTAGAAGAAATCTTAGTGATGATATGGACTAACTCTCTCATTTTTGCAAATGAGGAAACTGATATTTAGAGTATAATTTACGTAATTTGCTCACAGTATCACAGGAAGTACTCCAGAGAGCCAAGATCATATACCTCCTATAACTGTCTTCTACTGACACAAATCCATTATGCTTTCCATTAGACCATATTGGACTATCGTGCTAATTTCTGACTTCCAGTTATTAGTTATGTTTTCATTATGGCACCTTGGCTTACCTGATTTTGTTTTTTGGTAAGATTGTCCACCAACTTGGTCTTACTGGATAACCTAAGAGAGAGTAGAAAATTATTAAGAGTTTCAAATATATATAGACTCAGAAGATTTGTGAGTTTAGGAATTTGTCCATATGTCTAGTGAGCAGTAAGTGGTATTTGAAAGTGAAGGAGTCAGGAATGCATTAAAAGTATTGTAAAGTAAGAATGAACTGCTAGAAGCAGAGATTACAATGCTCCACAAATGTAATAATCCTTGGGTATTAAATATCTATAATATAACAAGTTTGGTTATTATGTAAATAACTTTACACCATAAATTTTCTCTCTTCTTCCAACTACCTTCAATCCCCATCCCAGAAACTAGCTCTGATTTTATCATGTAATTCAATAGAAATATCAGTATTCACTTTAAATATTTTACATGAGTTTAAAATCAGAAAAATGAACATGTACAGATAATGGCTGTGACATTAATTAATCCTAACAAATTAGCAATTTCAGTAATCAGTTCAGACACCAATCAAATACCAGCTATTTGTTAACCTCAACTAGTGTGCAGCACAGCTCCATCAAGACAGATCATTCTTCTGTAAGATTCATGGTTTCCATTTAATAAGATGAAATTTAAGCAAAATCTTATAAAAGCAAACTATAAAAAAGCAAACCTAAAAAAATTATAAAAGCAAAAGCTCAGACTTGAAATTAAAAAAAAAAATCAACCTTACACATATAAGATGAGAAAGTAGCAAGATAGCAGTTTATCTGAAAAGTAACTGGAGGGTAGTAAGATGAAAACTTTGTATGAGTCGATGTGCTATGGCAGCCAAAAGAAAATCTAATAAAATCTCAGTCTGCATTAAAATTTTATTAGAAATAATGGGCCTTGAGAGAGTTTTAAATTAAGAAATTTTATTTCTCAGTTTTTGGGAGACATAGGACAGTGAATAGAATGTGGGTCTGGAGTCCAGAAGGCTTGAGTTTAAATCTGTTCTCAGACACTTAATAACAGTAGGATCCTAGCAAATTACTTGACTTATCTCCTCTTCAATTTCCTCATGTATAAAATGCAGTTGTTGTAAGAATGAAATGAGATATTTTCAAAGGTTTTTTGGTAAACTTTTATAAAACATAATGTTGTTGTTATTATTATGGCATAGAGGCAGGGGACGTTGAGGCAGAATGTTTCATACACTGTTAAACCTGATGTTACATAGTTTGTCTTTTAGTTATTCATTTTAATTTAGTCTGAAGAAAAATTCAGTTTCAGGGAGTAGTGGGCATATCCAAATATGAATGCTATGTAAAAAGAAAAAACATTAACAAAAAATTTTAAAATAATGCAAATAATCTTACTGGTAATGTTTTCAACTTTTCTTTGCAATAAACAATGTTAGCTTTTGGATTTAGACAAATTCCTTGATTTTATATGAAAGGAAAGTAATTTTGATTCTTATGAATACTTTAAGTGGATGTCTTTTCAAAAAGAAAAACATCAATTGCATTTTTAAGCTCTTCATTCTGTATACATTGTTATAATTAGTTCCTTTTCTGTTTTACTTCCCCCTCATTTGATATCAGTATTATAGTTGTCTGTAAGAAGGAGTGTGGCAAAATGCTTTCTTTATTTTTGAGAATAGTTCATGTGACTATTTGTTCTTTAAATGTTGGATGGCCAAAAGGCTTTTCTCCCTCTTTGAGAATTTCTCTATGTTTTTTTCAATATCTCTTTCTAAGATGGGCTGTTTGGATTCTTTTTTTCTTGTGTTTTTGTTTTTGTTGTATAACAAGCACTTTACAAGTAATGAGATTCTGTTCAGCTACTTCCAGACTGATTGGTATAGTTGATGATTGGCTCTGTGATTGGTTGCAGAGATTCTCCAAAAGGTCTATTAGCTCCAGCCACTTTCTTGTCTCATCCAATGACTACTTTGCTCCAACATCCTTTGAAAGAAAGTATATGTAAAGGAAGAGGCTGTTAACAAAATATTCTCCCCATAAGCCTGGGGTATACTCTCCCATGACTACATACAACATCAGTAGGTACACATATAGTGTAAACTAATATATTGATATTTAGAGCACATATATAATTTTTAAAAAATCATGTCTCTGGTACTGAAGGAATTGATAAGCCAGTGGTAGATAATTTTATTTTAAAAAGAGAGAAGATGAATTTAGAAAGAAGACATATTCATGTTCAGAAGTTGGCTTAAAGACAGGTAGTGTAAGCTGAATAAAAATTTGGACTGGATTTATAAGAAGGTGCGAATGAGCTGAAACTAAAGAAATGCACAAAAATGTTTTAAATTATTTGAGAGAAAGGAGAGGGATCAAAGAAGGCATATAATCACTGCATGACATAACTGGATGGGAGTTAGTTAGAGAATATTTAGAAAAAGAAGTACCAGTCATAAAGAGCCAAGATGACTTTGTCAAGAGCATGTCAGACTAAACTAACCTCATTTCTTTCTTTTTGACAGATACTAGATTGGTAGATCAGAAAAAAAAGTGTTGAAATAATTTCCTTTGATTTGAACAAATCTCTCATGCTGTTCTTGTGCACAAGTTGGAAATAAGTGATTTAGAAAATAGTATTGCTAAGTGGATTTGAAATTGGTTAATAATAAGAAAAGTTAGGAAATATATAGCATTTTACAAATATCTTGCAAAGCTCTTTACAAATATCTCCTTTTATCCCTACAACAACTCTAAGAATCAAGTTTGTAAGTTGTGTTGTTTGAGATGGAAAAACATGAGGCAAGAAGACCAATTAGGACATTATTGAAATAGTCCAGACTGGAGGTGATGAGGGTCTGAGCTAAAGTTATGGTTATGTAAATGGAATGAAAGGGAAATATATGTGTATAAGAGATGGTGCACAGGTAGAAACTACAAGATTTGGTAAATGATAAGATGAATGGGGGATGAAGACTGGAAGGTAAAACTAAGATTGTGAATCTGGAAAACTGAAAGAATGAGGAAGATAGAGTCCTTGATATCAACAGGGAAAAGGATAAGTGAAAGAGACCTGAATATTTGGCAGCTAATTGCTGCGTTCAAGTATTTTCAATTTATCAGGTAGAAATAGATATGTTCTTATTGATGTTAGAAGGAAAACTGGAATAGCAGGTGGAAGTTGCAGAGAGGCAGATTTCCCTTGGATATGAATTTAATGCTAGTCATGAAATCACTGAGTTCCAAGTTCAAATTCTTCTTTAGACACTAGATAGATAATGCTGGGGAGCCTCAATTTCTTCATCTGTAAAACTGGAATAATAATACCTATCTTGTAAGACAGTTAAGATCAAACAAGAAGCAGGATAACATATTTAAAGTACTTTGGAAACCTCAACTTTTCCCCCTCATTTAGAGCTGGATTGGCATAAGACATGGAATACTGGACTGGGAGTCAGGAAGATGAGTTCAAATACTGTTTCAGGATTTGGGGAATTCACTAAACCTATTCTGGACTCATCATCCTTATCTGTAAAGTGGAGGTGATAATTATCTTCCAGGACTGTTGTGAGGATAAGAGATAAGATATGTAAAACACTATGCAAACCTTAAACTTTTAGTCAAATGAATATCAGTATTATTATAATTTAAGAAAAATCTTGTTGACAATTATTTAGAAACGTAATAGACTGTTAGGAGAACTCATTTCCCTTCACTGAATGTCGTCATATAATGGCTTAAGGATAATTTACCACAATGTAGAGAAATAACAGTATTTTAAGTGACAAGTAATATTTGATCAAAAAATTTTTTACAACCCTCTCCTTTTTACATGACTAATTTAAGTTAGAGATATTTGAATATATATTTTTTAAAGTCTCCCTTATGAGATTTTAAGCTCTTTGAGAGTGAGAACTGTACCTATATTCATAATTTTAATCCTTAGCATCTAACAAAATGCCCTGCAAATCATACATAATTATTTTTGTTTAATTGGATTAATAAAGAAAAATATTTTCAAAATGCCACATATAAAGCTTCTTAAGATAAATTTGTAATTGGCCATCACTGTCAGTTAATACTATAAATTCCAATTCTTTTCTTTGGTCTAGCTAGCAATTCTTGGTTTGAACAAAGTAAAAAGTAATTTTGTATTATAAGAATAGGTAGAAGTTTAATGTGAATATTCTTTGACATACAGAATTGTCTACAAAATGATTCTAAATGTTGAATCCTTTTTGCTCATGGAATTAAAATTTAAAATTATGGACGAAAAAAATAAAATAACATATTAAATAAATTGGGGGAGGGCCCCTGATAAGAAAGGAGAGAGAATAAAATCTATGTCAGTGTCCAAAGAGAAAGTCTCTAGTCTTCCTTATTTCTTACTGTTAACACAAGGCAACTTTACCTAATTTCTTATTGCTGCTAAATCACTTTATATTTGAAAAAGGCGGCAAAGAAAGTCAAGCTTTAGTTTTATCAGCTCTTAGTTTGGAACAAATACACTTAAATAATTCTCTGGCATATTTCAGTTGTCTGTGAATGGATTAGACACACATGAGTTGAATGTCTAAATTTATGGAGCAGATAATTCACTGAACCAAAAGTTTCCTTGAAATAAATCTGGAATTAAAATTTTAACTTTGATTTGTTTAACAAAGCTCATCACAAGATAAGAACTATTGCTTTACTGAACAACTGAACATCTGGACTTTAATCAGTCAATTACATGTCTCTCATGTACTAAGCATTTTGCTAGGAATTGATAATTTAAACATAAAAGTGAAAATTTTTCTGCCCTCAAGGAACTTATGCTCTATCTGATGAAATCACACACACACACCACATGCACATTACATCCAAATGAAGTAAAGGTAATTTTTAGAGGAAAGATACTATTTAATGGTGAGGATCAGAAAATGCTTTGTATAAAAGGCAATAGTAAGAGGAGAAACAGAAAAAGGAATGGAGTATTCCTTTCCACTTACACATTTAGTAGATGTCACAAGTTGTTTTAATTTTTAGAAGCCAATATAAATAATAATACTATGTAATATTATCTTCTATAGAATCACATGTGCATGGCACTGTGCAGGGTTAGCTTTGTGTATAAGCAAAGTAGGTAATCATCCACAGCCAAGAAGAACCTGGCACTTGAAAAAACAAACAAGCCAGTAAATTCACTATTAGTCAATGAGTCTATAAATATATATTGTGTCTCAGGCACTATACTAGCCCCTTAGGATAGGCTCAAAGAATCATAGATCTACATTATAAACTTCAACAACAATACTATATGATGATCAATTCTGATGGACGTGGCCCTCTTCAACAATGAGATGAATCAAATCAGTTCCATTAGAACAGTAGTGAACTGAACCAGCTACATCCAGCGAAAGAACTCTGGGAGATGACTATGAATCACTACATTGAATTCCCAATCCCTATATTTTTGTCCGCCTGCATTTTTGATTTCCTTCACAGGCTAATTGTACACTATTTCAAAGTCTAATTCTTTTTGTGCAGCAAAATAACTCTTTGGACATGTATACATATATTGTATTTAATTTATATTTTAACATATTTATTAACATGTATTGGTCAATCTGCCATCTGGAGGAAGGGGTGGGGGGAAGGACTCTGACTCCAAATCTGGCATTCTACCCTTTCCACTGCACCATGCTGAAAGCAAAATAGTTCCTGCTCTCTCAATGAGCTTATATTCTACTAGAGAGAAAAGAAAAAAGGATAATAGAATATACTAGAATTATATAACAAGAAAGTTATATAATAAGAAAATATACAATAGAATAGAAAACCAGAACCAGGAAATCTATAGATTAGTTGTGAGAGATCTCCAAGAATTATTGTGGTGGACATATATTATAGACCTCCTAGGCAGAAGGAGGAATTAGTTGATGAATTCCAGAAATAAATCATAAAACTAATATGGACATATAGTAGCCACAAGAGACTTGAACTATACAATTGCTTCTAAGAGATATGTTGATATTTGTTTATATTTCCATACTAAAGGAAGTCATTAATGCTTGAAGTATTGAAATGTTTTATTTAGATTTTTGCATACCTAATATCTTACATTGTTCTTCAATTATTTATGAAAAAAATCTTAGTTTCCAACAAAACTATAAATCTCTTAAGATCAAAGATCAAGTCTTAACTTTCTACTACAACTCTCTACTTGTCAATGAATTGAATTAGATTTTTAAAAGATAAAAGCTGAAAACTGAATATCTAGTGCTATAGCAGACTGAAAACATCAAGGGGATGATTTTAATAGAAGCATTGTCCATCAAAGCCAGGATGCCACATAACAGTGCGTACTGGATTAGTTCTTTTCATGGTTCTGAGGCCTGGCACATACTAAAAGTTTAATAAAAGTTTATTGACTGACTGACCTTCATAAGGCCATTATTGCTGTTTATCCTGTGTTTTTGGTAATTCGTGCCAGCTGTGGGCTGGACACCAATGTTGAAGCCTCATTATGAATCGGAGATTACACTTTTGGACTATAGTAGATTATGATTCAATACTGGAAAAATGTTGAAGTAAATTGCTACTAGAGAAGCTGTTATGTAGTGGAAAGAGTTTGGAACTTCGCATCCAGAGTACTGATTTTTCTAATCATTGATGCTAGCTCTGTGTCTATGATCACATCATTTAATCTTTCTTGAGTCTCAGTTTTCTTATTTGTAAAATGGGGATTATCTTCATTGGATCATCGAATCAGATTTTGAAGTTACTTTTAGAGATCATCTAATCCAAATCTTTAATTTATCCTGGGTTTTTTTGCCCTTCCTTATGTGATTGTTGGACCCTGTTTTTAAACATTTTGTAGGCTGGGAATTCTGATACTCAACCTATTTTGAATGGTTGCTACATTATTTTTAAAGAACCCCCAAAATTTCTCACCAATGTACAGTTCTAGAAAATCTGGATATTTTCCTGGGGCTGGAAGGAATGGTATTAGATTAAAGTTGTGTTCTAAAGGCCAAGTGGCAGAGTTTTGAAAGACTTTCCAAAGAGTGGCTTTGGCTGCAGCTGTGAGCAGAAAAGCCACTATTTTAATTGGAATAACTTAACAGCATGACCAGCTTTAGCAACATTTGCTGTTTTGATCTCAAAGTGAGACATGACTTTCTAGTCAAAGCCAATCAGTGAAGGGTAGCCAAGTGAATAAAACTGAAATGAAAAACCAGAGGCTGTTTAATGTTTCCTGTTTCTTGCTGGTCACTGATTAACAATCTTTTATTTTGCAATACCAAAGGCCAAATGCAATTGCATGGATGCACACTTTATGGCCCAAAATATTTGTGAAACACAAGTTTGGCCCTATTTTTTTAAAATCAGATTGTGATTTCTATGGTGTAGGAAGCTTCCACCGAAGATCTTCATCTATCAATCATGCCATCACCTGCTCAATTTAGTTTTAGAGAGTTGGAGGGGTCAGGATGGGGGCAGAGGCAATAGGGATGGATGGTACATTGAGAGGCTGCTTTATAAAAGGACTTTAACCTTGCTTTTCTGCTCTAATAATAACCTATATTCATATAATACTTTTTGGTATCAAAATTTTTACAGATATTATTTTATTTGAGCCTTTCAGTAATGCAATTAAGTAGAATGGGAAAATATACCAATTTTATAGATAGAGAAGACTAAGGTTTATAGTAGTTTTAAAAAACTTGTAAAGGTCACACAATCAGTAAGAAGCAGAACTGAGATTAGAACAAAGTTAAAATTATGTTTCATCCTCACAGATAAATCACCTAAGTGATGTGATTTTTAAGGGCATCAAAAAATCTACCTCTCAGAATCTGTCCCCTCCTTGCCCTATTGCTCCATGATTTATAAGATCTATGGGATCTCATGGACAAGCTACTGAGTATGAAAATGTGTGGATGAGATTGTAAAAGGATCAGCCATCATTGTCATCATCATCATCATCATCATCACTAACATCTGTGTAGTCTTTGCTATTTGCCAGGTACTGTGCTAAGAATTTTACAATTATTATCTCGTTTGATCTTCGTAATAACTCTGGGTGGTAGCTGCTATTATTATCCTCATTTTACAGATGAGAAAACTGAGACAAACAAGTTAAATGCTTTGCCCATGGTCACACAATTAGTAAGTGTTTGAGGCTAAATTTGAACTCAGGTCTTTCTGATTCCAGGACCAGCAGTCCACCTATTGTACCACTTAATTGCCATCAAATATGTGCAGTTCCAAAAGTCTTAGTACAGTTTTAGTCTAAAACTTAAATCTGTATTAAGATTTTTAGGACATCTGGTATATCAGTTACTGAACTTTATAATGTTATTTTTTTTTTTTTACTATATCTTTGTGAGGAAGGTTTTACAAATGAAGAAATTAAGTAATAGCTAGCATTTAGATCACTTTAAGATTTGTCAGACATTTTACATATGCTATCTTACTTGGTATTCATAATAACTCTAAGAAGTTGATGTTTTTATTTTTTAATAACTTCATTTTACAGATGAGAAAACTGAGTCTGATAGGCTATCACACAATTATTGTTGTTGTTTTTGTCTTTCCTTCTTGAAGGGGACTAATGACATCAGAAGGCTGATTATTAACTTGAATGTGAATTAGATTTAATTGAGGTCAGCCTCACTCTCTCTTCCATACAGTTTAGTAAGTATCTGAAGCAGAATTTGAACTTGCTCCCCCCTGACTCTATTCATCACACCACTGAGGTGCCAAATGGAAACTTAGAGGTATCATGTTATTTTTTCATGGTTTGAAGGCTTATTGTTTAGTTAAGTATTCAAGATTAGATCTTGAAGCCAAGGTTTCTCATTTCTTTCCACAAAAGCATACAACCTCCATAAAAGAATAAAGGTGTGGATTACCTCAAGGCCTTTGTCACATGAGATTTGTAATTATAAAGCAATAATTGCTTTCCATATGCCTCATATGAAAATAAACCTCATTGATTTATATTAACAGATCGGGGGAAAGATGCTAGATTTAGAATCAAGAGTACCTGGATTAGAAATTTAGCTCTTCAACTTAAAATCTTTGTTTCAGTGGGCAAGCCATTTAAAATCCTGAAGTCTGTTTCATCACCTATAAAATTAAGAGGGTTGGATTAAATGATCTATAAGTTTTTTATGATTCTAATTCTAAATTCATCAGTATTTAATTCATTTAACATTTATTAAATGGTAGGTGCTGAGAATACAAAGGGAAAAAATGAAACTGTCCTTGCCTTCAAGGGGCTTACATTCTCCAGAGCGAAACTACATGCACACAGACACTTTGTATACAAATGTGAGTTAATACAAAGTTTATGCAGTAATACAAAGTAATTTAAAATGAGAGGAAAAAACATTCAGAACCTGGAAGTGGAGAAGAAGTCTCAGAAAAGGCTTTGTGTAAGAGATTTGAAGATGGAGATTTCAGAACCTGGGAATGAGGAGGAAGTCTCAGAAAAGGCTTTATATGTGAGCCATGAAGATGAGATTTCATGGAATAAAAACAATGAGGGAGTGCATTCCAAACCATCTGGGCACAGGAAATGAGCAAAGACATTGTTAGACAGGAAATGGAACATGAGACACATGGTTTCAGATGGTGGAGGACATTTGAAAGACTGGGGATAAAGAGGGCAGACTTGGATAGGGCACTAAAATGGGGGGGTCCTTAGGAGGGGAAAAACGGCCTATGAAAATACAGGCTGCTTGAAGTTTGACCCTCAAATGCATACTTAGTAGGCAGACAGCTGGCACATTAGATAGAATGCCAAGCCTGGAGTCAAGACGAACTGAGTCTACTTAATAGCTATGTAGTATTGAGCATGGTGATCTCTATCTGCCTCAGTTTCCTCATCTCTGAAATGGAAATAATAATAACATCTATTTCCCAAGGTCGTTGTGAAAATAAAATGAGATAATATTGTAAAGCACTTTGCAAATCTTAACTGCTATGTAAATGCTAACTATTTTTAATATTCATAATTTTATTGCATCTAACCCTGAGGTATGTAAAGAAAACAATTTAAGTTTCTAATCATGAGAGGTAGCTAGGTTGCTCAGTGGGTAGAGCACCTGCCAGAGTCAAGGGGATATGAGTCCAAATGTGCCCTCAGACACTTGACACTTATTAGCTGTGGGACCTTGACACTTATTAATGCCAAAAAAAATTCTAATCATAATTTTTTTGGATTAAATTATATCCTATTTTTAGGTCTACATTCTCTTCTTGCTGTTTCATGTTTTCCATTCTTTACTAGGGATATTCCCCAAAATCCCAGATAGAATGAACTTTTACCTAATGTTAAAATCACATTACAGTGATCACTAAAATCCCAAATAGTTTCAACAAGAATGGTCATACCTAACTAACTTCATTTTCTTTTTAGGGTAAAAAACCAGGAGACAAAAGGGATGTCATGATGTTGTAGGGTCTTTTCCTATAATCCTTCTTTGTTTGGTAAGGTATTTGGAGGATATATGGGGATTAGGTTTTCCTATCATCCCTCCATCTGAAAGAGGTTTGAAGTTCAATAGCCCCTGACCCCACTGGTGATAAGAATAGGAGTTTTGACATCTTTTATTATTGCCTTGGACAACCTGGTGCCCTTTCTCTTCTCTACTGTCCCCTAACACTCCCATCATTATTGCTAAAGGCTCAGCATTTTGGTTCTGGATTTAGTCTTGACATCTAATCACCATTTGCCAAACGCAGGTCAGAACTGCTGAGCTCTAATAATCCAGATTTATCCTCCCCAGTAGCAGGGATTACAGGTGATCCTCCATCCCACCCAACATTGTTTGGTAAGACTTGCCAGAGCTTCTACTCTCCTAGCAGAGCTTTTGAAAATTCATGGTATTCTTCATACCATGTTGAAGCATCAGGATAAGACTTCTGTGGCATATTAGCTTGAATATGATAATAGAATTATAGAACTGGTCATCTAATTCAATTTATTCAATGGAGGAGTTCCTTCTGTGGCTCTTATGGAGGATAAAGAATTTAGTAGCATAAGGATCATATCTTTCAGCATTGCATGCTATTTCCTCTGTGTATTGTGTATGTGTTACAGGGGGTAGGGGGAGCTTTTTTGAAGGTACTTTCAATCTTTGGGTGCTAAATAGGAAATATAGGCATCCCTGCCACAATTTGATTTTCCCCATTACAGCTCAGCATAAGAAATTAAATGGGAACTTTTTGAAAGTTTTGTGAAAGTCATAGATAATATGAGAAGGCCAGCAGACGACACAGAAAAAGTTTAGAAACTCAGAATATTATATAATATCAATCCAAATTTTATAGTAAAGTATTGTAAACATCCCATAAGAGAAAAAGAAAAAAAAAAAATTAAGCCTTCTTTTTTGGTATGAAGGAAGGGCCAAAAAATTTTAGGTGGAGTTTCCAGATTGCAGGAGTGCTGTGCCCCTATCCCTCCTGAGATGTGGGAGGAATAATTGTAATTTCTTCTCAATACCCCTGCCCCCAAAACTAATTCATGGGGGGATTTAGCCACAAGGGGGTGCTGCTGATTAAGTACTGGCATATTTATACTCAGCCTGGTGATTATGCACTTTACCCAATACCAGAGTGCATTGGAAATTCTTTAAGGCTCTCAGAGAGCTGGCTACCTCTACCCCGTATCTTTATCCCTTTGTAGCTAACCTTGCTACATTTGCCTAAGGGTGTGATATTGTAGATTTATCCACATGGATAAATAGCACCCCATCCTTTGAGAAAGTCTACCCTCCTTTTAGGATAACTTAGAATTCAGTCACACAAATAGCATAACAGAGTCAATCACAAATGAATGAAATAAGTACATGGTTCTATACTCATAGTCATAGAGGGGAAAGGGAAAGATTACATTAAAACAACTTACAGCATTTTTGGGGTGTTCACAACTCATCCCAGACTCAAGTAGCTTCAAGTTAGTCTGTAAACCATAAACCAAGATTTTTAGAAACATAATTTGAGTTTAAAGATTCATAACTTCTCTTCAACCACTCCCACAAAGAGGTAACAAAGGTCTCAAGGTTATACTCACAGCCAAAACCCAAAGTCAATGTCCAGTCAGTTGGGGTACTCAGGTCTCTTGACCTTTTTTCCTCACTTGACACTATTACTAATTATCAACTTCTAACTGTTTTTCCAAGTGCCCTGCTCATTGGATAGGCTGTATGGGATCTCGAGCCTTCACAATTTAATCAGCTTGAGTGGAATTCTATTAATTTGACTGTAAGAGAAGACCCAGATACAGGGAGAGAATACTCCCATGCCTACTATACCTCTACCTTCCCTTTGAACAATAGTTCTCCTTGACTATATCCTTGATCACTGTCGTCCTATCTCCACAGTTCTCCATACTTTGTAGTTTTCCACATCCTCTCTTGGTGGACACTTCCACTTTGTCTTAAACTTTTTGGGCACAGATAATGGGAGAAAGAAGTCCACATCCATGAAATCATAACTACACTTCTACTAAAAATAATTACATCTTTACACTAAACAAACAGGAAAACCAATTTTAAAACATTCAGTGAAATAAAATTCAGCTTTGTAGAGGAGAAAATTTTAACCCCCCAAGTAGAAAAAAAATGACTTTTTTATCTTCTTTTTTCAAATATTCACATATTGCTATAGAGATTCATTTCAGGAGATGAAACTTAAATACTTCGTAAAGCAGTAAATAAGGGATGGGATGTTTATAAGATTAGAAATTAAATATTAATGGAAATGTTATCCCCATTCTGACATTTAAAACTATAATTTAAAAACCAATTAAATCCAATTAACTATAGTAATGTCCTAGATTGATAAATAAATTATATCAGTAGTTTTAGTGGTATATTTGGTGGGGATGAAGGACATTTGGAAAAAGTTTTAAAACATCAATAACAATTACTCAAATATCATTAACTGAATGCTAACATTTTTTTTAAATAATAATTATCCAGAATCATCTAAATTATCTCATTTGTAATTGGTCCATTTGTAGACAGAACGATCATTCTGTAAATAGCTGTACTGATGAATAATTTGTATAGTATTGGGTTTTAATTGCTCTTTAAATTTTTTATAGAATTCAGCTATAAACGTTTGGTCTAGGAATTCTCACTCCTCACTCCCTACCCCAATCCTCTGCCTTTTGTAGTTCTTTGGGAATTTATTCAATTTCAGTTACTGAGTTTGTATTGCTTAAGAGCTCTATTTTATGGGGCAGCTATGGGGCAGCTATGTGTTCCAGAGGAGAGAGCACAAGCCTTGAAGTCAGGAGAATCTGAGTTCAAATCTGGTCTCAGATACTTAAGACATCCTAGCTGTGTGACCCTGGGCAAGTCACTTAACCCCAATTGCCTCAGGAAAAAAAAATTTTTAAATCTCTATTTAATGTTATTAATTTGAACATTTTATATTTTTTGTAATTATCCATTTCCTTTAAATTCTCAGTTTTGCTAATAGGATAAAGTGCTATATGTAAGTCAGGAAAACCTAATTTTAAATCCAAATTCAGGCACTTACTATCTATATTATCCTCAATAAGTCACTTAATTTCTCTGGCTCAGTTTCCTTATCTTTAAAAAGGGGACAATAAAGGCACCTGACACTCAGGACTGTTGGGAAATCATATGAAATCATGTATGAAAAGCGCTTTAGGTACCTTAAAATACTATATAACAATTATCTGATAATTTTAATTAGAAGATTCTAATTATTATTTTATTTCTTCAGTATATTCTTTTTAATTTTAGTAATTTGAAATTCTCTTTGTAAGTCAGCTTAGGTAAAGGTTTTTCAATTTTCTTAATTTTTTCAGACAAGTAATCTTAAATATTTATGAATGCTACAATTTCTTCCATTTTATATATTTCTCTTTAACATTTTGAATTTCCTCTTGTATATTTTTTGATTGAATCATTTTTTTTAATTCCATGGTTGATCTCTTTTATATTTTGTTAATTTATATTTCATAAAATATTTTTTCTCTGAGGAATTTTCTCAACATTATCATTAGTTTTAACATACTTATTGCTCTATTATTTGTTTTTTGACCCATTTGTTATTTAAGGATGTTATTAAATTCAAACCTCTGTATTTTGCCTTGTTCCATTTATTAATTATTATTTTATTGCATTCTAGTCTATAAGTGGCTGTGTTTGCTATTTTTAATTTTAAATTTACTTAATAATTTTTCAGTACCCTAATACTATGACCTTCAAATTCCTGTGATTGCAACCTTTTAGTAATCAAACATTTTTAATATACAACTCCAATGTGCAACTTTATTTATTTGCAAATTATGTCCATGTACTATTAAGCTATTTATTATAGACATTTAAAAATTTCCAGAAAAAAAATCAAAAATAGGATAAAAATAAAAGAGAACTACTGGAGTTTATGGAGTAGAAAAGTAACATGGTCATATTTTCACTTTAGGAGAATTATTTTGGCAGCTTTGTGAGGTATGGATTGGATAATAGAGAGAATGAAAGCAGGGAGAAGGGGCTAACTACAATTAGTTTAGGTAAGAGGTAGTGAGAGTCTGAACTGGGTAGACACTATATGGGTACAGGGAAGAGGATAGATAAGATATAGAAGTAGAAATAATATTTAGTAATTTATTGGCTATATTGGATAAGGGAGATTGGATAGTTGAAGATTATACAAAGCCTGTGAATCTGGATAGCTAGAAGAATGCTGCTAAACTTGTAGAAATTTTTGTAAGATGGGAGATTTGGAAAGAAATGTAATATAATGATGTTTGTGAGCTATCAGAACCCATCTTGCTTGCTCATTATCAGAACCCATTCTGCTGTCCAACCAAAAATAAAGAAAGTAGGGCTTTACCTACTTATTAATGCATTAGCGCAGAATTCACCCTCTACAAGGCACTTGCTTTAGCCAGAAAGTTATCTGTGGGCAGGATTGGGTTTAGCTGGGTTTAGCAGGGTTTAGTGGACCAAAATTTTCCCCAGTAGCACCTATGCAGTTTCTGCTTTGGATGCCAAGTCAGGATTAAATTATGAATTCCCTGAGACTTCTGACTGTAAGCTGGAAGAGAGCTGGGATAAAGTGAAAGAGTTTTGATATTTATCTCCCTCTGTGAGATGGGGAGTGAGGAGACAGAAATGACAGCAGATATGATTATCTTAGAGGCAAGTTCCATAACTGGCTATTATGAAGAAAGTGGGATGCAACCCATTTTCCAGCCTTCAAATTGGTAGAACATGCAGCTCTTGGTGTTAGATGATAGAAACCTTGAGGTCAGTCTCTAGCCTCATGGGAAACTAATTTAGAATATGATATCTTTTTGTAAAGGTAGCATGAGATATTGAGAAATATACACAATCTCTAATGTTACCATTCATAAAATGCCTTTAGTCTTTGAGCTCTAATATCTCCAACATGTACACATACACATATATGTATAAACTTTTATGCACATATATAAGAATATGTATCTTTGTATATATACTTATACATTATACATGCACGTATACATGCTTGCTTATAAATATGCATATATATATTTGTTCATATCTTTTAGATTTCTCTAGCTCCGAGTGTTTTTTTCCAAAATGATAATGTTACTATCCTTTTATTTTTCTCTGGTTTAGTTATTATTTTTCTTTTAAAATTTTGATGCTATTTCATTTGGTTCATGTATGTCTAGTATTTATCTTTTCCCCCCTATTGTCTATGGTGCCTTTGAACATTATACAACTTCTCTATTTTTTATATTTGTAATGTAAAGAGGTTTTATTTTTAAATGAATGCATCTCTTGCTTTTTTTTGGGGGGCACATCAGATACATGACAATTTTTAACTTAACTAATTTTCATTCTTTTTTTTTTTTGAGGCAATTGGCATTAAGTGACTTGCCCAGGGTCACACACCTAATAAGTGTTAGGTATCTGAGGCTACATTTGAACTCAGGTTCTCCTGACTTCAGGGGTGGAGCTCTATCCACTGTACCATCTAGCTGCCCCAACTAATTTTCATTCTGTATGTATTTGTTAGGTGTCTTTTTCTTATACATCATAATGGTTAGTTTTTCTTTTTCTTATTTCATTATGCAATTTCTTTTTTAAAATTAGATTGTTTAATCCATTCACATTTAAGATAATATATAAAGGTTTGTTTTTTCACCATTTATTCCTTTTATATTGATTTTTAAAACTTTCCCTTTTAAAAAATTTATTTAATATTTTTATTTTCTCTTATTATATGTAAAAATAATTTTTAGCATTTTAAAAAACTTTTGAGTTCCAAATTTTCTTCTTTTCTCCCTCCTCATATCCTTCATTGAGAAGGCAAGCAATTCAATACAGGTTACACATATGAAGTCATGTAAAACATATTTCCATATTAGTCATATTGTGAAAGAAAACAAAAACCAAAAAAAATCTAAAGAAAAATAAAATTAAAAACTATGCATCAATCTGTATTCAAATACTATTAGTTCTTTGACTGAGGATGTATAATTTAGTTATAATCATCATACAATATTGCTGTTGCTTTGTACACAGAACATTTCACTCTCCACCAGCTCATGTAAATCTTCCCAGGGTTTTCTGAGAAGCATCCTGCTCCTCCTTTCTTATAGCACAATAATATTTCATCACAACCATGTAGAACAATTTGTTCAGACATTTCCCAATTGATGGGATTCCCCCAAGTTCCAACTCTCTATCCCCAGAAAAGAGCTGCTATAAATATTTCTGTAACATAGGTCTTCCCCTTTCCCTGGTCTCCTTTTATCTCTTTTGGGATACAGACCTATTAATGGCACTGCTAGGTCAAAGGATAGTCATGGTTTTATAGCTCTTTGGGCATAGTTTCAAATTACTCTAAAAGTGTTTGGATCAGTTCACAACTCCACCAAAAGTGCATTATCATCTCATTTTCTCCATATCTCTTCCAACATTTGTCATTCTCTTTTTCTGTCCAATTTGCCAATCAAATAGGCATGAAATATTACCTCAATTGTTTGAATTTGCATTGCTCCAATCAGTAGTGACTTAGAGTACCTTCTCAAATGACTATAAATAGCTTTGATTATTTCATCTGAAAATGGTTTATATCTCTTGATCATTTATCAATTGTGTAATATCTCCTATTTTTATAAATTTGATTCAGTTCACAATATACTTAAGAAATTAGACCTTTATCAAAGACACTTGCTTCTATTTTTTTCACAATTATGATTGCTAAGTATATTTCCCTTCTTCCTGTTCTCTTTCCTTCACCCTATTTCTCCTCAAAAGTGTTTTGCTTTTGACTATCACCCCCCAATCTTCCCTCCATTTCATAATCCCATCTCTACCATCTTTTATCTACTTTCCCTCCTATTTTTCTATAGGGTAATATAGATTTCTATACCAAATTGACTGTGTATATTATTACCTTTTTCAACTAATTTTGATGAAAACTTCACTTGCTCCTTACTTCCCCCTGCTTCCCTCCATTTGTAAAAGCCTTTTCTTGCCTCTTTTATGCGAGATAATTTACCCTATTTTTTACTTCCCTTTCAATTTTTTACAGCATATTCCTCTTTTTTCATCCTTTAATTTTATTCTTTTTTTTTAAGATATCATCCCTTGATAATCACCTCACACCTGTGCTTTTTTCCTCTAAAGACTCCTAACAGCTTTAATGAGAAAGTTCTTATGAGTTACAAATATCATCTTTCCATATAGGAATGTAAACTGTTCAATCTTATTAAGTTCCTTTTCCTTATTTACTTCCTTTTCCTGTTCATCCTTTTATATTTCTCTTGAGTTTTATATTTGAAAGTCAAATTTTCTATTTAGCTTTGGTCTTTTCATTAAGAATACTTGAAAGTCCTTTATTTTATTGAATATCCATTTTCCTTCTGAAGGATTAAGTTCAGTTTTGCTGGGTAGTGTTTCTTGGTTGTAATCCTAACTCTTTTGCCCTCCAAAATAATCATATCTGAAGCCCTCCAATTTTTTAATGAAGAAACTGCTGAATCTTGAGTCAATCTGCCTGTGACTTCACAATACTTGAATTGTTCCTTTCCTGAGGCTTGCAATATTTCCTACTTTTACTTTTAGAATTTGACTATAATATTTCTGGGAATTTTCATTTTGGTATCTCTTTCAGGAAGTGATTGATTGATTCTTTCCATTTCTATTTTACCCCCTGGTTCTAGAATATCAGGGCAGTTTACCTTGACAGTTTCTTGAAAGAAGAGATTTTTTTGATCATAGATTTCAAGTAATTCAATAACTTTAAAATTAACCCACCTGGATTAATATTCCAGGATGATTGTTTTTCAGGGCAGTTTATCTTGACAATTTCTTGAAAGAAGAGATTTTTTTTTTTTATCACAGCTTTCAAGCAGTTCAATAATTTTAAAATTAACCCACCTGGATTAATTTTCCAGATTGATTGTTTTACCAATGAGATATTTCATATTGGATTTTTTCCCATTCTTTTGCTTTTGTTTTATTATTTCTTGATTTCTCATAAAGTCATTAGTTTCCATTTGCTCAACTTTAATTTTTTTCTTTGTTTATTATAGCTTTTTATTGACACAACATATGCATAGATAATTTTTACAACATTGTCCCTTGCACTAATTCTGTTGCAACTTTTCCCTTCCCTCCTTCCATCCCCTTCCCTAGATGGCAGATAGTCTTATAAGTGTTAAACATTCAACTTTAATTTTTAAGAAATTATTTCTCCAATGAACTTTTATACCTCCTTTTCCATTGAACTTTTTAAGTAGTTTTTTTTTTTCTTCAGTGAATTGTTGTGCCTTTCTTTCCATTTGGCCAGTTCTGCTTTTTAAGACATTCTTCTCTTCATTGATATTTTTGTTTCTCTTTTACTATTTGGGTTATTCCAGTTTTTAAAATATTATTTTCTTCAATATTTTTTGCATTTCCTTTACCAAGCTGTTGGCTTTTTTTTTTTCATGCTTTTCTTGCATCATTTCTCTTCCTATTTTTTCTTCTTCCTTTCTTATTTGATATTCAAAATCCTTTTTGACTCCATGATCTGAGATAATTTCTTATTTTTCTTAATGGTTTTGAATGTTGGAATTTTGTCTTTGTTATCTTCTTCTGGATGTGCATTTTGATCTTCCTTGTCACCACAGTAACTTTCTATGGTCAGAATTTTTTTCTCTTATTTGGTCATTTTTCCCAGTTAATTTCTTGATTTTTAACTCTGTTAAAGTGGGGCTCTGCCTCTAGGGTAGAGAATGTACTGTCCCAAGGTTTAGGGGTTTTGTGCAACTATTTTCTTTCTTTTTTTTAATATTTTATTTTATTTTATTTTATTTAATAATAACTTTATATTGACAGAATCCATGCCAGGGTAATTTTTTTACAACATTATCCCTTGCACTCGCTTCTGTTCCAATTTTTCCCCTCCTTCCCTCCACCCCCTCCCCTAGATGGCAAGCAGTCCTATATCTGTTAGATATGTTTTGTGCAACTATTTTCAAAGATACTTCTAGGAACCTGTGAGTTTTTGATGCTCCCAAGGTGATATGATCTAAGGAGAGGTGTTTATTATTATCCTGGCCTATGCTCTTGTCTGTGAGTGATCACAAGCACTCTTTCCTACTTTAGAACTGTGACAAGAGTTATCTGCTCCATTGTGGCTGCAAATTCTGTTTGTACCAGTGTTTCTCCTCATTCTGGGACTGTCACTATGGACTATGACCCAGATCTGAGTATGTATAGGCAAATCAACAGAGTCCTGCTGTTACCAAAGAAATCTTTGTGGTCTCCTTCTGGTCAGTTATTCAACACTCCCTACCTCCCCTACCCCCTTACCATCTATGGACCAAGAGCTCCAGAAGCATTCACTGACTGCTCTGATTCATTGGTTCTCAAAGGCTGCTCCTGGTTTGATATGGCCCAGTCTAAGAACAAATGGTGCTTCATTCTCATGCAAGTGTGGCCAACTTTCTTCCTGACCTTCTAAGTTGTCTATTACTGGAAAATTATTTTCCCCTTTCCTTTTGTGGGTTCTTCTCCTGAAGAATTGTTTTATGGCATTATTTAAAGTTGTTTAGAGGGGTTTGGGGGGTGAGTCACTTCCTTTTCTCCAACATCTTGATTCTGCCTCCTTTTATTTTGATTTCTTTATCTTATTTTTCTTCTAACTAAATATTGTTGTGTTGTGAGTCCATTCCAGTAGACTCTTTCCAATACCTATTATTGATATACCTACATTTTATCCAAAATTCACTGTTTTCTTGTTAAATTTTTTTTCTTACTTTGTTCATCTGATAATTTTTTGATTATTTGTTTATTCATTTAATTAATTAATTATGTGTTTCTGACATTCTAATGGTCCTCTTTTCTCACATAAAGTTCAAAGGTTATGCTTCAGAATCTTCCCTCTTTGTAAGCCAATTTAAAATAACTTTTTTTCATGCTACCTTTTCCCAAGAAGTTTATCTTGTTTCAAAGTCTCTTCTAAATTTTGGTACTACATCCTTTTTTCTGTATCCTTCATGAATGTAGAGTTCTGATATGGAAATGGTATAGAAAAGAGTTCAAATTTATTATATTATTTAGTTTATAGATTTTTACTCCATCTTTTCTATTTTTATCTATCCCTAACTTATTGAAATATCAATTCACAAAGAAAGCAATGTTAAATGGAAATAGTGTAGTGTTATATAATGATAGGAGGTACTCTGTGGCCCAACTTTTGAAGCACAACTCTACTTGCTCTCAGTACGATCACTTACAACTCCTAAAGGCTTATTTGATCTAGCTCTATATCCTATCATCCTGGAAGTTGATTGTGTTTACAAATTCATACTTTTGCCAGGGCAAGGAGGTGGGGTGAGGGTACAGTCTTAGAGGTACAATCTGGTGATTAGTTAGCCTAGTTTTCAGAAAGCACTCTCAGACTGCTCCTGAGACCATGCCTGCAGTCTTTACAGCATTGGAGAATATTTTCTTCTGGAATAACCTTCAAGGAAGATAGGGCCACTTAGTTGCCAAAAGAGGCAAATGAGGGTATCTGGTAAGACATAAAACAAGGATATGTATCTACATTTGTGGAAAGTATTCATCACTATGATAAAGGAGATCCAGAATAGACTCTAGGGAACTGAAATATTCCCTATGCATATTTAGGGGTGGGTCCTGAAGATTTATTACATGAATCCATAGGACATCGAGCTTCTAGAAAAAGGAGTTTCAGCTGTCCATTCTTACAGGAAAGATAAAATAGGTGAAGAATATATATTGTTCAAATTTCAGTAAACATCTTGAAAGAGACCCTTATAGAGTCTATCCACTATGTATTTATATATGACAGATCGTACAGATGGACAATAAAGTAAACTCAAAGTTGAAGAAAAGGAAATCATGTTAGATTATTTACAGATAAAGCTGTTAATACTTGAGTACCTATCTTATAGAATTGTTGTAAGGATCAAACGAATGCAAGATGCCTACATGTAAAATTTGTCAACTATTAAATATTTTCAGCTCCAGTTTCTTTTAAAAATTTTAAATATTAGGATTTTTTTAAATTGGACCTTTGGAGGATAATTGAATTTTTATCTCTCATCTTCTTTATGTATGAATTATATATTAATATCTATACATCTATATTTCTATTTAAAAAGAAGTAATAGTATAATTAGTCATTTGATAAAATAAGTATGAAAAGATGGTCTTTTTTGAAAATAGTTGAGTGTTGCATGAATAGATTCCCATTTTACTTTGTTTAAATTTTCTATCATTTCCACCTAGTTAAATATCTATATCTATATCTATATCTATATATCTTGAGCAAAAAAAGACAAAATGTAATTATTTCTTTTCCTTTTGACATCCATTGCCATGATCCCAACTTTTTAATATTAATCATAATATCAAACAATCTGTCCTCTGCACAATATCCTCAGATAACTATTCTACCTGTCAAATATAAGCTGCTGTTGTGTAGTCTTAAATGTTAATCCTCCAAGAGGCATTTAGTCTAATCCATTTGTTTCCCAGTTATCTCCCTGTATATGGCTACTCTAATCTATTTTGTGTTACCAGTAAAGATGGGTTTGAGCTATAGGGCTCATCCTTTAAGTAATTAAGATATTCCAATCACACAGATGCAGCTTCTTTACAAAGAAGCCAGACTACTTTCTCATTGCCTTTGAAACTCCTTCAAGAGCTAACAAAACACACAATAAAGTATGACAAATTTCAAAAAGAAGTTTCCCAAAAGGAAAAGAACTTGCTCTGTGGTTGATGCTAGAGAAACTTTTTAATGGTGCTTCTTGAAGTACTGAAGAAAAATCAATTCTGATTTTCCTTGGTATAATACTTTCCTGTTGGAGTTTTACAAATTGCTGTCGTAACTTAGGGGCTCTTCTATGTTTTGCCATCTCTTAGATAATGTTGAATAGATCATAGTTAACAGCCATTCTCAAACTCTCAGAACTAGAATTGTTGGAGATAACAAAAAGAGCACTTTGTCAATGAGCATACTGAAGATCCAAGAAATGAAATAAGTTGGTGGCAGAGCTAAGACTGAATCCTAATTTTCCTGATTCTAGGGCCTCTCCTTCCCTTATTCTTTCCAGATGCAAAAATACAGGATAAGACTTATTATGGACAACTGTCGGTCATGTGTATATGGATGCTTTGTTCTTAATTTTAAATTATACTTAGGCTTCATCCTATCCTCCAGCACATTTCTATGCCCCATTTCTGGAAGCAGATGATACATGCTTAAATAGTATAGACTAGTTTTAATATCAGCCAAAGCAAATAAATAAATAAATAAATGTGTTGGAGGGGAAAGGAATAGAGAAAGAAGAGACAGAAGGAGTAGGAAATCTATATGTCCTAAACTGAAATATAAAAGTTTTTAGGTAATCTGCTGTTCTTCATTTTTTCCCTTCCTTCCTAAGTTGATGGGCAATGAAGAAAGATAATTATCCCAAATTCTTTTTCAAGTAAAAATTGAAGCTGCTTGCATAGGAGCAAACCATATGTGAATAGACATATTTATGTTAGATTAAGAATACAAGCTTCTTGAGGACAAGGACTACTTTTTTTTGTTTGTATTTGTACTAAAAAATTACTTTGCTCCAATATTATATAATAAATGATTAATTGGTTGATGTTTGTTGCTGTCCTTTATATTTAAATTGTAATTATTGTAGTAAAAAAAATTAGGTATCATAATGAAAATTTGTTAATTGAATTGAGAGTTAGGATAACCCTAATTTGATACTTATTTCGGCTGACAGCAATTTAGTGTAATGTATATGTAATGTATGACAGCAGCAGAGTATAAAATAAGGGAGTATAAAATAAGAGTATAAAATATTAAAGATTAATTTAATAGTCAGTTAATAAATAGTCAACAAGAATTTATAAACTGCTTAGTATGTGCCAGACACTGTACTAATTGCTAGAAATACAAATACAAAGCAAAAATCACAATTCTTGCCCTAAAAGAGGCCATCCCTATTCTAATAGGGAAAACATACAAATGAAAAGAGAAGGTAGGGGGTGGGAAGTACTTGGTCCAGGAGTCATGATGAAAAAATCCAGAGAAGTATAGTATTGTGGGAAATAAAGAAAGGGCTAATTTCAGTGCCCTCCTTAAATGGAAGTTCCTGGGAAGACCCTCCATCCCTCTAATCAAAAGGGTAGACCGCAGGGGCAGAAAGTCCTTCTGAGTTATAAATTACATGACAGAAGTGATGATCTTCCAGAATGAAAAAGTTGCTGGAGCATGATGGAGATGTTTAGAGGAATGCAGGCAAAAAATGAATGAATTATAGATAAGACATTTTCAGTGTCAGAAAATTAAGCTCCCTATGTTATGGTGAACTTCATGGATTTGTTGAGAAGAAAAGGTTTTGCAAATGTCAAAATGCTATGCAAATGTGAGTTAAGTATTAATATTTTGTTTCCTATGTTACAGTGGAATCACAAAGCCTCAATAGTTCACAGGGAGTGTAAAATTCAAACTTTGATTGTGCCTTTTTGTACATCTAATTATTTCTATCACTATTTTGTTGTATGACCCCAGGCAAGTGTCTGAACTTCTCTGAATCCTGGATAGCTTTGTGATTTTTTTTTTTTTTTGTGAATGAAAATGACAGCCTTTAAGATTTCTTCTAGCAAAACTGCACATATTTAACATTGCCTTCTAGAGTAGGGGTTGGGGAAAAGGGGAAAAAAATGGAATACAAGGTTTGGCAGGGGTGAATATTGAAAACTATCTATGCATATGTTTTGAAAATAAAAATCTTAAAATAAAATAAAATTTCTTCTAATTTTGAGTTGCTGTAGTCCTAAGAATCATTGCTGTGAGGGTACTTTTGTCTTTGTTTTCAATTTAGTGAGAAGATAAGGGGGAGGAAAGGGGTTCATAATTGAGTCCCCTGTCCCCCAAAAAAGAGAATTATTGAAACATTTCTTAAATGCACAGAAGAGGATAGAAGCAAAGTTAAACATAAACAAGGATAAGTGGGACAGCTTTAAAAGTTATATGTTGAATTTATAATATATTTAAAAGGCAAAAGCACTATATGTATGATAGGGATTCAGTTTAAAGTACCATATTCTTTTTCTGTTCTATGTTGTATAAAAATGCTTTTAAGGATTTAGTGTTTGTTAAATTCAAAATAATTTTTAAAAATAATGATAACATTAATTGACAATGCTAGTTACCTGCAATCTTTCCCAAAAAGTCCATTGTTTGATTTGTGTTCTCATTAAGATGACTGAATTATAGTTGGCTTGATTCATAAGGAAAAGGATTCAGTTTGAAAAAGGAACACAGGTGACAAAAGGGGATGAGATGGAAAAGGAAAAGTTATAGAGCCATTTATGCATAAGCCATTTATATTTGTGCTTTGTTTTCTTCTTCAACCCTATTCAAGATAGAGGATTAAGGGAAAAATGATAGATGGAAAGTATCTTTTATGTCATAATTTATATTGCATCTAGTTCATCAGATTATTAAAGGCAACAGTCTTTTAAGCTTCAAAGCCTTTTCCAGAGCTGAGGATACACATAACAATGATAGTAATTGACATGTTATTTTGTCAAAAAAAAACATCATTTCCTCTGTTTTACAACCTACGGATACTAAGATTTAGAATGGTTAAATGGCTTTCCAGAGGTTATATAGCTAGTAATGGCAAAGACTGATAAAAATCCAGATTGCCTGAGTACAAGTACAGAATGGGCAAGCATCATAAGTTTCATCTTTTTTTCCCCACTGAAAATATTAGGTTTTATTTACATCCCAGTGGTAAATAATGACCTTGATATGATACATAAGTTTCTTTGTAGATTACTATCATATTAATTTTTAAATACAAAAATCTATAACCAAGCAGCTATGAACATTAGCTGTGGTCTTATTGGAAATTGTTAATCGTGTATTAGTCTTCCCTCAAATCAAATTTCAAAATGAACTGTTTCCTATTTAATACAAGTCACTGAATTTCTATAACAAAGTAACAAAGGCAGAGGGAATACAAACCAACAAATTCATTCAACTCTTGGACTAAGAAGTCCAAGAAGACTTGGATTGATTGATGTTACTTTTGTCCCTTGGTTAGTGTTTTTTTCCTTGACTTGAAAGGATACTGTTTTGGAATCAGGAGAGAAAATATTAACTACAAAACAAAGGAAACAAACAAAAGAAAACCCTTTAGCATTGAGAAGAGGAGGGTGCCCTGAAGTTTAAGGATTCGAAAGAGTTAAAAAATGACTCAACACACAGTTGGGAGTCGTAATGAATGTGAATAGCATAAACACTGTCCAGAAGCTTCCAATCAGTTGCCAAGTTTCATCAATCCTACTTCCTCAATATTTCTATTTAAACTACAGTCATTCTAATTCAGGCCCACATCATCTTTCACTTGGCTTGTGGCAATGGCCTTCTAATTGGCTCTCTGCTTCTATTATCCTGCTCCAATCCATTCTCCTCATTCCTAAACTCAAAAAGCTTTAGGCAGTGAAATGTAGTAGAATGAATGTTGGACCTAAATTCAAATTCTGCTTTTGACACTTACTAGTTGTGTGACACTGGGCAAGTCAATTTCTCCTTCTTCCATTTCCTTATTAGTAAAATTGAAAGGGTAGGGGATAATTAGCTTCTAAGATACTTTCTAGCTAAATCTGTGATCTTCTGCTTTTAGACTAAAACAACAAAATCCCGTTTGATTTTGGACAACTCAGCCTCTTAATATTATATTTATTATTCTGTTAATATCCCTCCCTCCCACTCCCCTCCACCCCCCACCCTGGTAAATAAATTTGAAAGCTGGAATGGTGTCACTTTTGCCTTTATATCCCATGTGTTCAACACATAAAAGGAATATTATAAATTCTTGTTGACCAAATCATTGAGCCTATCTTACTGGGAATGTCATAACTTACCTTCTGTTGCCATAATTGCCATAACCATCAATAAATTAGGGTCATCTTTCCATGATGAAAAATAATTAAGTGAATTTGGAACTTGTTAAAGGCTGAACCTAAAAAGTAATCACTAATAATTATATGTTAAAGTAGAAAGTTTCCAGTGAAGTGCCTTGGGGGGGACCTATGCTTGGCTTTGCATAGGTCAACATTTTTATCAATGCTTTGGGTGAATTTGTTTATGGAATTTGTTATTAAAACAAAATTAGATATTACCTGAATCTAATAAGATAGAATTTCATTTAAAGAAAATATTATCTTATATATGAAGTGAAAATAACAATATTATAAGTAAAAGATGGAAGAGAAATGGTTTGAGAGAAGTTTTTTCACTGCAGTGAAAGGATATTAATAAATTGTAGGATGTCCAGAAGATGACAACTTGGATGGAAAAAAGATCTTGATTGAAGGATGTGTGCAGCCTCTTTAAAAAAAAAAAAAAAAAGACTAACAGCAAACCTGATAGCTTTTTTTATGTTTGTGAAGAAATAGAATGTAGGAAAAGGATTTCCTGTTTAGTTCTAGGGAATTGAACTAGAAACAATTGTCCAGAGACAATTGGGGTAACTTGGTGGTGCAGTGGATAGAGTATCTGGCTTGGAGTCAGGAAAATTCTTCTTCTGGTTCAAATATGACCTTGGACATTGACTAGCTGTGGGACTATGGGCAAATCTTTCAAGCCTGTTTGCCTCAGTTACATGTCTGAAAATGAGCTAGAGAAGAAAATAGCAAATCACTCCAGTATCTTTGCCAAGAAAACTCCAAATGGCAAGATGAAGAGTTGAATGGATTGAAAATGACTCAACAGTCACAAAACAACAGAGATAATTAGAGCTCTCCAAATGGTTTGCTCAGGAGGTAGTAGATTCTTCCGTGCTAGAGGTTTTCAAGTAATGGCTGGATGATCACTTGGCAGAAATGTTATAAAATGAATTATTATTGAGGATGGGTTAGAAGAGATGGGCTATAAAGTTCCTTCCAACTCTGAAATTCTGCATTATGAATTCCATGGTTTGTGTTCCCCATTCTGTCTCCCCAGACAAAGTTTAATTTAATCAAACATTCGTTCTACCCTGTGGGCTCATTCTGTAGATTTATATCTATAACTATATATTTACATATATTCATATCTAAATTTAACGATATATCTACATATATTTATATCTCTTTCTACATATCTAGTTATTTATATCTATGTATCTACATGTATAAAAATATTTATATCTATATCTACATATAAATTTAATATATATTTAAACATATAATTATTTTAAGATTAGATGGCTTTATGTGGTTTTAGAGATTATCCATATTCCTGATGATGTCTTTTGGAGACTATTTTTTTTTTTATTTTAGCTTTCTATTGACAAAACATATGCATGGGTAATTTTTCTTTCTTTTTTTTTTTAATAACTTTTTATTGACAGAACCCGTGCCAGGGTAATTTTTTACAACATTATCCCTTGCACTTACTTCTGTTCCAATTTTTTCCTACCCTCCCTCCATCCCCTCCTCCAGATGGAAAGTAGTCCTATACATGTTAAATATGTCACGGTATATCCTAGATACAGTGTATGTGTGCAGAACCGAACAGTTCTCTTGTTGCACAGGAAGAGTTGGATTCAGAAGGTAAAAATAACCCAGAAAGAAAAACAAAAATGCAAACAATTTACATTCGTTTCACATGGGTAATTTTTCAACATTGACCCTTGTAAAAACTTCTGTTCCAACTTTTCCCTTTTTTCTCCCCCCTCCCCTAGATGGCAAGTAGTCCCATATATGTTAAATGTTAAATTATATATTAAATACAATATATGTATACATATTTATACAGTTGTCTTGCTACACAAGAAAAATCAGATTTAGAAAGAAGGTAAAAATAACCTGGGAAGAAAAACAAAAATGCAAACCAACAATAACAGAAAGAGTGTAAATGCTATGTTGTGGTCCACATTCATTTCCCAGTGATCTTTCACTGGGTGTAGCTGGTTCTCTTCATTACTGATGAATTGAAACTGATTTGGATCCTCTCATTGTTGAAGAGAGCCATTTCTATGAGAATTGATCTTCAAATAGTATTGTTTTTGAATTGTATAATGATCTTCTGGTTCTGCAGATTTCACTTAGCATCAGTTCATGTATGTTTCTCCAAGCCTCTCTGTATTCATCCTGCTGGTCATTTCTTACAGAACAATAATATTCTATGACATTCATATACCACAATTTACCCAGCCATTCTCCAATTGATGGGCATCCATTCAATTTCCAGTTTCTAGCCACTACAAAAAGGACTGCCACAAATATTTTTGTACATTTCTCTTCTTTAAGATCTTTTTGGGATATAAGCCCAGTAGTAATACTGCTGGATCAAAGGGTATGCACAGTTTAACAATTTTTTGAGCCAAGTTCCAAATTTCTCTCTTTGGAGACTACTTAAACTCTTTAATTCTAGCTCTAAATCCTTAAAAGTCTGCATTATGACAATTTTCCTGACTATCCCAAAGCTCAATTATCATGTCTTCCTTTGAAATCTTTAATAATTTATCTGTAGCATTCACTCAACACTTAGTTCATGCTACTTTGAATTGCTATTCATATTTGAGGGTGTATGTCCTCTTGTACAATTAGATTTTAAATTCCTACAAAGAAGATACTATATGTATCCTGTTTTTTACATTTTTCCATGTAAAATACATAGCAAGATGCCTTGCACAAAGCAGGCAATCAATTTATATTTTTTAATGATAATGATAGGATGGTTTGACAAAATTATAAGTGTGTAAGTATTTTCAATATTTAAAAATGTTCTTTCTTTCTATTTCCTTTGACTTTATTTTAAAAAAGGAGTTTTAAAGTTAAAGTTTGACACCCATCAGAGGCACCCTAGTAATTTTTGAATATAAGAATTTACTTGTTAACCCAGGTAACTATGGAAAATTGGCAAAATTATGAAATTGTTGGTGTCCTTGATCTTGTAGTCTGGACCTTTGGATGGCATTAGGAAATCAGATAACTTGGAGTAGCTGAAGAACCCCACTGCTCTCAGTAGCCATCCATGTTGATCCTTTTGGCAATCCTCATTATCCAGTTTTGGATGATATGCTAACTTGGAATCCTTCCTGCAGTTTTGACTAGTCTCATTGACCTGACTTGGTGGTATCCTGGGTCTTTGGGCTGAGAAGCAGGATCCACCATACGCTTCCTTCCAAGCTTCTGACCCTATCTTGTTTTGTGCCAATATGATACTTAGCTCTCTAAGTAAAGAGCTGTATCCTCCATGGACTGGACTTCTACCACCAGCACTTCTCCAACTCACCTTAGATTCCTTATTACTTTGTCTTCTACAAAACTGCAAACAATAAGCATAGGTGAGCAGTGGTAGTGATGGTGATAGAAGGGTTATCACCTGCCCATGCAAATAACCAGCAGGACAGTAGGGCACCGTGCACTGAAGTCCTACTGACCTATTCTGTGGGTGTTTTTTTTTTTTTTTTTTTTTTTTGTAACTTTCTTTGTTCATGATTCATCCCTTAGCTCTATTATCCTGACGTTTCCTACATTCCTCTTATTAAAACAAACAAACAAACAAAAAAACAACCCAGTTTTATCTTCAAACTGGAAAGATCATTCCAAAATCATGAGACTTTTTTTTTTTTTGTGTGAGATCATACCTCATTGCATATTATTCAGATGGTCCAAGTTTCCCTCTGGTGGAATCATTGTTTCACAAGTGTCTGCCTCAAGGACCCTTAGGAGAGTGAGGACCACAAAGATTCTTCACTCCCACCTCTTCTTGTGAAGTAAGTAGAACCAGGAAAATATTGTCCACAGCAACAAGCAGGTTATATATTGATCAATTCTGATAGACATGGCTCTTTTCAACAGTGAGGTTATATAGGTCAATTCCAATGGTCTTGTGATAGAGCCATTTGCATCCAGAGAGAGGGTTTTGGGGACAGTGTGGATATCAACATAATATTTTCACTTTTTTTTTTTTGGTTGTTGTTTGCTTACATTTTGTTTCCTTTCTCATTTTTTTCCTTTTTGATCTGATGTTTCTTATGCATCATGATAATAGTAAAAATATCTATAGAAGAATTTCATTAAATTACTTGTCATCTAGGAGAAGGAGTATGGGGAAGGAAGAAAAAAATTTGGAACAAAAGGTTTTGCAAGAGTGAATGTTAAACACTAACTATGCATGTTTTGAAAATAAAAAGCTTTAGTTAAAAAAATAACAAAGTTCAATAACTCAAAAAAAATTTTTTTTCTTACTTCTGACTTAAAAAAAAAAAAGTTCTTCATGGAGGTCAGAGATGCCATAGACCTAAATAACTTCAGCTTCTGGGAAGGAGGAGGAATCAGGAACCTTGTAATTCTTAAAGTGTCTTGGATCCTGAAGTGTAGTCTAAGAGCTTTCAGTAGCCTTTTGACCTCAGCTAGAGTAGGAAATACTGAATTGCTTTATTCTCAATATTATTTTATCTTGATCAGTACAATCACAAAATGAACAATGGGGAACCAAACTTTCTGTGACAACTGCTTTTTTTTAAATGCAATCCCCACAAAACTAGTTCAAGATAAGATTTATTTTTTGGAAAATTTGTATAGACTCTGCATATTCTTGATAAGAGTATTATTTTCACTGGGAAGACTTCTCTATGAGTTTGTTATATGTGATTTCTTATAACCCTGCAATCCTTAGGTAAAATATTATCACCTTATATTTCAACATCATTTTTCACTTCTCACAGTATTTTTCACACATATTATCACATCTTGAGTTGTTAAATTTTCATTTTAATTTCTATAGAAAAATGAGATAAGTTACTAGATAAAAATTAACATCATTTATCAACTCAAAGTATAAAAGAAAGTCAGACTTTTATTAACTTTTAATTCAGAAATTATGAAGTTGAGGATATGTTGGCATAATTTTGCAGAATTTTTTCCATTTTAAGGCTTTATTTTTCTTTGTAAACTTTTCTGTAAATAGAAAGCTGACTAAATAAAATATATTTAACTTAGAAAATAGATTCTTGTGAATCTAAAATCCTTCCTATTTTATGAAAGTATTTAACTGAAAGTGAGAAGTTGGACCTGCACAAAATCACCTTTACTTTTTAGTCTGTTTTTAAACTTTTTCCAGAAATGAAACTACTCATCTACATATCAACAATTCTTTTATTTAGAAAAAATGCATCCAGCCATTCTGAAGAGCACTTTGGAACTATGCTCAAAAAGTTATCAAACTGTGCATACCCTTTGAGCCAGCAGTGTTTCTATTGGGCTTATACCCCAAAGAGATACTAAAAAAAGGGAAAGGAACCTATATGTGCCAAAATGTTTGTGGCAGCCCTGTTTGTAGTGGCTAGAAACTGGAAAATGAATGGATGCCCATCAATTGGAGAATGGTTGGGTAAATTGTGGTATATGAATGTTATGGAATATTATTGTTCTGTAAGGAATGACCAGCAGGATGAATACAGAGAGGATTGGCGAGACTTACATGAACTGATGCTAAGTGAAATGAGCAGATCCAGATCATTATATACTTCAACAATGATACTGTATGAGGATGTATTCTGACAGAAATGCATTTCTTCAACAAAGAGATCTAACTCAGTTTCAATTGTTCAATGATGGACAGAAGCAGCTACACTGAAAGAAGAGAACACTGGAAAATGAATGTAAACTGTTTGCATTTTTGTTTTTCTTCCCAGGTTATTTTTTACCTTTTGAATCCAATTTTTCCTGCGCAATAAAAGAACTATTCGGTTCTGCACACATATATTGTATCTAGGATATACGGTGACATATTCAACATGTATAGGACTGCGTGCCGTCTGGGGGAAGGGGGTGAAAGGAGGGAGGGGGAAAGTTGGAACAGAAGTGAGTGCAAGGGATAATGTTGTAAAAAAAAATTACCCAGGCATGGGTTCTATCAATAAAAAGTTATAATAATAATTTTAAAAATGCAATAAACATTCTTCACATGGAGAAAACAAATAAATTGTCAACTTAAAATAAAACTACAGGGTTTTTTGCATGTGAGTCAGAATCTTAAAGAAATATAAACACTCTAAAGTCATTTGATTAATTTCCATTCTTCTTTCTCAAATTTTTTTTACTGATATATCTTTTTTTTAAAAAATTTTTATTTAATATTACTTTATATTGACAGAATCCATGCCAGGGTAATTTTTTTTTACAACATTATCCCTTGCATTCGTTTCTGTTCCGATTTTTCCCCTCCCTCCCTCCACCCCCTTCCCTAGATAGCAAGCAGTTTTATATATGTTAGATATGTTGCATTTTCTGATATTTCAATCCAAGAATGATTAAATATGGTTCATTTGATATTTCTCTTAGAGTTATCTCAGAAATTTAAAGATGCATCAGATCTTCAATATTATGGGCTCAAGGCTTAAATCACAGTTGCATGATAACAAAGAATGCTATTTTTATCGTAATGAGTTTAGGGCCCTCCAAATAGTTTAAAATCTAGGTTTGATAGTGAGTCAGAAAGGATAAGTCCTTCTTTTGGTTCATTTTATCCTAACCAGAGTTTACTGTGCTTCATTATATGAATATAATTTAGAAATAACTTTTCTATATTTTCCCAAATTTAGGTAAGAGTCTCCCTGGCTCCTGTGTAAACACTCAAGGTAACACATTTATGAGTAGATGACAGCTTTTATTTTGCCCAACAGAAAAAAAAAAAAAATTGTTGCACTATCACTAATTTATTTTGGGATTTGGGGCAATTCAGTTCAACAAACATTTATTAAGCACCTAGTGTGTTCAAAGTCCTGTGCCAAATCCTGGAGTCATATCTCTGCATACAAATTTCCACAGCAAATTAATTGTAGAGTTATGGCAGAAACCTAACTCTTCCCACTTAAATTAATCTATTTCTACCCTATAGCTATAGTGCCTTTTCTAAATAGGAAATAAAGGTTTTTTTTTTTTCCTTAAAAATCTATAGCATCTTAAATCAATTGGAGGATTAGTTCACATGAGTGACTTCATTATTTTCTTGAATGCACTTGGGCATCCAAGAAAAGAAGTTCTATGTAATGAGGTTTGATCAATTAATGAGTGGCTTTAACTAGACCCTGTAGTTGCCTAAGGAAATGTTTGTATATTGATCCTAAGCAATATTGCTGTTAATCCCATAGTAAAACTGTGATGAAAAGTAGAAGATTCAAAATGGTCTACTTATTTACTGGGATAATCAATGTTAATTAGTATGCAAGCTCATTATTTATAGTAAGTGGTTATAAAGACTAATCTACATTGATGGAAGAAGTTCTAACATCAGAGAATTCCACAACAGTAAAATATAGGCCTGCCTAAGTTTTGCCAACCATAAAGACCTTTGTAATTAGAAGAGAATTTTATATAGGATTACATAGCTGTTATTGTTGGAATTAAAATTAATATCATATACACAAAATCTTACTCCAGTACTTCATCATGACATGATCTCTTAAAGGATATAGTAATAGCAGTTTCTCCCATATTGAAATAGTATATTCTAGCACAATTCTAGGCCAAAAAAATAAATAAATAAACATTTTCTGAGGACCAGCATTGCTAAATATAGAAAAGCTCATCGTGATTTGACTAGCCACTTGATGATGAAATCTTTAATCATGGGAACCCATGAAATTTAGAGTGTACCCTCAATCCTACTTTATCATCATCAAAATTCTGCAGTGATGGTGTGGTAAAAGGGAATAGAGTTTGTTAAAAATAATAGTTTTTACTTTGTGATTTTTTTAGTAGGTCAGTTATCTATAAAATTTACTTTAACTGTCAGTACTCTAAACTTATCAACAAGGGGATGTACTACTAATCAGTTGGTGGCACAGTGCATAGAGAGTTGAGCTTGGAGTCCAGAAGACCTTAATTTCAAATATTGCCTCAGACATTTACTGTGTAATCTTGGGCAAGTCTCTTAATCTCTAAAGATAGCTTTTACCTTATAAGATTATTGTGAAGAGCAAATGAAACATTTATATAACCATTTCGGACAGTACCTCAGACATAGTAGATTGTGTGTGTGTGTGTGTGTGTGTGTGTGTGTGTGTGTGTGTGTTTCCCTGCTTATCTCTTTTAATTAAATATATTTTAGCTTTAACTTTGTTAAGATCATGATTATTACTCCTGCTTTTTTTTTACATCAGCTGAAAAATAACACATCTCAGTCCAGCTCTATATTTTTACTGTATATGTGTCTCATTTTAAAATATGTTTCTCATAAACACTCATCTATTTTGCTATCAGTTTCTGTTTTATTAGTTCATTCCATATACATTCAAAATTACAATTACTAGTTATATATTCCTTTCCATTCTATTTTTCCTCACTATTTATCCTACTCTCTCTCTTTTTATCCTATCCCTCCTCAGAAATCCAATTTACTGTGAGTACTATCTCCCTAAGCCATACATCTATTTAAGAATTCCTCCTTTGTCTTATTCCCTTGCCCTCCTATAAATCAAGACTTTTATACCCTATTAAATGTGTATTTTATTCCCTTTTTAACCTAATTCCAATGAGAATATAGTTCCTATACTACCTACCGTTCACTCTATTCTCCCCTCCACTATAACAGCTCTTCCATTCATGCTTCTTTTGAATGAGATAATTTGCTCTATTTTACTCCTCCTTACCCAATTTTACTTTTTAAGATCATTTCATCATAATCAACCCAATCCCAAGCCTTCTAATTTTATATACTGTTTTGAACTACCCTAGTAGTAATAATATTCCTTAAAGTTACCTATAGTATTTTCCTCATATAAGCATTAGTTTAACTTAGTTTAATATTATTAACTCACTTATAATTACTCTTTTATGCTTACTTTCTATTGTTTCTCTTGATTCTTCTAAATCAAAATTTCTGTTATGTTCTGTCTTTTTCTCAAGAATACCTGAGAGTTCTTTAGTTTATTAAATATCAGCTTTTTTCCTTGCAGGATTAGCAGATTATTCTTGATTGTAAATCCTGTTCCTTTGCTCTTCAGAATATTATATCTGAATATTATATCTCTGAGAACCTATGATTCTTCCAAAGCTACAAGGTCAGTTGTGATTGCTGCTCCTCCATCTCATGCCTTGGTCTGTAAGTGACTTCAGATATTCTTTTCCACACTTAGTAGCTCCTAGGGCCTCCAGCACCAAACGCAAATGCTCTTGCTCCTGATGGTTCCTCAGGTAGCTGCAAGCATTAACTCTCCTCTCTATCCTAGAAGCAAAATCAGGGATTCCACTCTCTTGCAAGTGACCACAACAGGGCTCCTGCCCCTGTGCTACTTTACTTACTAGCATGTGTTCCCTTCTTCTCTCCTACACTCCTATAGAGTGGGATTCTGTTGGATCAGTGCTTGAGTCCCACATCCAGCACCTGTGATGAGTCCCCACAATCATCCCCAGTCAGTCACTTAATGTTTACACCTTCTGTGGAGTAAAAATTCCTAGAGCTAAGGTTATTGCCTACACAATTACCTCCAGGATATTGTATCTGTACTTCAATCAGACTAGACTACCACTCAGGGAGGTCAGATATTTTCTAATGTCCTCCCAAATTGTCTTAGGCTGGATGATTTCTTTATCCCATCTTTTAATTATTTCTGCTGCTCTAAAATTTACTTCAGGGCATAATTTTAAGTTATTTGTTAAGGAAATTGGTCAAACCAGATGCTTTCCTTTCTTATTATGCTATCTTTCCACAATTTCCAAGAGCATTTTTACAAAGATGCTTTGTAAATGTTTATTCTCTTCCCTCCTAACTTAAAGAACTGAATATTATCCATTCTTTACATTCTGATTACAAATTAATAAAAGAAGGAGAAGGAAAATCAATCAATGGAAGGATAACTCATAGGTTCTCCTTGGAAAGGCAAAGAAAGGATTCAGTAGACCACAAAGATAACAATAAAATATTATCTTAGGGATTATCTCTTTCTCTCATCTTTGAAGAAAAACACTATAAATGAATATTTATCTTGAGAAAAGAATTGGAAGGTGTTGGATGTAATGCATGCCATATAATATTTAAGAAATAAAAAGTAGTTATATTTTAAAAGACAAGAAATAATCTGTACTTATGTGGGAGACTTTCTTATATTCTATGTCTGATTTGACTACCAATTTGCTAAAACTAAGATACCAATAGCTATAAAGCTAGAAAAATAATAAAATGAGGGAAAAAAGATGTGGCATGCAATTAAAACAACTTTAATTGGATCTGTTTAAATGAGTCATTGATGATGTAAATTGGATATGGACAACAAAAAGAAATTAGAAGAGATTCCAATAACTTAATGTAGAAATGAAACCTATATAAATAAATCATTATAAAGAAGTGAAAAGACTCTAAAAAGCATCTTGATTAGAAAATAATTACTTTCTAAGGAAAGATTTCCCTAGAGTTTTACTCTAGAATAGTGACATTAATAAACCAAAGAGAACTTGACCAAGCCCTATGTATTGTGCCAGGCTTGTATGATCTCAGAACCTCTTTGAGAGATAGGAAGACTGATCTTGATCGAAGAATGCAGAGGAAATATTCCTTATCAATTATATCTTCTATCCTCTTGAATATTTAATAGCATATCTATGTCTTAGTTTCTCCATTTTAATATTTTGAATAGGTTATTTCCAAAGCCCTTTCTTTTATAAACTTCCAATAGCTCAGGCTAAAACTCATCTGTGTGTTTCCTTTCATGTCCTCCCATAAATACTCCCCATGCAATGAACTTTCTCCAATTATTTTAGCATTAAAAGCATACCAATGCAGCATGTAGGCTGTCTGTCAATTACTTCTTGATCTAGTGATATATTGTTCCACTGCTTTTTCTGTTCCTGTCTCTTATATTTTATTGTTGTTGTTGTTTCTCATTTGTAATTTGTCGTTGGAAATGTCCTGCATGGTACTTTTACCTACATTTGTATGCTCTTTGAGTAAGCTATAATTTTGATATTTTAGAGATTTTGGTATTCTTATTCAAATATATAAAAAGTCATGGAACTTCCAATCCCATCCACCATTGCTACAAGCCAATATTAAGTAACTTCTAGGGAACTGTAGAAAGATGTTAAATGAACTGCCTGTGTTCACAGAGCTAGAAAGTATCACAGTTGGGAGTTGAGCTAGGTCTTCCTGACTTCAAACTGCAACACTCTATCCCATCAGTATAAGGAAAAAACATCAATCAATAACCCAGTATCATTATTTTGGTCTCTCTCCTTCCTTCCCTCCTTTTTTTCCTCCCTCTCTCCCTCCCTATTTCCCTCTTTCTCTCTCCCTCCCTCTTTCCCTCTCTCTTTCTTCCTACCTCTTCTCTTCCCCCTACCCCGTGTCTTTCTTTCTCTCTCTCTCTCTCTCTCTCTCTCTGTGTCTGTCTCTCTCTCTCTCTTCCCTCCTTCCCTTTTTCTCTTTTACACACTAGATGAGTGTGGCATAGGAAAGCTGAAGATCTAGTCCACCTGAATTTTATATATATATTTTTTTTAAATTTTTTTATTTAATAATTACATTATATTTACACTCATTTCTGTTCCGATTTTTTTTTCCCCTCCCTCCCTCCACCCCCTCCCCTAGATGGCAAGCAGTCCTTTATATGTTGGATATGTTGCAGTATATCCTAGATACAATATATGTTTGCAGAACCGAACAGTTCTCTTGTTGCGTAGGGAGAATTGGATTCAGAAGGTATAAATAATCCGGGAAGAGAAACAAAAATGCAGATAGTTCACATTCGTTTCCCAGTGTTCTTTCTTTGGGTGTAGCTGCTTTTGTCCGTCATTTATCAATTGAAACTCAGGTCTCTTTGTCAAAGAAATCCACTTCCATCAAAATATGTCCTCATACAATATCGTTGTCGAAGTGTATAATGATCTCCTGGTTCTGCTCATTTCACTTAGCATCAGTTCATGTAGGTCTCTCCAAGCCTCTCTGTATTCATCCTGCTGGTCATTTCTTACAGAACAATAATATTCCATAACATTCATATACCACAATTTACCCAGCCATTCTCCAATTGATGGGCATCCATTCATTTTCCAGTTTCTAGCCACTACAAACAGGGCTGCTACAAACATTTTGGCACATACAGGTCCCTTTCCCTTCTTTAGTATTTCTTTGGGATATAAGCCCAATAGAAACACTGCTGGATCAAAGGATATGCACATTTTGATAATTTTTTGGGCATAATTCCAGATTGCTCTCCAGAATGGTTGGATTCGTTCACAACTCCACCAACAATGCATTAGTGTCCCAGTTTTCCCGCATCCCCTCCAACATTCAACATTATTTTTTCCTGTCATCTTAGCCAATCTGACAGGTGTGTAGTGGTATCTCAGAGTTGTCTTAATTTGCATTTCTCTGATCAATAATGATTTGGAACACTCTTTCATATGAGTGGTAATAGTTTCAATCTCATCCTCTGAAAATTGTCTGTTCATATCCTTTGACCACCTGAATTTTATAAAAAAATTTGATGAACTTTCCCAGGTTATTATTATGGAAAAGAAAAAGAAATGTATGGAATAGTTGGGTGACTTTAATATTTGTGGCTAAATCCAAAAAGTAATGATTAATGGTTTGGGATCAACATAAAAAAGTAGTGTATCTTAAAAATCTAAGGATTATCTCTGTGCCATTCAGCATTTTATTAGTGACTGGGCAAAGATATAGCATAGCAAAAGACATAAAACTGAGAGATATAGCTAATAATTTGGATACCAAAGTCAGTATTGATAAACTAGAAGAATGGGCCAAATTTAGTAAGATGAAATTTAATAAGAACAAATATAAAAGTTTATATTTGCATTAAAAATCAACTTCATAAATATGAAGTATGCAATGGTAGCTACACAACAAATTTTTTTTTAAGATCTGGCTATTTTTGATGGAGTAAAAATATGAGTCAAAAATATATGATGGCAATGAAAAAAGTTGATATGATTTAAGATATATTAAGAAAGGAATAATGTACAGAATTATGGAAATGATAGTCTCATCTTGCTCTTCCCTAATTAAGCGACTCTGTGATCATTGTCTTCAATTCTAGATAGCTTATTTTGTTTTTTTAAATTCAATTAAAAAAATCTTTATTATATACATCTTGTTTTAGAAGTAGACAATAAATCAATATACTAGTTTAGAATTTTCCTGATATATCTCCTCCTTATGTTCCTTCTGTCACTTTCTTTATATAAAAAACTCCCCAACAATGCTTGATTGGCATTCTTTTGTTTCTTCTTTTCTTTTGTCAGCATCAATATCACCTATCCTTTTATATGTCTTTATAGCTAGAACACTAAATATTTTACTTATTCTGTAGTTATTTTGTTTTTTTAATATATATTTTATTTTATTTTATAATAACTTTATATTGACAGAATCCATGCCAGGGTAATTTTTTTTACAACATTATCCCTTGCACTCGCTTCTGTTCCGATTTTTCCCCTCCCTCCTTCCACCCCCTCCCCCAGATGGCAAGCAGTCCTATATATGTTAGATATGTTGCAGTATATCCTAGACACAATATATGTTTGCAGAACTGAACAGTTCTCTTGTTGCACAGGGAGAATTGGATTCAGAAGGTAAAAAATAACCCGGGAAGAAAAACAAAAATGCAAATAGTTCACATTGATTTCCCAGTGTTCTTTCTTTGGATGTAGCTGCTTCTGTCCATCATTTATCAATTGAAACTGAGTTAGGTCTCTTTGTCAAAGAAATCCACTTCCATCAGAATACATCCTCATACAATATCGTTGTTGAAGTGTATAATGTAGATAGCTTATTTTGAAAGAAAATCATTAAGTTGAGAAGTGTTGAGAAGACAATTAGAATTGGAAAAGGGTCTTCACTGGAAAATGAATGGATGCCCATCAATTGGTGAATGGTTGAATAAATTGTGGTATATGAACGTTATGGAATATTATTGTTCTGTAAGGAATGACCAACAGGATGAATACAGAGAGGATTGGTGAAACATGAACTGATGCTAAGTGAAATGAGCAAAACCAGGAGATCATTATATACCTCAACAATGATACTGTTTGAGGATGTATTCTGATGGAAGTGGATCTCTTCAATAAGAGAGCTAATTCAGTTTCAAGTGATCAAGGATGGACAGAAGCAGCTACACCCAAAGAAAGAACATTGGGAAATGAATATAAACTGCTTGCATTTTTGTTTTTCTTCCCGGGTTATTTATATTTTCTGAATGCAATTCTCCCTGTGCAACAAGAAACTGTTCGGTTCTGCATACGTATATTGTATCTAGGATATACTGTAACCTATTTAATATGTAAAGGACTGCTTGCCATCTGGGGGAGGGGGTGGAGGGAGGGAGGGGGAAAATCGGAACAGAAGTGAGTGCAAGGGATAATGCTGTAAAAAATTACCCTGGCATGGGTTCTATCAATAAAAAGTTATTTAAAAAAAAAAAAAAAGGAAAAGGGCCTTCACCTCACAAAGCTCCATGATTGGCTGAAAGAACTTAAGATGGATAGAGCATCAGCCCTGAAGTCAGGAGGACCTGAGTTCAAATTTGACCTTAGATACTTAACACTTCCTAGCTATGTGACCCTGGACAAGTCACTTAACTCCAATTGCCTCAGCAAAAAGAAAAAAAAAAAAGAACTTAAGATGTCTGGCCTTAAGAAAAGAAAAATTATAGAGGAAAATGGGCCTCCAATGGCTATCTTCATTCAATTATTTGAAGGGCTAGCACATGAAATAAAGATTGTCTGCTTAATTCTAAGGGCAGATGGAAAATAAAATGCAGGGGTGTATGAGTAAATGGTTCTCTGAAAAAAAAAAAACCATGATTTTTTAAAATATTACAATAGTATTTTTTCCCAAATACATGCAAAGATAGTTTTCAGCATTCACTTCTGCAAATCCTTGTGTTCTAAATTTTCCCCTCCTTCCCCCTCCAAGACAGAAAGCAATATAATATAGGTTAAACATGTGCACATCTTCTAAATATATTTCCTTATTCATCACACTGCACAAGAAAAATCAGATCAAAAAGGAAAAAAATCATGAGAAAGGAAAAATAAAAATAAGCAAACAACAAAAAAGCGAAAATACTATACTTTGATCCACATTCAGTCTCCATAGTTCTCTCTTTGGATGAAATGACACTTTCCATCCTAAGTCTATTAGAACTGCTATTGAATCTCCACATTTGTTTCTAAAATTGTTGAGTTCTAGGTTCTCTCCTTTATCTCCACTCACAATTAAGATACCACTCGAATCACCTCATTGTCTTGTTACTAGGAACAGTGTTCTCTTGGTTCTATTCACTTCATTCAGAGTCAGTTCATGTAAGTCTTTCCAGGCTTTTCTGAAATCAGTCTGTTCCTCATTTCTTATAGAGCAATAATATTCCCTTACATTTATATATCATTACTTAGTCATTCCCCAACTGATGGGCATCTACTTAATTTCCAGTTCCTTGACACTATAAAAAGGGCTGGTACAAACATTTCTACACATTTAGGTCCCTTTCTCTCTTTTATGATCTCTTTGGGATATAGACCAATGAATATGATATGCTTTTAAGATTGAACTGATTAAAATATTTTCTTCATTGATTTCTTAAATCTAGACAATCAACAAAATAATAATTCAAATCCAAGTTTGTAGTGTTTACCAATTTCTGGGGTGTAAAAGCTAACACTGAAAATTCAATAGTTGACTTTCACAAGTACAACCTAGCTATAGCACACATGTAGTCATACATGTATATATACATAGATCAATGGGCAGAAATTGCACAGAGGTAAATTTAGATATGACATAATCCAGAAATTTCTGTCCACTGTATTCTGTATAAACAGAATAAGCTACTTCAAAAATTAGTTGGATCACCATTAATCTCTAAGCAAAGCTTGATAATAACTTTTCAGATATTTGAAGAAAGAATTCTTATTTAGAAATATAAAAATATTTTAATATTTCTTATTATGTATATACATATATATAGTAAAAATATAGAGCTGGACTGAGATGTGTTATTTTTCAGCTGATGTAAAAAAAAAAAAGCAGGAGTAATAATCATGATCTTAACAAAGTTAAAGCTAAAATATATTTAATTAAAAGATTAGGAAGAAATCTTATTTAGAAGATGACTTCTCAGGTTCACAGAACTGTGAAGGAACTCTAATATCATCTAGTCCAACTTTCTCATTTTACAAATCAGAAAATCTGAGGGCCAAGGAGATGAAAGATTAGAGATGGTATTTGAATTTGAGTTTAAGAACCTTAAACTCTGAGATTTTGTGATTCTTCTTAAGATCATAGTGGAAATTGATAGAACTGAAATTCAAATTCAATTCTTTTTATCATATGGTAAAAGTTAGGAGATTGTCATAAGAGGATTACCACTCAAGGGAAACCCTCAAAAGCAGTTTGAAGAACTTTTTAGGGTAATCTTTAAAATCTTTATAAAAGGGATAGTCACTAAGTTTGTTTGTTTGTTTGTTTGTTTTAGAAAAAAATAACAACCCTTTTCAAAAATGACAATACAAAGCTTTATTCCCCCCACCTCCAGTTCTTTTTATAGTGGCAAAGAATTGGAAATTGAGTAAATGATCATCCATTGGGGAATGGCTGAATAAGTTATGATATATCAATGTAATGGAGTGTTACTGTTCTAAAAGAAGTGATGAACAGGCTGATTTCATAAAAGCCAGGAAAGATCTAACATGAAGTGATGCTGAGTGAAGTGAGCAAAACCAAGAGAACATTGTACATAGTATCAATAACATTATGTGATCAGCTGTGATAGACTTGGCTTTTTTCAGCACTGAGGTGATTCAAGGCAATTCCAATAGATTTGGGATGGAAATAACAGGATGCCATTATTTTATTTATTTAGGAATCTTTCATATTAACTCAGATAAGCTTGCTCAGCAATACTGAGTTTTTTATATGTTGGCCCAACAAAATAGTACTTTACATTGCCAAGATCTTTGAAATATTGAAGCTTTAAGCTTTGCCAACACATTTTGCATCTTTAGCCATGGAAGTCTTTAACCAAAATTAATTTTTGATGAATGCCTCATAAGCCACCAAGAATTATGTTAGCTCAAATAATTAAACTGAAAATTTTCATCTATCTGCAAAATTTTTTATTAGTTCTTTTTCTATTTACCAGTGTTCTTTATTCTACTGTTGGTCTCAAAAGATGAAGAGAACAGAAAGAATTGCTTTCCACTAATACATTGGGCATATTGTCTTTCTTATTCCTGTTAAGGTGCAAAATTTCAGGAAAATTCAACTTAAGGGCAGAGGGGGAAATCGAGAGGCTAAGTATCTTAGGCTAGAGAATATATACACACACACACACACACATATATATGTATGGATATGCATATAGACATGTATATATACATATATGTGTTAGCCCAATTACATGTTAAAAACTATTTCCCCCCCTGAGGCAATTGGAGTTAAGTAACTTGCTCAGGATTATATATAGCTAGGAAGTGCTGAAATGTTTGAGATCAAATTTGAACTCAGGTCCTCATGACTTCAGGCCTGGTGCTCTATTCACTATGCCACCTAGCTGCCCCTGTTAAAACAATTTTTAACATTTTAAAAAAAGTTTTGAAATCCAAATTCTATCCCTGCCTCCTATGCTCCTTTCCCTCTCCCTTCCTTGAGAGAAACAATCAGATATAGGTCATATTTGTACAATCATGTAAAACAGTTTCATACTAGTCATCTTGTACAAGACTCGAATAAAAGGAAAAATATGAAAGAAAGTGGAAAAATAGCATGCTTCAGTCTCAACATTAATCTTTTGGGATTATCTTGAATCATTGTATTGCTGAAAATACCAATCACTCACAGTTCTTCATTGAACAATATTGATGTCACTGTGTACAACATTTTCCTGGTTTTGTTCGTTTCACTTTGCATCTGTTCATTTAAGTTTTTGCAGGTTTTTCTGAAATCATTGTGTTTGTTATTCTTACAGCACAATAATATTCCATTATAGTTATATACCAGAGCTTGTTTAGCCATTCCAATCAATGGACATCCTTTCAATATTAAATTCTTAGGCAAGTAATTCTTTAAAAGAAAATTCTACTCAAAGAGTCTCTGAATTAATGTTTTCTCAAAAACTAGAATGTCCTTGGATTTTGTTTTATAATTTCTTGACATTTTATGAAGCCATTAACTTTACCTTTCCCAATTCTAATTTTTTTTATTATAACTTTTTATTGACATCCCAATTCTAATTTTAAGAAGTTATTTTCTTATGTAAGTTTTTGAATATCTTTTTTATAAGTGGTTGACTTTTTAAATAATTTTCTTGATTTTCATTCATTACTTTTATTTTTTCTAAACAATCTTCATTTGATTTTTAAATTCCTTTGTACCTCTTCCAAGAACTGTTTTTAGGCATGTGACTATTTTACATTTTTTCTTTGAAGCTTTAGAAGTAGTTATTTTGATTTTATTATCTTATCTTGAGTTTGAACCCTGAATTCTCTATCATCATTGTAACTATCTATATTTGGGGTTCACTTTCTTACTTACCTATTTTAAAAAAGCTTACTTCTTGATTGGTAAATTTTATGTTAGAATTGGGCTCTAATTCTGAGGTATGGAGGATAATGTCTCAGGTTTCAGGTTTTTCATGCTGTTGTTTTCTGAGTTCTATCTGGCAGGGAAGAGGACTGATCTCAGGTACTCCTCTCCATTCCTAGGCCATGAGAAGGATCTCCAAAAAATGTCACCAAAAATGCTCTTGCTCTCTATGGTCCCTTCAATAACCACAGGCTTCAGCTCACCCCTTTGCCCTGGAAATGGAAAGGGACTCCACTCTTATGTAAGTGACCACAACCAGCAGGCTCCCAGCCCTCTGCAATCACACTCACCAGCATGTCCTCACTCCTCCTTGTCCACAACTGAAGCCTGGAACCATGTCTGATCATGCACTTGGACCTCATGTCCAGTACAAGCCAGCAAAAGGTCCTGCAATCTTCCCCTGATGAACTATCTGACCCCAGCACTGTTCATGGGTTGAAAGGTCCTGAAGCTAAGGCTGACATCTATACAACTGCCCCCAGGACTTCTTTGTTAATTCAGCTGTATCTGCTGGAGGTCTACACTTCAATCAGGCCAGATCATCACTCTGGAGGCCAGACCTTTCCTAACATCTTCCCATATTGTCTTAGGCTAGACAGCTGCTTCACCCCAGCTTTTAATTATTTCTGTCATTCTAAAGTTCACTTTGAGGCATTATTATAAATTTTTGCAGAAGAATTAGGGAGAGCCAGATAATTTTCTGCTTTATCCTGGAATTGTGACCACTCACAAGTCTAATATCACTACTGATCCATATGAAAGCTTATCTGCTTTATATTCCAATACGCTTCAGCACTGTGTTAAAGTAATTTAAATCAGCATATTTCTATCTCTTTAATGGTCATCAGTTTTAAAAAGGCTTAAATCAGGAGAGAATTCTTTGGGTTCAACTTTGTCATTGCTTTTGGATTTTGAATATATAAAATGGTAGTTTACATGAATAGGAATTTGTATGAACATGTTTATTCAAGTGAAAACCATTGGAAACTGTAAGTATGTGTTTTCTTCCATTTTGATTCTATTGGCTTTTTAAAATTGTTTGGCTTTTAAATGTTAATTATTTGGGTACTCAAGTGTTATAGAGTAGAATAAAGAGAGCACTAGTCTGGAAGTTAGGAATATGTTGTTACAGTGGAATAAGCAGTGAATTTAAGATCCTTCTATTTATTTTCTTTCATTCTTTTCACATTAATTTATCTTTAAAAAAGTTCCAGAATGGATGAAAAGAACAATTATTAAGGAAGTAGTTACCCAAAGCAAAGATGAGAAGGTGAAGAGAACAAGACACTTTAAGTAAATTGAAGAACCCTCCTCAACCATCTAATTTCTTTGTTTGCTTGTTTTTGAGCCTGGGTCTTCATCAGGTTGAAAAAGTCCATAACCACTCACAGGACTAATCTCATTTCTGATCCACACGGAAGCTTATCTGCTCCATATTCCAAGCTTAGCCATTTTGTCCCCCTCTTAGATAACTCCTATATTGGTACTCAATTTAGTATAAACACCTGATTAACCTTTAGCCATACTGCAGCAGAACTTCCACATCAAGCAATCCAATAGTCTCCATCAGTAGCAGTTATTTCAGCAATGTTCCAATGTACCTGGCATCACTTTGTTTCAGAAGGAATAATCTTAGATAAAGCCAAGTTGAGCCTTCTCATTCAATCTATTCTCACCTAGAGAAAGGCAACTATTCCAGCCTGAGTTATGGTTAAGGGAATTCAGTCACAATGGATTAGTAATCGACTAACTAGAAGGATCTACCCCCATTGAATCTTTTAAGCATTGTAGCCCCCTCTTCTCAATTTTCTGATGTGCTTTTGTTTTACTGCTAGAAGTACAATGACTATCACAGACAACTATATCCAATCTTTATAAAGATCAGTGAATTCTTCCTCTTTGCCTTTTACATGCACCTGGGAAATAAAGATAAGCTGGGGAATAAATATTTAGAACTTTTTATTGTACAATTTACCTATCTTATGATAATTAAGTAATGAACTCACTAGATTTTTAAGTTAATTGAATTATATATAAAATATAGTAATAATAAATTTTACTGCTTTCCCTCCCACTTTCTGATCTTCCTCAGCAATAGAACTTCTAGAGTCTTCTTGTTCAGATGCAGTCTTTCTAAATTCCAAAAATTTTGGAGCCTTAATGAAGTTTTCAGGAGAGTAGATTTTGCCTGCCTTGTGTTTTCTCATTTCACTATCATTTGTAAACCTAGAATTCTATCAACTTAGAGATTTCTTTTTCTAGTTTATTAAACTGATGATAATTGGTCTTTTAATTCTTCCATATTTGTTTCAGTCTCATTAATGATTTCTTCTTCCATATTGATAGCTAATACATTTTTAACCATATTTCCCTACAGCGTCAAGTGGTTCAGTAAACAGAGCATTGCATCTGTACTCAGGAAAACTAGTATCCATTGACTGCATGAACGTGGGCAAGTCACTTAACTCTGCTTCAGTTTCCTCAACTATAAAATTGGAGTAATGACAATACCTAACTTCCATGACTGTTACAAGGATCAAATGTGCTAATTTTTGTAAATGCCTAGCATAAAGTAATTAATAATTATTTCCTTCCTTCCTTCATATAAGATTCAATCATGCATCACAATCTGATGTTCATTTCCTCTGCCTTTATTTTTTTGCAGAAACACATATGATTCCATTAGCAATCAATATCAATTGTAACTTCAGTGTTTGGGATTTCACATAGAGCTGTAGAATTCCAACTAAAGTAAATTCTCCAAGAGGTTTGTTTTATTTTCAGCCATATCTTCCTCTCCCTAGGATACTTTCATTTCTATTTATATCTGACCATCAATAGTTATAAGAACACCTGGCTCTTTTTAGTTGGAATAGTTGTGGAATAGTTTCTATTGATTGGTAAAGTTGTTGTACCTCAGGAAAAGGAAACGACACACAGCAGCAGCACATCTATAATATCAAACAATTTAACCGTGAAAAATTTTACCTCTCTGCAAAATTTTTATTAATTCTTCTCCTATGTACAAGTGTTCTTCTTCTATTCTTGGTCTCAAAAGAATAAAATGATCCTGTACAATTTGGAGAACCTTTGGCTTTCTGTTCATGCACAAGGCATAAAGATGCCTTTTCCAGTGTTGTTCTTGTTACTTGAGTATTTTATATGGCCTTCTGACACTGGTCAGTACTCTTCCTGATGAGCTTAATGAGAAGATTCTCAAAATGTGGTCAAGACAACTTCAGGTTTAGCTAGAAGCATCTATGGTTAAATATCATTCTTCATAGAAGAAAGTTCTCATTTGAGCTTCTCAAAAGCCTCCCATTACTCAATGAAAGATCAAATTGTGTTTGATAAAGTCATATTTTATTTCTCTTTTGAACTCCTTCATAATATACTATAGCATAGCTTGATCAAAGTCTTTACTGATTGGGAAAGTATCTCCATTAGTGGGTTTGTTCCTCACATATTTCTTTCTAGATTTTCAGGGAAAAAAATGTCAAAAATTCTACCACCTAAATCATACATGGAAATAATTTTCTTTTCAGATTGTCTAAGCTGTAAGTCAAGGCAGAAACTGAAGGTTCTTTTATCACTCAAAGTATATCCTGGCCAAATATTTGCCCCACATTCTTTTTTTTGTTTGTTTGTTTGTTTTTGTTTTTGTTTTTTCAATAAAATTTTATTTTATTTTATTTTTTTTAAATAACTTTTTATTGACAGAATCCATGCCAGGGTAATTTTTTACAACATTATCCCTTGCACTCACTTCTGTTCCTATTTTTCCCCTCCCTCCCTCCACCTCCTCCCCTAGATGGCAAACAGTCCTTTACATGTTGAATAGGTTACAGTATATCCTAGATACAATATGTGTGCAGAACTGAACAGTTTTCTTGTTGCACAGGGAGAATTGAATTCAGAAGGTAGAAATAACCCGGGAAGAAAAACAAAAATGCAAGCTGTTTATATTCATTTCCCAGTGTTCTTTCTTTGGGTATAGCTGCTTCTGTCCATCTTTGGTCTGAATTAACTCTCTTTATCGAAGAGATCCACTTCCATTAGAATATATCCTCAAACAGTATCGTTGTTGAGGTATATAATGATCTCCTGGTTCTGCTCATTTCACTTAGCATCAGCTCATGTAAATCTCGCCAGTCCTCTCTGTATTCATCCTGCTGGTCATTCCTTACAGAACAATAATATTCCATAACATTCATATACCACAATTTACTCAACCATTCTCCAATTGATGGGCATCCATTCATTTTCCAGCTTCTAGCCACTACAAACAGGGCTGCCACAAACATTTTGTTTGCCCCACATTCTTGATGACTTATCTCTGAAAGTAACTGAAATAAGTTCCAGAGGCAACTAGGTCCTGGTTAGTATGAATAATGAAACCCACAAAGTGGTCACATTATTCAAGTTTTGTTTGTATATTTCCATTGTACTGGAACTAATTACCATATAATATACACAGATATATAAATATATATCTGTGTATATAGATATATTTTTCAAATAGTGCAATTGTGAAAAATGTAACCACTTCATAGGACTGCTTCATGGGATTTATTCATATTAATTGAGACACGATTGTACAATGATAACAGGATTTTGGTTGAATAATCTAGGTAGTTTTCTGCAGTTTCCTTCATCTTCATTAATACCAATGTACTCACATGACTTAGAAAATATGGCTTTCCATGAGCTTCTACCTAAGCAAGCACCACTAGAAACTCAGACAGTTCTGAAAAGGACATTGTTTATTTCTTTCTGCACTAAGTGATAATCAAATCAATAGCCAATGAAGCTATATCCAAGGAAGTAAATCCAGCATTTTCAGCATTTGCCGACACTTTTGCTTGTTCTCCTGCCATTACTGCCACATAGAAGCAATTAAATCAATACCAATACTTACCCCCTTTGATTGGTTCTAATTATTTTAAAGTCTCATGACTAAAACCATTTTAGTCATCCTATCAGAAGTGAGATAAGGGACCAAAGTGCAGCTGGTACTGAGCATGGCAGGTGAACTAGGGTGCTAGAATGTATGTAGATTGTCAGTTATAGCTTTTTTTTCTTCTGTCAAGCATTTGTAACTAAAAGAGATCTTACAACTCTTCCAATTTTAATGTTTAAGAAACTGAGATAAAGAACAGCCTATGATGTTCTTAAGGACACAAAATAAATAGATTCAATATTTGAACCGAGGGTATTTGAGTCTAAACTCAGTATTCCAAAAAACTTAGGTTTTGAGTCTCTGCCATTTATTCTCTTTGTGACCTTGGAAAGCTAATTCATTTTTAGTAGATATCTCTTCATTTGTTTATAATACAGTTTTATATTACTGCACTTTGGAAAGTATTCAGCTTTATGATCCCTCCTTTCTTATGAAAGAGATGGAGCCATGTATCTCAGTCCTTGTCATCTGGGTCTTACCTATCTCCACTCTACCACCTTTCATTTTTATATCATAATTAATAGACTGAATTAGTTTCTTCTTGTCATGTGAATAGTTTGCTTTTAGCTTAGGAGCCATTACCTTAGGTTTGTAAGGTCATTTTTTCTTCAATGTTTTAGCATTTATATCAGACATGAAAAAATTGATAGAATCATAATAGTTCAGAGCCTCCAAGTAGAAAATTCCTAACATTGGGATGAAGGTTTGGCTTACTGTTCAAATTTAAATTATGCAATTTTCCCTGGTTTCTTCTTATTTGTGGAATAATTAAGGTGCAGTAAACTCTTTGGTGAAAGAAGGTGCCTGTGATGGGATAGGTATGAAGGAAGGAATCTGGAACTCAATTCTTTTAATTCTTAAAGAGATGTGTAAAATCAGTAACTTCAGTCCAACTCATCTCTTCTAACATGAGTACAGAACCTCAATGGACTATTCACTTCTATCTGTCCCTTCTCTGCCATGATTCAGATTTCCCTTCAGCTTTATCTCTTGTCTATTGTCTTAATGTTACTTCATATCAAATTTTTCCAATTTGGCTTATTAAATTCCAGGTGGGTCTATTAATGCTATATCCCCACATCTTCCTCTCAGTTTGCTCTCTGAAAAACTCTGTACACTCAAACTCCTTAGGTGTTACTTCTTCAACTTTAACTTAACTTCAACTTAACACTTAGGTGTTACATTCTTCAAGCTCAACAGTAAGATAGTCAAAATCATTCTCAAGACTATGAGGGGAATACTTACTTGTTCCTAAGAACTAAAATGAATACCATTCAATTCTCAACCTTATATTACATATAAAATGAAGGTTGTTGTTCATCCTTCATTTGTGAAGATCAATGACATAAGAAAGGTGATGTCTTGACTTGGAAATAAATTGGATTTAAGTTAAACAGGTCTGTGCAAAGTCACCAGATTTACTTTCTTCTCCAAAAGGATCCAATGCCAATAGATCAGGATGACTAGAAATGGCCCTGGATGCAATGGAATATCTTGGCTTTTTTAATCTATATTCTTTCCTAGGTCTCAGTTTGTCTGAGGCAATAGCCATTCAGTGATTAAAGTTAGATAAGAAATGAGGCCCCAAAAAAGGGCCTCTTTTACTTTCTTAAAAAAAAAAAAATCAGTCTGGGAGGGTAAAATGTGTTACATCAGACAATCTCCTAGGGGACTTCCAGGTCTAACATTCCATAATTCTGTAGCCTCTTTCCTCATTCCTCCTCTGTCATTAACTAGCTTTGTAACTTTGGGCAAATCACTTAATTTTGTCCAAAGGGAGCTTCAGTTTCCACATCTGTGCAATGTGAGAGTTAGACTAGATAACTTTGAGATTTCCCTAAGATTATGTGGTAGAGCTTTTATCTCTGGAAAGATAATCCTACAAATTGTTCTTCATAGGCTCCTTTAGGTTTTAAATATAGAAGGGCCTACATAAAATCAAACTCATTTTCGTATTATTTGGGAGAAGCTAGAAGCAGAATTTAATTCTAAAGAGGAATTCCATTTGAAACACTTAAAAAAGATCTTGGAAAAAAATTATACAGTTCCCACCTTATGGCTAAACAGGTTTGTCTCTGTCCTCAGTCTATGAGTGTCAACTGGACAACTGCATTTGTTCGAGAGTGAATTAGGCTTCTACTATTTCATTGGTACTAAAGAAATCAAATCTATTGATTGCTCTTATCAGAATCTGGTAGCCTGAGAGTGGGTTTCTAAATAGCAGAAGCCCCAAAGAGTAACCCTTGGTTTTTAGAATCTGAATGATAGTTCCCATTAATTCAGTAACCATTTGCCCGGAAGGAAATCACCCTTTCTCATTGTCCTTTTCAAGGCCATGCTTTAATGAATGGTAGATGTGAGGCAGGGGGAGGGGATGATCTTTGGGTTGGATTTCTCAGAGTAAATGATGAATTGTGAAGGGTTTTATCATCATTTAGCTGGGTGTGTAAAATGATCATGGTGAAAGAGAATTAACGTAGTTTTTATTGCTTCCTAGAGGAACTTGGGAAACACATCATTTCTATTCACAAGAGAGAGGATGAAAATGTGAAATGGAGAAGTATGACTTGGTACAAAATCCAATAATAAAAACCGTAAAATTATAATCGTAGCCAGATCACTAATTAAAGCAAGAGGGACAGAGATAGATTGCGATTGTTTTACTGAGACAAAGGCAAATGAAATAGTTCATTATAGTAGAAACACCATCAGGTGTTTTGAATTTGAACTCTGACAGTAACTGTAAGCTCATGGGCAGTCAGCTAACCTCCATAAACTTCAGTTTCCTTATCTGTAAAATAGGGATGAAAACATTTAAACTATATGAATAAGAGCTTTTGTATTATTGTTGTTAATTACTATTATTTCTTTGAGACTGGTTTCCCTATTTCGTCCAGCCTAGAAGTTCAGTAACTCCTCATCTGTTTCTGCTCTGGGCCAGTTCACCCTTTTTCAGGCAGTTTGGTGGTCCCACCACCATTCCAATTATTGGCTTTTAAAATATATATATATCTACATATATATATTAGCAATTTTCTATATCACTGAAATTTGATGTTTGAAAAAGCTGTCTCTGAGAGGTGTAATGAATTGCTATTAAATGTCTGAGGCAAGGATTTGAACCCATGTTTCCTAACTCCAAGTTTAGAGCTCTGTCCATTAATCCACATTTCCATCCTAGTCATAGATTTAGAGCTTGATCTTAGAAATGATCAAATCCAACTCTCTTATTTTATACATGAGGAAACTGAGGCTCAGAGGGACTTAGTGATTTTCCTAAAGTCGCACAAATTGTCAGAGCCAAGATTTGTACTCAGGTCTTATGACTCCAAATTCAGTGCTCTTTCCATTAGATTCCACATCTTGTTGCTTCTTCATCAATATCTTAAAGATAGGAACTCTGAAACCTGAAGAGGGAAATTAGGGAGCTATTATTTTGTGACCTTAGATGATATTTCATTTGACAACTTCGTCTAAGAATTCAGCCTCAGTACTGGATAGGCTGAAAATAAAGATGAAGATAGATTAAATGATTACTAGAAGAAAGGCTGTGGAGATTATTATGAATACTGAATTATTCTTGAATATTAGGTTTTTGTAAGATATTACAAAGAAACAATAAAAGCTAAATTATATCAGAATTTTCAGTATCCTTCATGCCCTATTTCTCACTATAATTAAATTTCTTATTAAAGCTAGAAGTCCAAGGCACACAGCTCTCAGACAAGGTGGATGTGGCAGAAAATTTCAAGAAGACTCCAGGGCACTTGAAACAAGTATCTTTAATTTAAATCAGAATTAACTTAAATCTATAGCAATATTTTGCATGCTTATTTCATCGTGATTTCCAACATTACTATGGCCACCAATATCCTTTAAATAGGGTAGAATACTTATTGTTATTATTGTTACAATAAGACCTGAGCAGGATTGGGTTAAATCACAATTCCTAGATGTGTAGTCATCAAATTCTGAACACAACATTAGAATTACTGGGGATTGGGTTATGTGATGTAATTGTCCTTAAAAAAAAAAAAAAAAAGAAAAAGAAAAGTTTAATGGGTTGACTTTTCAAGGCTGATTTTCTTATTTATTCTTATGTTTTTCAACCTACAACCTAAATAGAAACTACACAAGGAATTCTAAAATTTCTTCTAGCTCTAAAATCCATGATTTGATTTCACAATGACCCTCCTAACACACAAAAACAAATTTAAACACATGCACACACGCAGAAATGAGAAATCTTTTTCTTTCTTTTTTTCCCAAGAAACAGAATCTGTCCTTCTCTTAATCATCAAACATGCCGATATTACCACTACTCTGTGATTAGGCACCTATCACCTCATACCTAAATTATTGCAGAAGCTTTCTGGGTGATCTTTCTGTCTCTCCACCCAGCTATCAAATTTATCTTCCTAAATCAGAAGTCTGACCATGTGTCATACACACACACACACACACACACACACACACAAACCACATTCCCCCTTTCTCTCATACCACAACCATTCAGTAAACGTTCCCCTATTACCTCTAAGATCAAATGTAAAATTGTATTTGGCTTTTAAGTTGTTTTCAGCTGTTTTTAGCCATGTCCAACTTTCCATGACTCCATTTGGGGGTTTCTTGGCAGAGATACTGGAGTGATTTTTTTCTCTAGCTCATTCTACAGATGAGGAAACTGGGGCAAATGGGGTTAATAAGTGATTTTCCCCGAGGTCGCAGAGCTAGTGAGTGTTTCAAGCTAGATTTGAACTCAGGAAGAGTAAATATCCTGAGTCTAGACCTAGACTGTGTCACATAGATGCCTTTGGCTTTCCCTTAATAACCTGACCTCCTCCTTTTCAGTCTTTTTATACTTTACTCTGTGATCCAGTGACATTAGCCCTTTGCTATTGTTCTCACTAAACAGTCCATCTCCTGATTCCGGGCATTTTTACTGGCTGCCTCATGTGCATGGAATTTTCTCCCTCCTCATCTCTGTCTCTCCACCATCCTTGCTTCATCCAAGTTTCAGCTAAAATCTCATCTTCTAACAATATCACCCTTAAAGCTAGTGCCTTCCCTCTGTTGATTAACTACATTATATCCTGTACATAATATGCTTGTGTTTGTTCTACTTTCTTAGGCCATGAGTTTCCTGAGAACAAAAACTGTCTTTTGCCCATTTTTGTCTTCCCAAAGACATTTCGCATTTCTTCCCTCATATACTTTATATCCAACTAAACTGGCCTGTGTATCATTTGCTGCACATGATATTCTCTCTCCTACTTCCATGCCTTTGCATTGATTTTGATCCGAGTCTAGGATGCTCTTCCCTATAGCTGGAATACTTTTCTCCTCAATCTTGTTTCTTGGAATCCTTAGTTACATTCAAATCTCAGCTCAAGAAACATAAGGACATTCTGAATACCTTGAATTATTAGCACTTTATTCCCAGAAATTACTTTATATTTAGCCTGTATATATTTTGCATTTATTTCTCTTGAATGAATTCTTCCTACCCAATTGAACATAAACTCCATGAGGAAAGGGAGTATTTTCACTTTTTAAAAATTTGTATTCATACCCCTGGACACATAGCAGATCCTTAATAGCTGTTGAAGCTAATAGCCAGTTGGGAGAATTTAAGATGATGTTGTATGTAACTGAACTAATCTCTGAACACCTTTGTCTTATTAAAATCATATTTAAAGCAAGAAAGATTTTTCTAATTCTAATAATAGGCATGATTATTCAAGATGTTTCAAAAATCATAGTTAGTCAACCCTTAGCTATTAAAACTTTAAATACATTTGGGAAATCCTGTAGAAAGGAAAACAAATAGACATGGAAATGAAGGGATATTTTCAATTTAAGCTTCACTTTGGTTTATCTAATGATGTGCTTGATTCTGAGTCCTAGCTTACATTTCACAAGCAATTCTTATTCTGTTGCCTGGATATCTTGTCCTCTTGCCTTTAGGACCATAAATGTGAGTAATCACCCACCAAGCAGCATCAGCTAGGGGAAACTGTTGGATAGTTCCTGTTAGATAGTGAGTTAGACTTCTGATATTGATTTTCTGGGTCATTGTTTGGTATGTGAAATTGTCTTTGCTCCTTCTTGCAATATCAAGGATGAACTCTGAGTTTAAGTGCCATTTATCTCCACTGGTAAGGATTTGCTTCCTCCCTTTGGGCTTTTCCTTTCAAGATTCATACAAGTCCCAGTGAGATGAGGTGAGGTGAGGTGAAGTGGATAGTTTTCCTTTCTCTGCTCCCTACTCCTTTAGGGAAGAGAATTGACTAGACAGGGACCAAACCAGCACCTGAAATTACTCCATCGAGAAAGAAGCCATTGAACAATGGCCTGAGTGTTAGGCTATAGATAGGGAACATGACAGAATTGAGTCAGTGGGAAAAGAGACACTGGCAATTTCTGGATGGTACCTGTGGGAAGTGGAAATCTATATCATGGGTGACTTATTCCTATTGTCATGAGTGATGGGGATTACCAAATCTATTGAGTAACATTTTTTACAATTAGAGCAAAGTAGTGGAGTGGGATGGAGCCAGAGAGGAGCTCAGCTGAGATTCATCTGTCAATTGGCTCTAGGGAAAGGAAGCATACCACTATCTGGTAGCTTCCCACGTTGACTAAAATAATTGTTATGAACTAGACGTAAACACTATAGTTTTTATGTTATTGGCAGATGGTTAATGTAATCATTTCTATTTTCAACTCTTTAGAAAAAGCCTTAGAGATATAGGAGAGAATATTCATTAGTATTATTGGTATTATTATTATACCATAACACCATTTTTATAGATGAGAAAACTTAGACCTAGAAAGATGAAGACATTTGTCCAGATTCAACTAGTTAAAATATATTGAACCTGGGACTAAATTGGAAATTTTATAGCTCCTAGAAAAGTGATTTGGGAAAAGAGTCCAGAATTGTAAATCCGAGCTCTTTGGAATTGGAAGGAATGAATCTAGAACTGCAGAGCTACAAGATCTTAGTCTGGATTTTCTTGGGTTGATGAGGTCTTCCAATAGACCACATGTTTGGAACCCTAAACCTGAGAGCAAAACTCTTGGTATTACTGAATAATCAACTTTGGAAAAATCATCAATGCTTTAGCATTAATAATCAGCCTAAAATGTGTGATGGTAATGCTATTTTGGCTATATACATGTAGGGCCCCTTTTTCTAAATTTTACCTATTTATCACTTTTTTTGTTCTTGTAAAATGGGGAATGTGATTGTTTTGCTCCAGTACATAGTGATTATGAATTTTTTTCTTTTTAAAAATAATACCCCTCCAATTACATATTAAAACAATTTTGACATTAAAAAAAGTACTGAGTTCCAAAGTCTATCTTTTCCTCTCTCCCTCTTCTTCCTCCTCCCTGAAATGGTAAGCAATCCAATATTTGTGAGTTATTGATTTGCCTTGTTGATGATGAAAGTAGAGGAATCAATAAAAGAAATTGCTACTTTGGATTTGATACTGATTAATAAAGAGGAATTCTTTGATAAAGGGGAAATGTTATAGAACTTAGGAGAAGATAGCAATCAATATGCTGATTAGGAATTAGGAATTGTCCTTGGAACTGGAAATACAAATTTAAAAAAAATTAAAGGATCTCTACTCCAAAGGTGCTTATATTCTTATGTAATTAATGTTCACTTGGGGCTGATGATTAACAAAGAGAACAATACTGAAGGCATTCTGATTTCCAGAGCATTGGAGAGCAGATTTGAAGATTGTAGAGAAATGATAGGCCTCAGCTAAAAGATAGTCTAAAAAGAGAAGATAGTGCAAGAGGGATAGGAGGCTCTCAAAAATAAAATTCTGATTTAACGGCAAATGAGCCTAATGAGGAAGATGATTCAATGAACCTGGAATTTTAAAAGATGCATAATAAAGGTAGAAAGAAGAACTAATAACCAAGGACCATTGTGTGTTGTGCAGAAGAAAGATGGACTTGGATCAGAAGACCTGATGTTGTGTCTCAGCTCTGACATTTCCTAGCTATGATTCTGGGAATTTTATTTGCTCTTTTCTGGGCTTAAATTTTCCCATGTATAAAATGGGGATAATAATACACATACTATGTCTTACAGAGTTAATGTGGGGAAAAAACTTTATAAACATTGAAATCCTATTTTGAATTGTTGCTGCTATTATTGCTATTATTATTTCATTCTTCTATGTTGAATGGAGTTCAGATAGAAACAGTTTGGGGATAAGTTGATACATTGAAGGGCTGGTAATATATTTTACTGGTGGATATATATATATATATGCATATATATATTTTTTTGTAATTGTAATTTGTAATTGAATGAGGATGAGAATATTGAGATGTCTATTCATCTTCTATAGACTCACTGAAAACATCATCAGGACAATTCTAGTAATAGTACAAATTTGATGCAGATATTTTTTTCTTTTGTTTCACATGGTTTTGATTTCTTCCTAAGTATCTATATTTTGAGAGATTTTCATTCCACCTAATTTTGAGGTTATGAATGTTTGATATGGTAATCATTATTTAAGTGTTTTTCTTAAATTTTTGTAGGTCAGTATTTTGTCTAGATTATTATGAATGATCATTTTATTTGTAATAATGTTCCAAGGCAAAATTTATTTGTTTAATTCACAAGAACATTGTGACATTTGTATGTGTAGTAGTATCTACTACTTCTTGAAGGATAGTGAGCCTGTGTTAGAGAATTTTTGCTGTTTGATTACAGTCCTGATAAATGTGGAATTTTTTCATCCTGTAATGATATGTTGCATGATTTCTATCTTGTCTTTGCAGAATCTGCATCTATTAAGAAGTCCTTATTAATATGCCTTCTGTAGTTTCTTATAGCAATGACTTGGTCCTGTATTGCTATCATGAACCCCTCCATTTCTGTAAAAAAAAAATCTTGACAGAAATTTGATTTTTTATGATAGAAATATTGTTGGTTGATTTCATGTGGATGTTGCCCAAGAAAGATGATGCTTCTTGGATTTTAATTGTTCAATCGGTTCAAGCTGGTGGTAAACATGCATAATGAATCCTTCTACCCACTCTGTCCCAAGAAGTATACTTAGTCATCATTCCTGAGTCCAGTAAACTACTGGGAAGATTAGGTAATGATATGGGGCATTACATATATATATAATTTGGGGGCTTGCATACGGAAATGATAATCTCCTAATTGATTACTTAATTAGAAGAACTAATGACTCAGGGAATGTATGCAAAAAAGATCCATAAGCACTTCCTTACTTTTACTTTCAGTTGGTGATGTATATAGTGGAGCAAGTCAATGAATATAAGAATAGGGAGCCTAATTTTTCTAATTAGATTCAGTGTTCCTCAGAATTGACTCTGGTCTAGTAACCAAGTACTTGGATATAGACCAAGGAATGGATGTTCTTAAGGGTCCAGTTGCTATTTTTCTATGCTACTTTGATCATTTTATTAGTTTGAGAACATCTATTTTCTCTTATCTTTTGGATTAGGAAGTAGTAATCTTTCTGTAGCTGCCTTGGAATGCTGATCCTTGTGTTTTAATAATATTGTACGAGTTTTGTTTTGATACTTTTAAAATCTATTAGCAATTATTTTACTATTCCAGAGAAATACATGAAGACTGGTATTTTTAAGATCTTACATATTGAATTTTGATTTCAGGATACCAATAAGCATTCTGACATATTATTACTTTTTACTACTTTTTTTTTTCTTGACAACTTTGTGCTTGATGTGTCTGGTGAGATCTTTAAATATCACTTTTATCCATTGGACTTATCCAATAGAATATCCAAATTTATTCTACTTCATCTCTAGATCCAGGCTTAAAACCTTTAGTCTCCATTTTTTTCTTGGCAGAGTTATAAACTTATTTAGTCCAAGTAACATTTTGGTATCACTGAAGAAAATTTCTATGAGATGGAGAAATTGCTTATTGTGTTTTTCAATGTAGCCATAAACTGTGATGCTGTATGCATATAGTGAATGGTTGATGCAGTGGTTGATACAATGTAATCTTTGATTTGAAAATCCTACTAAATTCTATTCAGGAAAAAAATGACAGTGGACTTCTAACTGAGTAGAATCATAATGATATTATACTATTTCCTTGAAAGATGATATATTTTATATCAATTTATTTTTAATATTATTGTGCTTATAGTATATTTTAAATAAAGTTCAGTCTTTCATGTTTGACTTCAGATGCTTTATTCAAAGTTTATATATTTGCAATAAATAAATAAATATGCAATGGATATTTAACAAAGTTGAAGCTCTTTGATAATCAATAAAGGCAATACAGACATAGCTTTCTATTCTATCTGCATTTTTGCTTTTATTTAAAGATAAATAATAATATTTAATTTCTTTTTCATTCTTCTTCCTGTGAATTGTAAAAGTAGCTATTGCCTTTCATCTAATTCAGAATGTGTTTCCTAACAATTATACATGTAATATGAAGGCTACTTTAAGGACTCTTTCATGTTTAAACTAAAGAACTGAAGAATTGGATTAAGTGGAAGTAAAGAAAGGTCAATGGTGTATCATCACTATCTTCAATTATTTGAAGGGTTGTAGTCTGAAAGAAGGATTAGATGTATTTTGTGTGGCTTCAGAGAGCAGAATCTCATTCATTGTGTGAAAGTTATACAGATGATTTCAGCTCAATTCAGAAAATAACTTTTGAACAATTAGAAATGTTGAAAAACAAAATGAGCTCCCTTCAGTTCTGGTGTTTCAGCTTAAGCTCCTAAGAGATTTTATAGAATTGATGCCTTAATTGGGTAGGAAATCAGACTACTTGAAAATTCTAATGATTGAAACAGAACGAGAATATTGGTTTTCTAAAGCCTGGCTCAGGAGTCTTTCTTGAAATGGAATTTGAATGACAAGATATTAATAGTTTAGTAGGAAATCATAAGGGCAGATAGATGGCACAGTGGATAGAGCACCAGGCTTGAAGTCAGAGGGACCTGAGTTCAAATTTGATCTCAGACACTTAATACGTACTAGCTGTGTGACCCTGGCTAAGCTACATAACACCAACTACCTCAGGGGGAAAAAAAAAAAGGAAATCATAGAGTTGGAGAACAAAGGGAAAAGTATGGGTAGGAATGATAATTTAGTTTCTTGGACTTAGTGTACATGGAAGAGAGTGATAACATTAGAAAGGTAGGATGGTAGTAGATAGTATAGGATCTTATTGCTTGGAATAGGAATTTTAACTTGGTAAGCACATAAAGTGTTTTGAATAGTGAAAGATAAGGTCATATTCGCTTAAAGAATGTATATTTATCAGTGGTGGTGATGCGTAGGTTGAAGCAGGAAGGGAGTAAAGTTGGAAATATTCTTAGGAGGTTATTGCAATAATACAAGAGAATAGCAATGAGGATTTTTGAATTAGAGTGATAGCAATGAGACTAAAAAAGAAAGAATGTATATTAGAGTAGATGTAGAAGAGAAATCAAGAGGAATTGTTAACTGATTGAATAAGACATGAGAAATATAGAAGAGTCCAGGATGACACCTTAGGTTCAAACATGGAAAAATGGATAAGTGATGATACTTTTTATAAATATAAGTAAGTTAGAATACATTATAAGTTTTGAGGAAGAAAAACAACAAATTTGATGTAGATTATGTTTAGTTTGGAACAGTAATGGATATTAAGGTAGAACTATCTATCTCATAGGCAGCTACAAATAGAATTTAGAGTTTAGAATAGAGATCAAAGCTAGAGATGTACATCATAGGAATCATAAGATTTAGAATTGAAAGGTATCTTAGCAGTCATCTACCACAATACTTCATTACACAACTGAGGTGACATTCAATGACTTAGCCAAATTCACCTAAGTAGCAGGTAGCAGAACTAAAATTAGACCTCGTCTGTCATTTCAGAAGCAGCCAAGTGGCCCTATAGATAAACCGTTGAGCCCAGAGGTGGGAAAACCTAAGTTCAAATGTGGCTTCAGATACTTCCTAGTTGAATGAACCTGGACAAATCACTTTTTCATCTATAAAGCAGAGATAAGAGTAATTCTTACTTCCCAGAGTTTTTATGAGGATCCAATGATATTATTATCAGTATAAAGTACTTAGTACAATGCCTAGTACATATATAGATGTTAGTTATTATTATTGTTAGGGATAGTTGAACTCATAGTAGTGAATGGAATGGCAGATCAAGAGAGCAGGAGACAAAAAGGCTGAGGACAGAAGTTTGATGATAAGTTTATCAGAGCTGATTTAGGTCCGGTATAAAAATTTTCTTAAAATTTGTTACCTCATTCTCCTTTTCAGAATAATTAGGTTTATTCCAATATTATTCTAATCTATTCCATATATATATGTATATATATATATATATATCTTAAATCTATCTGTTTATATGTATGTATACATAAATAAACACACTTCCCCAAGAGTTCATTATAAAATATATATTTATAATTTTTGTATATACATAGATCTACATACATTATAGATTTGTGATACGTATATTGGATAATAATAGCATCTATCTCATAGTATTGTTGTCATGAACAAATGAGGTAATATGTATGTGTATATATATATATGTATATATTGCTTTTGACACTTTGGGGGCAACTAGGTGGACCAATGGCTATGATGCCAGCTCTGGAGTCAGGACTCCAACATTTAATATTTGGGAGATCTTGGACAAATGTATATGTATTTAAGTCATTTCAGTCATATTTGGCTCTTCATGAGCCCATTTGGAGTTTTCTTAACAAAGATACTGGAGTGATTTGCCATTTCTTTCTCTGGCTCATTTTATAGAAGAGGGAACTGAGGCACACAGGTTTAAGTGACTTTTCCAATCACATAGCTAATATCTTAATATCTAAGACCAAATTTGAATTCAGGTCCTCCTGTCTCCAGGCCAATGTTCTCCACTTGTGTCACTTAGCTGCTGTGTCACTTAGCTAAATTCCACAAGGAAACTTAGAGAACTTCTAAACTAATTCCCTTAATTTATAGATAATAAACCTATCATTCTAATGGGGGAAAACAACATGGAAATAACTTATATGCATACAAAATATGTACATTGGAAGTAGATGGAAGGTAATTTCAGGAAGAAAGCTCTAGCAAGAATAGGGGAAGAAAAAGGGAAGAGCAGTTACAATGTCCTGTTCATCCTAGCTCACTGTCTCTCTTGTATTGTCTCTTTTTCTATCCCTATTGTTCAGTTCAGTGACTGGCATGGAAATACTTGAAATGATGATGATGGTGGTGTTGATGATGATAATAAAAGGCAAGGGAGAGAGAAAAGTCAAGGATGATATCTGGATTCCAAATACAAAAAACTGGATAAATGATGATACCATTGATAGAAATAGGAAAATCAAAGGTGAGAAAGATAATTCACTTGGTTTGAAACATGTTTAGTTTAGGATTTCAAGGGAATATCCAGACTAAGCTGTTCAATCTCCGATTGGAGATGTATAAGCATTTAAATTGAATTTTTAATTTTAAGAGTCCCACAGATAGATACAGAATTCTTAAAATAAAAATGTGTTTAAAAACATGTTCACATTCTTCAGTCTGTTGAAATATTATTTGATTATGTGCCTTGAAGATTAATACTGGGTTTTGCATGATGGGATACAATTCTAAACAGATTTTCACAAACTGAATAACCAAGTGAGGCCACCAATTTCAATGCCATTCTAAATGAGAAAACCACTGCTTTATCAGAATGCCAAGCAGGCTTTTGGTCTCTTCCCCTTCAGTGACCCATGCAAAGTAGCCTCTTCAGCCCTGTGGGAATTTGGTTTCTCACATTTCAGAAGGACAGTACAAGCTTCTGTTCAGGTGTGAAATGGATCTTTTCCATCTGATGCCAAAGAGAAGTAACATCAGGAAAGGCAGACTGATAGAAAAGGCATTTTCTCGCTTAACTAGGTTATGCTGTCCTGTCAATATCTTAATTTTTTATCTTTCCATTGTAATTTTTTTTTATTCTAGGCTAGTCTTTAACATCAATATTCCTTTTATTTTCAGTGATGCATCTTTACAAAAGTAGAGTGGAAAGAAACTGGAATGTCAAATGTTCTTGAAATTCTTTGTGATAATTTGAATATTTTTATGTAGTGATATTTTTGAGAAAAGTTTCCTCAGTGAACCTGGCACCAAACATTTAAAGTACTTATGTGTCTTGGCAAAAGTTTGAGTGTCAGACCACTCTTCACATGAGATGCTAAATTCTTTTTTTGAGTTTCTTGGTGAAGAAAGGCAGAGGCATTTAAAGATTTGTAATGAGAAAGTAGAATAAACCAAATATCTTGGTTTATATACTCTTTCCTCAAAGAATTCAGATTCTCCCGAGGTATCAGGCTAAGATAAACATGGTCACTGAGAAATAAATGCAAGCTATAGATTATAGAACCTTCTTTGAATCCTTAAATATTTCATGTTATTATTTCTGTAAGTGTAATTTTTTTTTCTCCATTTTTCAGTAGAAAAGATGAGGCAAAGCATAGCTAGAATTTCTTCCATCTTTCTAGCCATTCATGTTCAAAATCTAGGAGGCAGTCTCATTATTACTCTTATTCATCTACCCATCACAAATAATTGGATATTAGAGATGATCATAGTAGCCCTAGCTCAGCCAATAACTAGCTATGTAGCATTGGGCAAATCACCTTATATTATCTAGCCCTCCACATCCTTATTTATAAAATGAAAAAGTTGAATTAGATTCTTCCAAGTTTCTTCTGGCTCTAATAGACTATGTTTCTATAATTAAGAATCATCATAACTGTGCCTGATTAATTATGGAAACCCATCTTTAAAGATCCCAAGTAGCTTTAAACCTATCTATATTTCCAATCAAGACTTATTGGCCATTCTTCTCACTTTGTAAATAGGGATAATGAGATCTCATAGATCAAGTGAATAATTCAATTACACAAGAATGAGAAATTGGAGGAGGAACAGAGTCAGTAAGGTGAGTTTCTTAGTCCACAGCTCTACAACCAGACCAGAAAGTCTTAATAAGCCTTGTATAAGTAGCCAGTGCTGGCTTGAGAATTGCTATAAATGGGAATGAAAAGTGAGAGAAACCATGGATCTGGACTACTAGTTGCAATGTTATAATGGAAGATGAGACAAGGAGAAGAGAAATTTTTAATAGAAGAGATGGAAATGAACAAAGGAGCAGGTATCAGCCTCTACTATTGGAATGTAAACAATAAAATCTGATAGAGCAATAAATAGAGAAGCAAAAAAACAAACCAAATAAATTAAAACAACAACACTTTTCTCTTGTACCATCTTTCTATCTGACACTGTGTAATGACCGTGTATTTAAAATCAGCCGGAGTCAGGAATTCAGATTAAGGGAAAAATCTTCAATATTTATTAAAGTGAAGAGGTGAATAAAGATTGCGATAGCAATATGGGCAAGAAAGATTGCTATAGCAATATGGGCAGCTGCGACAGGAAGCCAGCTAACAGAGAGCAATCTGCACTGAGCAAACAGTTGCAATAGCAATGCCAAAAGTCTCTCCTTCCCCTTCCTTTTCCACTTCCCTGCCTCCACCCACCAAAATCGTCATTTCCTATACAACACATCAGGACTTGCACAAAGAGTGGGCGGGGGCCATTCTTTCTCCAAGCTTATATATTAATAGAGTTTGGTCCAATTACTATTTAGCCTCATGTGCTTGGGACCTCAGTGCATCAACTCAAGCCTCAGCCCATTACAACACTGGACCAGTTATTTACTTAGTAATCACTTATTAAGAACCTATTATGTGTTAGATGGATATGGAGAATTCAAATACAAAAATGAAATAATGTCTTTCCTCAAAAAACTCACATTCTCCTGGGGATGTCAAGGTAAGATAAACATGGTCACCAAGAAATAAACACAAAGTACAAACCAGATAAATCCACATGAGGGGGGCAAAAAGATACTTGGGAGTAGAAAATGTATGCTAACAATCAAAAATGCACCAGGAAAGGTCTTAATAGGAGGTGGCACTCGATTGAGTTCTAATGGAGCTAAGGATTCCTAGGAGAAAGAACTGATAAGGGTGAGGATTATTGACCTGGGAGATTGTGCAAAGGCAAGAGGGGGGAAAAAAAGATCATATATGAGGAAAGTTGACCATTTTGACTGTAGAATAGAGTGCATAAGGGAAAATAAAGTATGTTATTGGTCTAGAAATATACATTGGAACCAGACTGTGATGAGCTTTAAATACCAAATTAAGATTTTTTGATTTTATCCTATAAGCCATGAAGAACTAACAAAGTTCCTAGAGCAGGGAAATGAGATGGTCAGACCTGCATTTTAGAAATAACAATTTGAAAATCATGTAGATCAATCAGAATGAAACTGCAATAGTCAAGGATAGAGGTGATGAAGGATAATTCATTAGGATGGTGATCTTATGAGTAGAATGAAGGGGATGGTGTTAAGGACCATGCCTAGGCGAAGGGGCAGGTCAAATCTCCGAGAGCCTTCACATCTGTGAATCATAACATTTGAAGGAGTTGCAAAGCAGCCTTTACTAACACAGACGTTCCTTGTGGATTGGTAATGAAGTAAATTGAAGGCAGAGGGAAGCAGAGAGAGGTCAGAGAATAGCAACTGTCTCTCAATCACCTTGTATCATCATCATCCTCTCACATGAAGGGATCCATTTTGCTGGTCTGAGTTGGATCCCCCCAGAATCCACTGGCAAGTGGCTCCTATATCACAACAGGATGGTTGAAAAAGATATTGAGGAGGTGGAACTAACAAGATTTAGTAACCAACTGGATAACAGAAAAATAGCCCATTTTTAGATCTGGAAGAATCTCCAGTGATCACTTCATGCTATCCCCTCATTAATAAAATAAAATGTACCCCTCTTATTAATAAAACCCCCAGCTGATAAAAACTGAGATCCACTTACCCAAAGTGACATAGCTAGTTAGTGGCAAAGCTAAGATAACAGGACAGATCTCCCAATCTATTCTCCATGCCATAATCATTTATTTCTTTGTGGATCTCTAATATCCAGTCATTTATGACCCAAGGACAGTTCTTAGAATTTCCAGGTATGGCTGTAAGCCAGGCATTTTGAGAAGAGACTAACATTTAGTTAATGTCCATGGTTCCAAATAATTTGAAGTTAAATGTGGAAGAGAATGTGATACAATTGCCAGAATACTGAACAGGAAGTAAGAAGACTTGTATTTTAGTCTTTCCTCTGCTAATTCACTCTTTTACTGCTCTGAATCACAGTTTCCTGATCTATAAAACGACGTCGTTGACCAAGGTCTGGAAGGTCTTTTCCAATTCTAATGATATTCCCAATAGATAAGTGGTCAAAGGATAAGAATGAAGAATTTTCAAAAGAATTACAAACTATTAACAGGAGGTGAAAGAATGCTTCAAATCTCTAGTAATAATAAAAACTCAAAACATAGTAGCCTTGAGGTTTTATCTTATGCCCAACAAATTGACAAAAATGATAAAGGCTGAGAATAGTTAATATCGGAGGGATTACAGAAAGATGGGTCCACAGGTACATTATTGGTGGAACTATGAATTAGGATAGCCATTTTAGAAAGGAATTTGGAATAATACAAACAAAGTGATTAAAATACTCTTACCCAACTAGAAATCTACCCCTAGTCATAATAATATTGTAAAGAGATCATTGATAAAAAGAGACTCCTAATATATATCAAAGTATTTATTGTAGCACTTTGGTGGAGATGGGGGTGAATGATAACAAAGAACTGAAAACAAAATAGTTATCCATGATTTGAGGAATAGCTGGACAAATTCATGACCCTTGAATGTAATATAATATTGTAAATACTATATATAAACAAGTAATTACATATGTAATTATAGTATAGAGTATATTTATATAGAATGTACTATATATAGTAAAATATAATTATAGGATATATTGTAACACAATATTACAAATACTATGAAGAAAAATATGGTAAACCTAGAAAACCATGGAAAGACATATGAACTGATGAAGAATGATATAAATAGAGCCAAGAAAACAATATATAATATGAATACAATAATATAAATAGAAAATACAACCACCAAAAGCAAATCACATAGAAGTTATAAAAAGATATTCCTTTTGCAAAAGTGAGAGGCCCATGAGTATCAACCATTGCACATATTTTTTTCTGATTTTTTGCATATCCTGATTGTTTTAACAAATTATTTTTCTTCTTCCTCTTTTTCTTCAAATATTTCTTTGTTATGTGAAATGGCCTTTGAGAAGGGAAAGAAATTCAAAGGGAAATTCTAGGATCGTAAAAAATAAAAAATAATAAAATTTTATTACCTTGGACAAATCATTTAAGTTAGGTAGATGTCAATTTCTTCACAAGTAAAGTGGAAGGGATGGATTCAGATGATTATCAAGGGAGTGTGGGGAATGCTTAAAAGAGTGCTGCATTTCAAGTCAAAGGACTAGGGTTCAAATTCCAATTCTCACATGAATTACTTTTGCAATTGAGCAAGAGACTTAGCCTCTCTAAGGGTCATTTCCCTCATGTGAAATGGCTATAATTAATTCTCTGTAATGTTCCTTTTATTTCGAAATCTGTAATTCTTCCTCTGGGATTCCATACTGTTTTGGTGTGTTGAAATAGAGTTTGCCCAGTAGAGGGGGGTGTATCCTTAAAAACGAATTCTCCTTTGAGCGCCTCATTCCATTCTCTTAACTAGGCACACTAGAAAGGAGCTTAGGGAAATGAAGTTTGAGGAATGACATCATATGGATGAAAATGAAGGCAATGACAGAGTGAAAGTTACCATGCTGTTAGCGATTAAGAGAGACAATTAAAGGTTTCCATAAGAAATAGAACCCACAACTCTATGTGTTCCTTTATGTTAAATGTAGTGCTAATTTAAGAATGAAATTATGGGTAAGAGAGTGGGAGGAAGCAGGCTTGAGTGTTCCTGCTTGTGTCTGAAAATTTCCTCCTTCGGTTTGTGGTTCATGTTCCTGATGTTCCTGATGTTCCTGAAAAAAAAAATGGCTAACTTGACACTAGAAAAAGAGTCAAATATTACTTAACTGATAGGTAAAAAAGTCTTTTATTCAATATCATTATCAGGTCCTGGTTACTCCTTGTTCCCGAATCCTCCAAATGAAGGCATGCATCATAATTGAATACTAAAGAATGATCAGACTTGCATATAATTCTTCACTGATAGATGATAGATTCAGATAGAATGAATATTCATCTATTTATAGTTAGAGAAGCTATATCATGCTTTCTACTCTTGGAAACTGTCTAATGACATGGTATCATGGGAATTTGGACAGTTTACTTCATTTTAGTTGTCTGGCTCTAAACATCTTATTCCATGGAACTCATTTTGTGGTAGCTCTTTTTGGGGACAAAAGTACCAAGCACTTGGTGTCAACTGAGAGTGCTTATACTCTTAGATTTTATTGTGAAAGTAAAGTTCTGTTTCCATGGAAACATCTGCCTTTTGTGGTATTCAAGTCAGGAGCAGCTATTCACTAGATAGCTTCTGGTGATGGCTTACAGTCTGGTAGGCTAGCCATGACTAATTGTATATAAATTCCCCGTTTCCACAAGTGCCCAATACCATCTTCCCCACATAATCAGTACATTGTAAATCTTTTTGAAATTGAATGGTGGTTGATACAGCATTTGAAGGTAATATGATTGAAGACTACTCACATTCTCTTACTCAGTTAATGAAAATATATTTTAAGAAATCTTCTGTTGTCTTGGAGCCTTCCTTTTACTGTGGAGGAAGGCATAGAATATGCCTAAGAAGCTTCCAAGGACAAGTAAGTGTCCCTATGTGTTTCTTCACAAAAAGCAAGTGTAAGAAAATAATGATAATAATATGTTGTATCTGTTCAGTATCATTCTCCCAGGAGCATAGAGTATTTTTTTTTTTTTTTGGTCTAGATTTGGGGGAATTGAGTGAGCCTAGAACAAATATTTACTTTTTCTAATCTATCTCCATTGGAGAAGTTAAAAATGGGAATTGTTATCTTATATGTCAGCTGAGGCTAGGTTGCCTGAAAAAGCTTTTGGAAAGTTTTTTGCTCTGTGACTTACAGGCTAAACTGATTTTTTTGTATGTTTCTAAGAAGGAAACCAAGGGAGTATCAGTAACTGGTCATTTACTCTGAGAACTCTACTAATAACTTGCTGTTATGGAAATTGGACCAGTTTATTTCATTTTGTTTGGCGAAACATACTATTTCTGCATAGAATTCACTTTGGGACAGTTGGTCTTGTATCATAATATAGTATTATAGATAGAGAGCTGAACTTAAAGCCTGGAAGATCTTAGAGAAATGATTTGTTAAAATTTTAACTTGAAGAAAAAGTGTTCAACTGTAATTGGTGGAGAGAATTTTCTTCACTCTGGAAGATATTATACAATACTAATGATATCTCAATCTCAGGTCTAATTCTCCCTTACCCGTCATATTTGTGTACAGAGATACTTTAGTCAAGCACTTATTGTTGATTGAGTGCCCATATTAGTAGTTAATATGCAGAAAATACATATAGTACAATTCCTTTTTTCTGTAAGAGCTTATATAGGTGGTATGAGAAAATCTTGCAGAAAATATGGATTATATATATACATAAACACTGATTTTTATTTTACTTTTCATTTCTCTTTTTTAACCTGATTTTTAGTCCATAGATTTAGAGTAGGAAGGGACTTTAGAGGGCTATTAAACTCTCAGCCTTGAGATCTCAAGTGGCTCTCAGAATGCCTGAATATAGTCAAAACCATATTAAAATGTAATTGGAAAACCTTTGATAAAATAAGTAAAATACAATAAAATCTATATAAAATATCAATATGCAGTTTTAAAATCAATATTGAGATCCTTATGTACAATTTAGTGTATAATTTACAATTTATGTACAGTTGGGTTTTTTTTGCCCCATTTCTATTTGAGTTTGATTACAGATTTGAAAACTGAGGCTCACAAAGGTCTAAGTGACTCATCTAAGATCGTAGTACTAGCTTCAGAAATGAAGTTTCAAAACAGTTCTTTTTGACTCCAAGTCTGGCAATCTGTACCCTCTTGGTCTCTCTTGGGAACATGGATTTTGTTAATATGATGTGATTGTTTTAAAACCATTGTAGAGATTATTGATGTGGAGTCCACCAGATCTTCAGTATAGTCAAAAAAGGAGTTGTAGCTTCTCAAGCATAACCTCTTTGCTCCGGACAACAATTGTTCTTCATAAAATATAGAAACTCACTAATGTACTTTAAAATGTCAGTGACTATTAGAGTTATTTTTTTCCTGCATACTCTGCTGTTATTGTTGTTGTTGAGTCATTCCTATCATGTCTGATGCTTCATGACCCCATTTGTGGTTTCTTGACAAAGATACTGGAACAGTTTGCCATTTTCTTCTCATTTTGCAGATGAGGAAACTGTGGCAAAGCAAGTTAAGTGACTGGCCCAGGGTCACATAGCTAGTAAGTGTCTGAGGCCACATTAAAACTCAGAAGAGGAGTCTTCTTGATTTGAGACTCTTAACTCTAACTGTCCTCTTTGTATTCTTAGGGACTATCAAAATGTCAGATATGTAGTAGGTGCTAAAATAAAAGGTTGTTGAATGATTGACTGGGGAGGATTGGTAAATACTGAAAAACATATAGGCTGACTATTATGAATAGTGATGAAGTTGACTACAGATTTCTTCCTGAGATTATAACTTGGCCATTATTTCAAATCCAATTTAATATATTTTACTTTGATTTGGGGATTTTGTGCAATGGGACAAATGAATGAAATACAAAATTGCTCAGACTTAAGGCACATATTTGATACCCTTGATTTTAAAATTGTTCTGCCTTATTTAAATTCCCATCCTACTCTCATTTTTTGCAGGTGATTACATTGTGGTATTGCCTAATTGCTGTTTTAATTACTAAGTTATATTACTCAGGCTTTAAAATATGTATTTACATGAAAGATGATAATGTTTCATCTGCAGGATGAATATAATAAGATATTAAACTTCAGTGGGGTTTTCTATATTGGACTTCATGTTTTAGGAATATTAATTCAACTAAAAAGAGAAAAACTGTGTTTTCTTTCTGTGAAAAGATAGATGAGGAGATAAAACTGGGGATATAAACAAAATTACTTGCTTGGAATAACATGGGGAATCCATGGCAGAAAACTAAAGTCCTGACTTCAGATTTCTCTATTTTCTGACAACATTCTCACCTCAATTTTTCATTTTCATTCATTTTATTCATTCAAGTTATTTTTTCATTGGTCAGTTATTGAATTTCTTTTGCTTCTTCAAAATGCAAGGTTTTTAACCTCCTTTCTTTCTGATAATCTGGCTCCTTAAATATTCCTTCCTTATCCTTTTCTTGGCTTCCCCCTCCTTTTCTCATTCCTGGATTCTGCTGTAATGTTTAACTTACTCCTTTTTGTGTTTCTATCTCTCCATATTGGGCATTCTGCCTGGAATCTGTCTCCCTCTCTCTTCTTTGCCAATTTTCACCTTTTTCTCCATCTTCCTAGAGAGTTAGCTGAAGTATAAGGCTTCCTCATGCCATAGGCACTTTTTCATGTAGAGTACACTGTACACAATCCACATGTATGACTTTTTCAGCATGTCCTGGAGAATGAGAATTGAAAAATGTTGCACACATACTTTTAACAAACAAGAAGATGAAATGTACTATCATTGTCCCAGGGTTCCTTATAATGACATCCACCAAAAATGTGGTCTCAGTCTCATCAAATCTTATACTAATTATAGTTTCACAACCAAGAAAAATTCAATTTAAAGTGAGTGGGCAGAGACTTCTGGGAACCAAGATGGCAGAATAAGCAATAAATGACTGTAACTTAAACATATTCTTCTCCAAACAACCATAAAATAGCAACCCAAATCCTGGCAAATCCTGGAACAGAAGTAGCAAAAAGACATGGTGGTACAATTTTTTAGCCCAAGAAACTTAAAAGATCAGCAGGGAAAGATCTATCTCAGACAAAAGGGGAGCACAGTCCAGGACAAAAAGCTTTCTGGTAAGCCAGCAGCCAGCCCCACCTCAGCAAACTAGTGGAAAATCCTGAACCCCACTGCAGTGATACAGGCAAACACCAACATCAGGACCCTTCTCCTCCCGCCTTTGCCATGTGCTTCAGCATAAACCTGAGCAAACAGGCAACCTCCATTGACCCAGCATGCTTCAGTGTAACTATGGGGAAATATAAAAACACTTCACTGACCACAGTATACACCAGACACAAATTCTAGGACCCTGTCTTAACACCAGATAAACTGCCAGACCCCTATAGTCTTCAGCATCACCAGCAATTCCCCACCTTACCTTGCCAGGCATAAGATTCCCCCTTCAGTCTCTGAGAAACATCAGTGCAGCACCAAATAAGCAGCCAGAGTCTGCATCCCTTGACAAAAGAAGCTTGAGACAGTGTCCCTTTCACACTGGAGCAGAGCTCAAATTTTTTAAAAAGGAAAAAGACTAAAAAAGATGAGGAAAAAAACAACCAAAAAAATGTAACTATAGAAAGTTATTATAACAGAGACGATAAAGACACAAACTCAGATGAGGACAACAATGTCAAAAGACCTATGGGCAAAGCCCCAGAGAAAAACAAAGTTATGAAGTCCAGAAAGAACTCATGGTAGAGCTCAAAAAAGAGCTTAAAAATAAGATAAAAGAGGTAAAAGAAAAATTGGAAAAAGAAATGAGAATGATGCATAAGAATTATGAAAAATAAAAAGAGTCAGTCACTTGGGGGGAAAAAAACAACTACTTAAAAAGTAGAATTGGCCAAATGGAAAAGGAGATATAAAAGCTAACTGATTAATTCCTTAAATTTATTCTTTAAATTAATTCCTTAAAAATTAGAATTAGACAAGTGGAACTTAATCTGTAAGATATCAAGAATCAATCAAATTCTGGGGCAGTGAGGTGGTGCAGTAGATAGAGCACCAGCTCTGAAATCAGGAGGACCTGAATTCCAATCTGGCCTCAGACACTTAATATGTCCTAGCTGTGTGATCCTAGGCAAGGGAACTGACTTAAAGACTATCAAAAGGAGAACCTAGACAGCATCTTTTAAGAAATTTTCAAGGAAAACAACCCTGTTATCCTAGACCCAGACACTGGGTCTATACCCCTGGAAATAGACATTGAAAGAATATCCCAGTCATCTCAGAAAAGAGACCTCCAAATAAAAACTCCAAGAAACTTTATAGCCAAATTTCAGAACTATCAGGTCAGGAAAAAAATACTGCAAGTGGCCAGAAAGAAATAATTCAAGAATCGAGGAGCCACAATCAGAATTACATAGGAATTACCAGCTGCAACATTAAGGGATTGGAGGTCATAGAACATGATATTCCAGAAGGCAAAGCATTTAGGACTAGAACCAAGAATCATCTATCTGGTTAAATTAAACATAATACTTCAAGGGGAAATATGATCATTCAACAAAATAAAAGGATTTCAAGCTTTCAGAAAGATCAGAATTGAACAAAAAAAATTGACCTCCAATACTAAGACCCAAGAAAAGGGAAAAGAAAACATAAGGAATTCAATGGAATCAAAGAGTTTATATGTCTACATAAGAAGATGATACTAGTAATTCTTAAAATTGTACCACTTACTCCCTCACACCTTTCAGATTAACGAAGATGACAGGAAAAGTTAATGATAAATGTTGGAAGGGATGTAGGAAAACTGGGACAATGCAAAAAAATGCATTGTTGATGGAGTTGCAAACTGATCCAATAATTCTGGAGAGAAATTTGGAACTATGCCCAAAGAACTATAAAACTCTGTATAATCTTTGATTCAGCAGTGCCATTACTGGGTCTGTATCCCAAGAAAATCATAAAAGAGGGAAAAGGACCCACATGTGCAAAAATGTTTCTAGCAGTTCTTTTTATGGTGGCAAAGAATTGGAAAATGAGTAGATGCCCATAAATTGGGTAATGGCTAAATAAGTTATGGTATATGAAAGTAGTGGAATATTATTATTGGTAAAAAAAAAAAAAAAATGATGAACAGGATGATTTCAGAAAGACCGGGAAAGATTTACATGAACTGATGCTAAGTGAAGCAAGCAAAACCAGGAAAACATTATACACAGCAACAGCACGATTGTGTGATTATCAACAGATAAAAAACTATGGAGACTGAATGTAGATTAATACATACTATTTTTGCTTTTTTTTCCCTTGTGTTTTTTCCCTTTTATTTTGCTTTTTCTCTCCCAATATGATTCATATAGAAATAGATTAAAAAATGAATGTATATATATATATATATCCCAAAAAAGTGTTTTTAATATAACTGGGAAAAATAAAAAGAATAATTTAAAAAAAATAGAAAAAAAACTCAATGTGGATCAGAAGATATGGATTCAAAGCCTCCCTCTTATTAACTACCAGTTTGGTACTGGCACATCTCTCTTCTTTGGACCACAGTTTCCTCTTCAGTGAAATTAGCTGACTTAGATGAAATCTAAAGGGCTTCCAAGCCCTAAAAAAAATAAAAATAAAAAATAACCCCCTCTCAAAAAAAAAAACTGTATCATGAATAGTATGTCAAGAACGGATATATATAAATAGAGAATATGGGTGAATTTGAGCAGATGACATAAAAATAATTAAGGGATGAGAAGGAGGAGTACACTGGGAGTGAAAGAAAGGGAAAGATAGAATGGGGTAAAATAGTTCACATAAAGAGGCTCGAGGAGAGGGAAAGATGGGAGAGTAAACATTAGGTGTTATTTGAATCTTACTCTTATCAGTATTGGCCCAAAAAGAAATAATATACATAATTAGTAGAATATAGAAATTTATCTTACCCAAGAGTAAAGTAAGAGGAGAGAAGATTAAGTGGAGGTAGAGGGAATGGGATGGGTAGAGAAACTGACAAAAGAGAAAGTAGATTGGGGGGATGGGGGTGGTGTTAGACTGAAGAAAAACACTTGTGAGAGGGAAAGTGTGAAAGAAGAGAGAGGTCAAACAGAAAGAAAAATAGGATGGAGAGAAAAACATAGTAGTCATAACTATGAATTTGAATGGGATGAACTCTTCCACAAAACAGAAGTAGAAAGCAGAGTGGATTAAAAATCAGAAATCTACAATATGCTGTTTATAAGAAACACACTTGAAGCAGAGAGACACACATAAAAGTAAGGAGCTGGAACAGAACTATTATGCTTCAGGTGAAGTAAAAAAAAAAAAAATGGGGTAAACAATCCTGTCTCAGACAAGGCAAAAGCAAACATAGACCTAATAAAATGAGATAAGGAAGGAAACCTACATCTTGCTGAATGGTACCATAGACAATGAAACAATATATTAATACTAAATATATATGCACCAAGTAATATAGCATCCAAATTCTTAAAGAAGTTAAGTGGGTTACAGGAAGAAATAGAGAGCAAAAATATACTAATATCAGACTTCAACTATTCCCTCTTAGAACTTAGTAAATCCAACAAAAAAGAAGCAAAGGAAATAAATAGAATATTAGAAAGTATTAAATATGATAGACCTTTGGAGAAAACTGAATGGGAACAGAAAGAATTATAATTTTCCCCAGTAGTATATGGTACTTACACAAAAATTTTATATATTAGGTATAAAAAGCTCAAAATTAAGTATAGGAATCCAGAAATACCAAATTTCAAATCATAAATAAAAATTACATTCAATAAAAGGAAGTGGGAAAAGGTTAAAAATTGATTGAAACTAAATAAATGAATCCTAAAGAGTAAGTGGGTCAAAGAACAAATCATAGAAATAATACGTCATTAAAGAGAATGACAACAATGAGACATCATGACAAAATTTATGGGATGCAACCAAATCTATACTTAGGGGAACATTTATTTCTCTAAATTCTTATACCAACAAATTAGAGAAAGAGTAGATTGATGAATTGAGCACACAACTTAAAAAAAAACTAGAAAAAAATTAAGAGTCCCCAGTTGTGTACCAATTTGGAAATCCTGAAAATTAAAGGTAAAATAAATAAAATTGAAAGCAAAGACAACAAAACAAAATACAACTATTGAGCTAATAATTAAAAATAGGAGCTAATTTCATAAAAAATAAAATAAAATAGAAAAATTATTGATTAATTTGATCACAAAAAAAGAAAGAAGAAAACCAAATTTCCAGTATCCAAAATGAAAAGGTGAAATCATCAACACTGAAATTAAAGCAATCCTTAGGAAATAATTTGCCCAGTTATATATTAAGAAATCTGACAAGCTGAATAAAATCACTGAATATTTACAAAAACCGAAATTACTTAGATTGACAGATCAGGAAATAAAATGCCCTACTAACCCTATCTTAGGAAAAGAAATTGAACAAAACATTAATGAACTCCTTAAGAAAAAATCCCTCGACTCGAAGGATTTACAAGTTAATTCTATCAAAAATCTAAAGAACAATTGATTCTAATACTATATAAACTATTTAGAAAAATAGGCAGTGAAGGAGTTCAGGCAAACTTTTTTTATGACACAAATATGGCACTGATACCTAAATCAGGAAGAGCTAAACTCAGAGAAAGAAAATTACAGACCAATTCCCATAATGAATAACAATGCAAACATTATGAACAAAATACTAGTAAGATAATTACAGCAATATATCACAAGAATTACATATTATTTTCTGGTGGGATTTATACCAAGAATGCAGGGCTGAAGATTAGGAAGGAAAAAACTATCGACATAATTGACCATATGCATAACAAATCAAACAGAAATATATAATTATCTCAATAGATGTTGCTTTTGACAAAATACAGAATCCATCCTTATCAAAAACATTACAGAGCATAGAAATAAAGGAAGTGTTCCTTAAAAATGATATACCATATCTATCTAAAACCATGAGCAAGCATTATCTGAAATGGGAAGAGGCTAGAACCCTTCCCAGTAGGATCAGTGGTGAAGCAATATAGTACTAAATATCTAAGCAATACAAAAAGAAAAAGAAATAAAAGCCATTAGATTATTCAATGACAAACAAAACTATCATTCTGCAGATGATATGATGGTATACTTAGAGAATCCTAGAGAATGAATTTAAAAACTACTTAAAATAATTAACAACTTCAGCAAAGTTGCAGGACATAAGATAAATCCACATAAATCACCAGCCTTTATGTCAACCAACTTTACATGATCAACAAAGTTCAACACTAAGAGATATAAAAAGAAATTCCACTTAAAATAACTATAAACAATATAAAATATTTGGAAATTTACCTACTAACACAAACCCAGGAACTTTATGAATACAAAATACTTTTCACACAGTCAGATCTAAACTGTTAAAAAAATATATCAATTACTATTAAAATAGCAAACTAATGTACTCCTGGTAGAGCTGTGAATTGACGTAATCATTTTGTAGAGCAATTTAGAGCTATGCTCATGGAGCAACCAAACTATCCATACCCTTTGGTCTAGTAATACTACTCCTAGATCTGTATCACAAATAGATCATAAAAAAGAGGAAATAATCTATGTATGCAAAAATGTTTGTAGCAATGTTTGGCAAAATATTAAAAATTGAGAGGATACCCATCAATTGGGGAATCACTGAATAAGTTGTGATATATGAATATAATGGAATACTATTATGTAATAAGACCTGATGAGCAGGCATATTTGAGATGAACCTGAAAATACATGTACAAACTGATGCAAAATGAAATGAGAAGAACCAGGAAAGTACTGTACCCAGTATCAATCACATTGTGTGAAGATCAATTTTGAATGACTCAGCTCTTTTTTCTTAGCAACACAATGGTACAAGACAAGTACAAAGGACTCAATAAGGAAATGCTATCCACATTCAGATAAAGAACTTACAAATATAAATATAGATCAAGGCATATTTTTTTCACTTATTTTATCTTTTTATTCTTTTTGATCTAACTAGTATGGAAATATGTTTTACATAATAGCACATGTATAATCTAAATGAAACTGCATACCATTTTAAGAAGAGTCAAAGGAAGGAAGAAGGAAGAGAGAAAAATTTGGAACTCAAAATCTTGTAAAAATGAATGTTAAAAATGATGTTATAATTGGGAAAATAAATAAAATACTACTAAAAATTAAGTGAGTGGATTATGACAATGCAAGGACATGAAGCAGAGACATGAACCATATAAGATATGGATTGGATAAAGGTTTGAATTGGAAAACATTTTGAGATTTTTGTTCTCAATAGTTTTGTAATATGTCTAAATATGGAAATAACTTTCACTGGTTCACAAGTTTTTAAAAAGCAAAAAAGCTACCATTTTTAGTTTAGCTTTTCTTTAAATTCTCTTTTAGTTTCCCTTCAATTTGGAGTTCATAAAATCAAAAAGCTAAGATCTAATTTTTCAGTAATAGATTTGGTTTAAGTTCCTAAAACAAACCCAATTTACTAAACAATTACACATCAACAATGATTTCTTTTAGTGAGAAATAAGTTGGAAGTTTCTGGTTATGAAAGATGGTTGAATCAGACAACCATTAGGGTACTACATCAAACAGAGCACATAATAGGTCTTTTTAATATTTATTTCATTGATTTGTCTTAAGTACCTAGATTTGATTCTATGGTTTGAATTGTAGAACCATTTCAGAACATCAGGTAGCAATTATTTGTAGGACATTTTACTTCCTTCTTTACACAAGGAGTATGGTATAAAGATTTGTGGGATTTCTCAGCAATAGGGTTAGGAAATGGATTTCTTATTTTATTAGTATAGTGAACTCTTGAGTAAGGAAATTTTCTCAACCAATGCAAATTGATGCTTTCTTTAGATAGTTTTAGTTATCTGGAGTACTGAGAGGTTAAGGTATTTGCCTAGAATCACATAACCAGTATATGTCAGAGGATGATTTTTGAACCACGTCTTTCTGACTTCAACCATGATGTTCTATTAATTATATTAAATTGTCTCATATATTTGCTATTCCCAAATTTAATCGTTAAGAGATACTAGTGCATCTTTCTGAACAATGAACCAGTATTTTTTTTCACCTCTAGCAAGAATAAGGTTATTGTTCTAAGTTATAATTTTATATTTTTCCTAATATGTACTTTTATATATTCAGAGTTTTGTTTTAAGTGAATTCTATAAAGCAGCATAATAGAACAACTTATGGTTAGTTGTCCTTCATTCTTGTAGAGGATTAAAATGAGATCACTCTGTTGGAGTCAAGATATAGTATATCCCATCAGACCAAAACAAGCTTGGATAGCTCTACCACAAGTCACACATAAATAGTCCATTTGGAGAGGTGTCTCTAAAGTTGTGTATTGCACATTTCTATACCAACTTATAAACACCAGCAAAGAAGCCTTACAACTTTGTTTTTGTTTTTTGCTGACAGCCTAGGTATAGGACAAAGGCTGTTAGATTACTCAGGGATTTTGGCAGAAGCTTATTCTTTTTTACCCACACAACACAACTACTTTACCATCTTAACCTTATTAGGAACAATTTTTCCCCAGATGGCATAAGTGAACCAAAAATCATCTTAGTAGATTTTTCTGAAACTCATTCAGATATTTGCTATAATCTAGTTTCAAGTCATGCCCAAAAGAGTGATTAAAGACAGACTATTCAACTCTTCTAGCCCAATAAACTTATATTTACAATGCCCCCAAACTAGAGGATGTGTCCCCCGGTTCTCTCCTACATCAAACTGTATTAGGAGCTTCTCAGAGTAATTGTGTCACCTGGAACAATTTCATTAAAAGTACATGATAAAACCTAGGTATAGATGTTATGATTATATTCCCTAGCTGGGACAAGATACTGAGGAACATGACAGGTGATATTAAATTTGATGGATGAATATGTAGGGTGACTCTGATACAGAATATATTCCATGCATGAATCTTTGAAACAGAAAAAGAAGAATATGGAACTGCATAATAATAGCAGGTATTTTGGGTGAGTGGGTAGGAATAGGGAACTGCTATACTTTTTCTCCCTACTGATTGCCGGCATTAGATTTATAATGCTATGGTCATACCACAAGCTTACTGGCCTTTGGCTATTCTTGTACTGTGCTAGGGTTGCAAGGATTGACCAAAGTTCAGTAAAGTTTCAGAGCATGAATACAGCTCCTCATATACTGGAGTTGGCATCTTGATATTCTATTTGTTGGTCCAGATGTGACCCCAAGAATCACTGCAAGTTTTCATGGTATTCTCGAAATTCAGTGTAAATAACTAAGCATGAATTACCTGCATGTATCCAGTAACTTTTCATGAAGAACTCTAAAATAGATTATTTAACTTTTAAATATATACATGTTATATATATAATTATGTGCAAATACATATATATATGCTGGAAGTTGTAAGTTATAGTTTCTTACCTGCACATAATGCTTCTGCTCTTATGCCCTTTTATTTAATTCAGTTAAACTGCTTATTAATTTTTTCTGGTTATACATGTACATTAATTTTTTTTAAATACATACTTTTTTATGAATTATTGGGAGAGAAAAAAATCAGAAAAGAAGGGAAGAACCACCAAAAAAAAAAATCAGAAGGAAAAGAAAAAAAAAAAATGAACATGGCATGTGTTGATTTACATTCAGTCTCCATAGTTTCCTATCTGGATGCAGATGGCATTTTCTATCTAAAGTTTATTGAGATTGCCTTGGGGTATTGAATCACTGAGAAGAACTAAGTCTTTCATAGTTGATCATCAACTGCATATTAAATTAATGGTATTTAATACTGAGGCTATTGGTTAAAAATATATTGAGTAAACTAGGAAGATGTATGGAAATAGGACTGAAAAAAAAATCATACTCTTGGGAAAGTAACAGGAGGTGAGCAGAGTTTTTGAATGATAACCATATCCCCAAGGTCCTGCCTGACTGCTGATAGAAAACCATTTATGCTGGTCACAATGCTACATTGACATTACATGGTTATATATGCAACTTTTTTGTTTGTTCTGGCTATCTCAGTCAAAGCTAGTTAGTTACTTAGTGAGTTGGTTAGTCTAGTTACAATAGAGTAAATCTGGAAGTTATATGATGATTCCTTACAAAACAGGAATGCTAAAATCTTGTATAATTATGTACTCTGAAACATTTTTTAACCTTTTTTTGGTTCTTTTTTACTTGCTAACTTTAAGTCATTTAGGAAGAATACATTGTACCTGGTTTTTATTCTGAAAAAACTACAACAGTTTTTGACCAAAAACAAAGTTCTTCCTTGACTTATTATTTTGGTGATGCCTCCAGACACATAGTCCCCACTTTAGCTTTTAGTCACTCCAGTGGTATAATCCCTCAGGTAACTGAGGTACAGCACAGCATTGCTATTACACTTACAGGCTTGTCAAATTTTAGGAAAGTGATTAAATAAAAATCCGTAACTATGTATTTCTAACTACATTAGGGTATTTTAGGTAAACACTTTGAGCTTTTATAAGTGGAATATATTCCTGATGCAAATAACTCTCCACATGTACACATATGTGGATTTTATGTCTCTAGACATCATATATAAGCAGTTACTAAATTTTAACTGGTTGAGTGTGATGAATTCCTATTTATTTATCCTGATGTTTTAGAGCAAAGGGATGAGAAGAAAGAATTGATCTCCCTTAAATCTTTTCTACAGACTGGAGAAGAACAGAAGTACGGGCAGCTAGGTGGCACAGTGGATAGGATAGTACTAGACCTACAATCAGAAAGATCTTAATTTAAATCTGATCTCAATTATTTCCTACCTGTGTGACCTGGGCAAGTCAAAAGACTTAAGTAACCCTGTTTGCCTCTGTAAAAATGAGCGAGAGAAGGAAGTCTCAAACCACTCAATATCTTTGCCAAGAAAATCCCAAATGGGATCACAAAGAACCAGGCATAACTAAAAAGACTAAACAATAAAAACAGGGATAAGATGATTTTTGAGGATGTGAAAATTTATAATGATCTCATTAAATTGCTACTTTTGACCCCATAGTGTGGTAGTTGAAAAATATAGTTCCTTTTAAAATTTTTTTTTGAGATTTGGGACTGAATCAAACATGTTAAATGGTAAAAATAAGTTACCAAAAGATATTGACAAACTAAAATATTAGACCAAATCAAATTAGATGAGATATGAAAAAGTTTTATACTTAGGTTCAAATGATCATTTTTGTAAATATGATATAGGAAAAACTTTGAAATGTAGAAGTTCATCTGCACAAAATTTGGGACATTTAGTGATCTTAAAAGTTTACTATCAGTAAGCAATATGAAATGACAACCATGAAAGGAAAAAAACTCATAAAACTCTAGACTAGAGCTTGTTAAATTTTTTCTGCCTAAAACAAAAGAATAACCTATAAGGAAGCAAAGAAAAGATGGACACTCATGAATATAATTTCTAGAATTCTAGAAATATATTCTCTTATATTTCTCTTATATTATAAGAGAATTCTAGAATATAAATTCTAGAATAGAATAAATTCTAATATAAATTATATGTGTTTTCTTGAAATGGAAATTTATTGTTATATATTTTTAATCCTCCCTGATGTCCTGCTGGGCACCTGACAATGTTTTGTTTTGTTTTCTTTTCTTTTCCTTTTTTGCCTTTTTTTCCCTATTCTTTCCCCATTATTTTGAACTTAGTTCAATAATTTTTTTAAAAAAGAAAAAAAAAGAAAATAGATTGTGGAGGGATGGGAAGAAAGTGCAAAACAGAGAACAAAAGAATAACCTACAAGAAAGCAAAGGAAAAATGTACACTAATGAATACAATCTCTTCTATTATTATATATGCTTTTTCGAAATGAAAATTTATTGTTATATGTTTTGAATCTTCCTTGATGCTCTGCTGGACACATAAAAAATGATTAAAAAAAAAAAACTAAGAAATCCAGATAATGAAAAAAAATAAATAAATAGAAAAAAAAATTTCTGCTCGCCACCCCTTTTCACCTGAGAAATTTTTATGTGTCTCCAGGATTATAAGTATATAAAATAGGTATAGGAATCAAATCTTTACTGGTAAGTCATAATTTTATGACCCTCACATTTCGTTCCTAGACCCCACATGGGATTATTAACCATCATTTAAGAAGCTGGGCCTACCATCAATTGGAGAATGCCTGAATAAATTGTGGTATATGAATAATATGGAATATTATTGTTTGGTAGGAAACGGCCAACAGGATAATTTCGGAAAGGCCTGGAGAGACTTACATGAACTGATGCTGAGTGAAACGAGCAGGGCCAGGAGATCATTATATACTTCAACAACAATACTATATGATGGTCAATTCTGATGGACCTGGCCCTCTTCAACAATGAGATGAACCAAATCAGTTCTAATAGAGCAGTAATGAACTGAACCAGTTACGCCCAGCAAAAGAACTCTGGGAGATGACTAAGAACCATTACATTGAATTCCCAATTCCTATATTTTTGCCCGCCTGCGTTTTTGATTTCCTTCACAGGCTAACTGTACACTATTTTGGAGTCCAATTCTTTTTGTACAGCAAAATAACGGTTTGGTCAAGAATACTTATTTTGTATTTAATTTATACTCTAATATATTTAACATGTATTGGTCATCCTGCTATCTAGGGGAGGAGGTAGGGAGAAGGAGGGGAAAAATTGGAACAAAAGGTTTGGCAGTTGTTAATGCTGTAAAATTACCCATGCATATAACTTGTAAATAAAAAGCTATTTAAAAAAATAAATAAATAAATTATTAAATACTCTCTAAAAAAAAAAAAGAAGAAGAAGAAGCTGGGCCTAGGCTATATTAAGAGAGACATATCTTAAGTGGCAAAGAACATGGAGTTTTAAACTTGGAGACAGGAAGATCTAAGTTCAAATCTAGGGCCAGACACTAACTAGCTGTATGACCCTGGATAAGTCACATAACTCCCTTCTTCCTCAGCTCTCTCATGTGTAAAATGAAGATAATAATAGTATCTACCCCTCAAGATTGTTATATCAGGAGGGCCGGGGGTTTGTTGTCCTCATGTCTTGGTCAGACATGTTTATAGTGTCTTGTTTATAGAAGGTATGCCTTAAATTCTTGTTGAGAATTTGGAAAAAGTGACATGGCAAGTAAAAAGACTAATGCAAATTTATATTGCATTAATAGGAGCAAAGTGCACAGATTTGGGGAAGTGCCGGTTCCACTGTTCTCGACCTGGGTCAGATCACATTTGGAACACTGAGCTCAATTCCCAATGAGGGTGACCAGGATATTAAAGAAATTCAGAACCATGTCATAGGAGCATCAGTTGAAAAAACCTGGACTGTTTATTTTGAAGAAGAGTAAGTGGCCCATTTCAGCTGTCCTTAAATAACTGAATGCCATATAGCATAGGGGCTATCTTTATTCTGCTTGGTTTTCAGAAGTCAGACTTAGGGCCTCTGAATAAAAATTGCAGAGAAGCAGATTGGAGGATCAGTGTAAGGGGAAAAAATATTCTACTATTTGGATTGTTTAAAAGTGAAATGGGCTTTCTTGGGAGATTCCTCCCAACCAAGACCAGTGTGAGAGGTCTTACCAACAAAAAGAAAATAAGATCTTAGTATGATAAATGTGGAAATATATATAGAAGAATTACACATGTTTAACAACTATTGGATTACTTGCTGTTTAGCAGAGGGGTTGGGGGAAGATAGGGAGAAAAATTTGAAACACAAGATTTTGCAAGGAAAAATGTTGAAAACTATCTTTGAATATATTTTGAAAATAAAAAGCTATTAAAAAAAAAAGAAAATAAGATCCAAAATTTTTAGTTAAAAGTGATTTGGAGACCATTTATTCCTTCTTCTCTTTAGTCTCTCTTTAATCTTAATTCAGGGATCAGCATAGATGTTGTATTTACAAAACCTTTCCTTAATTTCTTCCAACCTAGTGTTATTTCCTCTTTAAATTAGTTAATATTAACTTTTCTGTTTATATAGTTTATTCCCTCCCCAACCCTACCTCTCAGAAATGTAAATTTCTTCTTTATTTTTTAACTGAGATAATTGGGCTTAAGTGACTTTCCCAGGTCACATAGCTAGAAAGTGTTACGTGTCTGAGGCTAAATTTGAACTCAGGTCCTCCTCACTTTAGGACTGGTACTTTATCCACTGTGCCATCTAGCTGCCCCAAAATATAAAATTCTTAAAGAGATTTAATTTGTTTTTGTATCCTTAGGACTTAGCTGTCTTATTTATAGCAAATAGTTATTATGTTGTTTATTTTATTAATATATTTAATTGAATTAAATCTAGTCCAACCCTCATTTTTAAAAGATGGATATTTTAGGATTGTAGAGTGTTACAAATGGATATTACTGTTCAGGTATGATTTGGGCTAGATAATAGTCTGATCCTTTGAAACTCTGAGATGTTAGGATATTTGTCAATAACTTTCCATCATCTAAAATGTCCATTGAATGCCATACTAAATGATATTCATCAACTTTCCAGTCTTAATATCTATTGAACTTCATGTTCACTACTTACATTAAATTTAGCCTGCTTGGGGTTAGTGGATGTGAAGATGGATGATCATCAAAACCTTACTAAAATGACTTTTTTCTTTGATATTCCATGGGGGTAAGAGGAAGGGCAGAAAGGATGTTTGCTTATTAAGTTCTTTCATTAATTTGTTTTCCCCAAAGTCTCGTAAATCTAAAAGGAGTTAGTTACAGAAGTAATTGAAATTTAATCTATCTCAAAGCACTTCATAAAAACCATACTGAAAGAATTATTACAACTTTTTATCATCCCTTGAGAAAGAAAATAGGGACAGTTCTCTTTCCTTTTAGATTCCACAGAAAATCAGTTGTAATTTATAGATTGTACCCTAGGCAAGAATGGGCCAATATGAGCAGATTCTATACCATGTTGTAATCAGTTTTTGTCAATATGTCAACCATACCTGCTCTTCCACAGAGAGGAGAAGTTGTTTCCTCAGAGGCTGTGCAAAATGAGCTAAATGGACAACTGCATGTGATCTCCAAACCTCAATTATCCTTTTTATGGGCATATAAATACATCCACAGACATACACACACACACACACACACACACACACACACACACACACACACACACTGCACTTGGTGGTAGGAAATTACTATGAACCAAATATTCAAAGGATGAGCTTAAAGTACCTGATTTAGAGGCACAAGTCAGAGGGAGAGTCAAGCTAATTAGAACCTTGTATTTTACCAAAGAGTCACTAGCTTCCTATGCCATGTAATTTTAGAGAGAAACTAGTTGATAACCTGTTGGGCTATTTTTAAAAAATAAGCACATGTGTCTCTTTCCCTTGAAATAAGTTGCCTTGGTTACAAGAATTCAGATAAATTCACAATCTCTGAAGGAAAAGGGAAGATGGTTTAAAGCTTTTTTATGTCATGGAGCTCTTTTCCAGTGTGGTGAAATCTATACATTCTTCAGAATACTATTTTTAAATGCATAACATAGAAAATATGCAGTGACAAAAGAAACAAGTTATGTTGAAAACACAGTTTTCAAAATATTTTTTAAAATCTCATGAATCTCAAGTTAAGAATCTCTAAAATAATATTCCTTACAATATAGGAAGAATAAAAATTTTCCTCTACTTTTATTCTCACAACAAATGGGGAAGAAGGCACTAGTTTTATTATCCTTGTTTTATACAGGAGGAAATTGAGCAGACAGCAATTAAGAGACTTATCCAGGATTACAAATTCAGTAAGTGTCTAAGGCCAGATTTGAATTCAGATTTTCCTGACTTCAAGTTCAGCACTCTATCCCCTTTACCATCTTGCTCCTTTTCTAAGCCAATGTTAAGGATTCTGGATACCCACCCATCCCTCCGCTAAGTGATAAAAATCAAGAAAGAGAGGCACATAAAAAAAATTTTCCTCCATTGTCACTAATTCAGATCAAGGTACTGAACTCAAGCATTTTGATTCTTAGGTATCTTCCTCTCCATCATCCTCATAATGTTCAGTAAAGGATCCATTGGGTAATTCAACATTTTGGTGACTTTCTTTTTCAGGCCTAGAAGTAATCATATTTTTTTTTTAAACTAAACTGAAAATGCTAAATAACAGATGGCTATTGGTACTATTCCCAGTCCAACACCATCCATCTATTTTTCTCAGTGTTGTCTCCCATCTCATATCTTTGAATCATAGTGATGGAATGTCCTGTCCAACTGTAGGAAGAGCTGACTTAGCCAGGATTCCTGCCAAGAAGTGGGTGAAGAAGAGGTGACTGGTATTGAAACTTCATTTTTTAAAAAGGGTTAAAGAATGTTGTTCCTTCCTGAAGCAATAGGTTTATAGCACCCATGAGTACATAAAGCACAGAAAAACAAAAAACAACAGAATAACTACTGTTGTGGTGAACAAAACTCCTGATCAGATTCCAAATGAACAGGGATCTGAGGGCTTGGAACTTTTTTCTTTGTCTGCCGTGGTGATTATCTAGATTAGGGGTTAACAATCTCTGAAAAATATAGTACTCAGGTTCAAACCCTTAACTTCTCATGTGTGGGAACCTATGCTGTCAACTGTCAAGATTGGAGGTTGTGTTAAGTATAGGCTAGTGGCTGACTTTCATGATGGTGAGATGGATGGTACCTTTCAAGAACACTGAATTTGGAACCAAAGGGCCTGGATTCAAATTCTAGATTTTTACTTATTACCTCTTGCCTCTTTTTTATCCCCAGGGCTTAACACAGTGCCTAGCACATTGTAGAAACTTAATAAATGCTTATGGGATTGAATTGAATTATATCACTTGCTCCAGTGTATATATCTCCGAGTTTCAATTTCCTCGGAATTTGGGTGAGATTAGAGGTATCAGATATTGTAGCCTTCAACACTCCCAAGTGTAACCTGAACCAGATAAAAACATAATTAAAAATATTTAAATAAAAATACAATAAAACATAGATAATGTTAATGTATGGTTTTCTAAGTTAATATGCTTCTATAGAGATACTTGCATTTGATCTATTTGAATTTGACACCAAGGCAATATTTACATGATCTCTGAGGTTTCTTTCAGTTCTGTCTTTGATCCTATGGCTCTGTGAAAAATTGTTCAAATCACTTAATCTCTCTGGTTTATAGTTTCTCATTTGTAAAGTGAGATTGGATTACATGGCCTTTGAGGTTTCTGTTACCCCTAAACCTAAATTGGTGTTATAGATAGGGATACATGGCAATAATTGGTTTACATATCATTTTGGACACATTTTTAGCTGCTGATACCTAATCTAGGGCAAAATTTCACATAAGAACTTCAGAATTTTTTTATAATACTTTTTTCCCCCACTACTTGCAAAGATAGTTTTCAACATTCACTTTTGCAAAACTTTGTGTTCCAAATTTTTCTCCCTCCCTCTCTGTTTCCACTTCAAGTTAAATATGTGCAATTCTAGAAATTGTTTAAAAGACCAATGGGAGAAAATAGTTTCTCCCTGTAACAAAGATTCAGTTGTTCAAAGGTCCAGTTAATTAATGAAAGAAACTAGTCAAGGAGAATATCAGAAAAAGAAATACATATTTTGAATCCTGCTGAAATATGACCTTTAATGAACCATTTCATCTTCTCTCCCTCAGTTTCTTTACCTACTAAATGGGTATAATAATCATTACCATCACCATTCCTAACTGGGGCGTTGTAAGCTTAATAAGATCATGTTGGTCAGGTGCTTTGAGCTCCTCAGATAAAAGACGCTATATAAACAAGCAGTCTCATTAAGGATAATTATACTGCTATTTTTCCTACTTTAGGTTTATAGTTGAGACTAAATGCTGTATGAAGTAAGTTGTTTTATAAAGGAAATGAGAGAAAAGAGATGGCAAAAACTTAAAAATTTCCAAATATTCTTTGAAGAGACAGATATCAAACCTTAGGATTTTAGAAGAGGAAAACTTTATCCTGGGGTTTTTAAAGCAAATACAAAGACAAGAGAGTTTGAAGTTTCTGAATTTAAATGGGGAAAAAAAAAAAAAGGAAAAATATCTCTTCATCAGGTTCCTCCATTCTCAAAAGAGAAATATCAAACTTTACAGGAAGAACATAGGTGTGTGTGTGTGTGTGTGTGTGTGTGTGTGTGTTTTAATTTTAAATACATGAGTACAGAGTGGGGAAACCTGTTTGACCCTCTGTACAGACTGCTGGTTGACTCATTAGTGTTCAGTGTGCTCTGCATAGTGTGGCATGGTAACTAGTTAACTTGTGCAATGGAACAGAAGTGTCCTCCAAGGCTTCTTCTCCCTCCTCCCTCCATCCTGAGAACCCATCATGTTTGCTGCGGGCTCCCCACCTTTTGGCACCATGAGTCCCTGCTATCACCATAATCCCAGACATGGCCAAGCCATTTCAGTTGCCAAGATCTGGAAATGCCGTCACAGGAGGTCAGTAACCCCCGAGGAAGGTAAGCTTGAAATTTGGATCTGGCATATTGGTTTTAACACAAGTCTTATTTAAGAAAGCAAAACACACCTATCTTTGTGTATAATCCAGCATCTAAACGGTTTTTTTTTTTTTTTTATTGACGTATTAGTTTTACATATTGATCACCTACTGGAATAAATATTGATGGGGCAAGGTAGTATTTAAGCAACTTAGCACTTGTTGAAATGGATTAAACATATATTTTGACTGTTACCTAGGATTGCTATGAGTGTTTCGGCATCCAGTTTTAGTTTGTTTCAGACTGAATATTGTTCAGTTCATGATGGACTGAAGGGATAGAGTTTAAGTTAGTGTTTAACTTTTTGGAAAGGATGTAAAGTTTGTAAACAGATTCTTACCTAGAAGGTAGTTTCATAATTGAAGATTGTACTTTTGGGGATATGAATAGAATTATAAACTGGATACTTGGTCTATGCCTTAAAAATTTTACTTGAAGCAAGAAAAAAATACCATATCAAAGAAGTAAAGATTCAGTATTTGGAGAATAAGGTTCTCTATGTTAAAAGTGCACCTTAAAATATTAAACTTGGACTTTTGGTTCAGTATGCTATAGTGTGCTATAATAAAAAGAACACTAAATCTGGAAAGTTGAAGACCTAGCTTCAAATTCTCTTTTGTCACTTATTGTCTGTATTGTATACATTGAACAAATTATTTAAATCCTCTGTCTCTGTTTCATATCATTCATATTGCAACTCTAAATCTTTGATCCTACAACTCTATGAATTTGGGGAAGAAAGGATTTCCTGTTTTCTTCTTTCTTTTAGAAGACCTCATTTCCTACCTCTTATCTATCATCTTAAACAAATTACTGGTGGTTGGAAGGGAAATTTCATTTTAAAATTTTGAGACAATTGCTTAGAAAAATGAATTCATTTCAGAAAAATTGAAAATAGTCTAAAGAAAATATTTCACCCTTTCCCCCCATCTTTAAGCTTCTTATTTACTGGCATCTATTTGATATAGTCCTTTTTCTAATTTCTTTTTTTTTTTTTTCTTTAACTAATCTCTTAATATGGTTTAGAGAATATTTCTGTTGGGAGAAAAAAAGTGAGAAGAGGTTTCAGTGTGCATATAAAATGGTTATTAATGAAATCAATGAGAAAATTCTTTAACTTGTAATTGCCCACTGGTAACTAGTAATTAGATAAAAAAGACTGCTTTCCCATGGAATGTTTTAATCAGCAAGTGCAACCACTTTTTAAGACTGTGAACCGCAATTTGTGATTGTAAAGTGTTTTTTAAAGGGGTCTAAGTGAAAGTAGGCAGATCAATTAAACATCTCACTATTCATTTTTCTTGTATGGCTAATAATAAAAAACTTTAAGATATACAGTTTTTATTCTTATATATGGGGAATAAACAGTATTTTGATTTGGAAAGCAAAAGGTTTTTGTTTTTTTTTTCCTAAGGAGGTATTGAGAAGGAGCCAAAAGGCATAATAAACTTGAAATCAATAGCTTTTTCATTTATTGAACCAAGGTAAATAGTTTAGTAGTGGGGAATTTGGATAGCAAATGGCATTGAGATTGTATTCCCAGTTCAATCTTTGATTTACTGTTTGACCTTGAGTACTTTTGTAATCACTCTGCTCTTTACAGACTTCATTCATTTAAAGAGAATGAATTTTATTCCCTCTTTTTACCAAGCTTGTAGAAGAAGCTGTTTGAAGAAATTTTTGAGTAAGTAGCATAAGCAACTATTAAATAGAAACAGATGCATAATGCATTATTATGACAGGAATTTGTGATTACATATTTTGTTATTGACAGATGAATTTGGGGGTGTATAGTTTCAAGGAAGTGGCACCTGGATTTTGTTTTTTGAGGAGGAAGTAAGAGTTTTGGGGGACAGGTTCTCATGCCAACCACCCAACAGTTAAAACATTCTTTCTCATCTTAATCATTCATAAACAGTCCTACCCCCAAGCTACTACCAGTAGAGACCTGTCTTTCTTTAACTGTTGGAAACAAACTTTGTATATATAAAGCTTTTCTTTTCTCTCAGCTGCTGCTGAATATTGATACCCCTGATCTGGAAAATTACTTTTGTTTTACTTAGATAATATTAAATTAGACACCTTTGCATTGATTAGCTCATCCACACTTTGAATTTTTATTATCTATGCCCCCTAAAACAGCTTTGACTCAGCTGTTTCTTGGTCATCTCTTCTAGGAAACATCATGGTAGTTTGAGAGGGTACTTTACACGAGACCAAGTGAGGAAACTCAGGTATCATGCTAGAAACATCCATCTCAGGATTACTTTTTGATCACTAATGCTCAGGAAAAGAAACTGATCAAACCCAAGCTCTAGCATGCTTAGACCATTTATATGTCTACCACTATAAGTGAATAGCTTCTTTCTGTTGTGATGACAGAGAGAGTTCTACAACATATGTTTTGGAGAAAGGAAGGAAAGGATAAGAAAAAAGTTGTTTCTCTCTGTAAAGTCTTGTGAGTATGGCGTACTTTCTGGCTCAGTAGCTAATCCGATTTGACATAGGAACTTCTTGCTACTGTTAGACAATGAAAAAGATTGTTGAATCATTCCATCCCTTGGTGCCAAGTCCTTCAGCCTTGAGTACCATATATGATAGTGATTTTCATTACACTGTTTTCTGCTGATTCTCTACATGGTCTATCACTGGAATTTGCTTGTAGGAAGCAGGAAAACACAACCAAAGTTGCATAGCTGACTCTTATTCTGACTCTCTTCCTACTCATTTGACTAATCCTTCTGAATCTCCCTTGCTGGATCTGCGTATAAATAGTGCTTGCTAATTATGAATGTCTCGCAAGGCTCTCTAGTGGGCTGTAGTGGGCTTCTCTTTTTTTTTTTCCTAGTAAATTTATTTATTTTTAATACACATTAGTTTATGAATCATGTTGGGAGAGAAAAATCTGAGCAAAAGGGAAAAACCATGGGAGAGATTTAAAAAAAAAAAAGAAATAAACATTGCATGTGTTGATTTATATTTAGCCTCCTTAGTTCTTTTTCTGGATGCAGATATTTTCTGTTCAGAAATCAATTGAGATTGCTTTGGATCACTGAACCATCGAAATAAACCAAGTCTTTTATAATTAATCATCACAACATTCTTGCTGTTATTGTGTACAATGTAATCTTGGTTCTGTTTGTTTCCCTCAGTATCAATTCATGTAAATCCCTTCAGGTCTTTCTAAAATCAGCTTGTTCATCATTTTTAATAGAACAATAATATTCCATTATCTTTATATTTCACAACTTGATCAGCCATTCCCCAATGATGGACATCTACTCATTTTCCATTTTTTTGCTACCACAAAAAGAGCTGCTACAAATAGTGGGTTCACTTTTTTTTCTCCCACTGTACTGTTTTGCTTGATAATCTCATCAACTCCCATAGATTCACTCATCATAGTCATCATGTCTATGCAGATAATTCTCAGGTCTATTTATCCATCCCTCACATTTCTCCTCCCTTGCAGTCTTATATCTCCATTGGGCCTGTTGGGCATCTCACAGATATCCCACAGACAATTTGAATTCAATATATTCAAAACTGAAATCAATAACTTTTCCTCAAGATTTTTCCCAGAGTTCCCAGACTCCCAGGTGCAAAATCTAGATGTTACCCTCAATTCCTCATTCTCTGTCACACTCTTTACGCCACCCCCATCATCTAGTCTGTTGAATTGTCCTATAAAGTCCATTCTCCACCTCTATCCTATGATGCTTCCACCATCTTGGTATAAACCATATATTTTACACCTAGATTATTACAGCAGGCTAATGAATAGTCTCAGTCTCTCCCTACTCTATTCTATACTCCACTTGCTATCACAGAGATTTTTCTGAAATGCAAGTTTGACAATGTTTTACACACACACACACACACACACTTCAGTAAACTCCAGTGGCTCCCTAGTTCCCCTGAATGGGACTGACTGACTGAAGTTTTCTCAAGAAGTCCATGAGTCACATGATCCCTATTCCCAGAGGTCTGCAGAGCTGAAAGATCAGGCCTTGGACTCCTGGGTTGTAAGAAGTCACATGATCTCAAGGTCTGGAGGTCTCTAAGGGTCAGACCCTAAGTCAGTAACAGGAAGCAATAATATTGGTGACCATTGGTCAGTGATGGTTACTTCCTTTTGGTCTATCCAATGAAAAGGCTTCGGTCTGGGTATTCTGAGTCCTGCTTGTCAGATTGACAAGCACATGTTGGGAGCTGAATATGGCTCCCAGGTGCGCTTGGGCCTCTCCCTGCAAGGATTAAATAAATGCTTTCTCTTTGTAGCTGAAGATGTCTCTAGTTAATTTGGGGAAGGGGGTCTAGCACCCATCCCACACACCCCTAACATCAAATATAAAGTCCTCTGGCTGTCCCTGATTTCTTTTCCAGTCTTCTCATGCTTGACTTCCCTCTAGGAACTCTTATTATCCAGTAACAGGCTTCCTTGCTGTTCCTTGTATAACTGTACAATATATTATAGTTCCTCTCTACATGCCTTTACCCTTGCTATTCCCCTGTGTTTGAAATGCTCAGCCCTCTTATTGCCACTTAGCTTCCCTTCCACTTTAAAATTTAACTGAAATCTCATCTTCCCCCATCATTTCCCCTTCCCCCAGTTGCCTTTTCCTCTCAGATTATCATCATCTCTTTACATTAATGGTGGTTTTAGAGAAGAAAAAAAACTGGGCATAGAGTATAAAGTCAGTGCAGATCCTTCCTTAGACACTTCCTGGCTGTGATACAAGATAAGCCATTTAACCTCATTTTGCCTCAGTTTCCTCATCTGTAAAGGGAATAATAATAGTAACTACCTTCACAAGGTTGCTGTGAGGATCAAATGAGATAGCATGAAAGTACTTGTAAACCTTAAAGCCCTATTTAAATGTTGGCTGTTATTATTAGCTACTTATGTCCCTAGTTATTTACATGTTTGTTATCCCCACTGGGTTTTGTGTTGGGAGGGAGAGGGATTGCTTCTTTTTTGATCTCAGAGCTTAGCAGTGCCTGACATATACTAAGGTTTATTGACTGAATACTGTGTGAGAAAGCACTTCCTTTATGCCTTGATGAAGGTGATAGCCAGAGAGATGAAATTGCACATTCTGCCTCTCCAGAACCTGCCTCTTTCTAGTTCTACCAGCATACAGGTGCTACTTATCCTGGCAAAGAGAGAAAAAGGAGAACTTTATCACTTTAGCCCATGTTGAGGAAACTCAACAATTTCAAAAATTGAGTTTTAATGGGTTTATTGATGTGGATACACAATGCAGTGTGTCATGATGAGACCCTCTGAACCAAAAAATTTCTGAATGTGCAGAATCTTGGAATAGGAAAGTCATCCCCAACCATCTTTTCCAGATTGATGAGGGCCAGGGCCACCCTTCAATCTCTCTCCCTTCAAGTTTTGCAGTGACTGCTTGGTCAGTCCCTATCGCTTTGTCATAGATCTTTCTTATTTAAGGCTAGATGCCTCCCCAAAAAAATATATGCAGGTGAACTATATATAACAGAGCAAAATAGAGGCAACTAGACAATGCAATGGGTAGAATGCTAGACCTGAGTTCAAATGCAGTTTCAAATAGCTGTGTGATTCTGGTCAAAACACTTAACTTTTGTCTGCCTTAGTTTCTTTATTTGTGAAATGGGAATGATAATTAGACCTACTTTTCAGGGTTGTGGTAAGGATAAAGTGAGATAATATTTGTGAAGTCTTATGAACTTTATAATTCTGTATAAAGGCTAACTATTGTTGGCCGGACTTACTTTTAAGTGTCAGAGACTACTAAGATCTTCGCTACTGAGGTACTCACTCATTTCAGAGTTAATAATTTGAAAAAAAAAAAAAAAACAATAGCTAACATTTGTATAGCACTTTAAAATTTTCAAAGTGCTTCACAAATATTTCACTTGATCTTCACAGCAATGCTGGGGGATAGATCCTATTATTAGCCCCATTCCACAGAAGAGGCAAACAGAAGTTAAATGACTTGCCCAGAGTCACACAGCTAGTAAGTATTTGAGACAGGCTTTGAACTCAAGTCTTCTGAGTCAAGGTTCACTGTTCTATCCCCTGTGCCATCTAATATTTTCTGTCTTCTAGCTACAGTGTTTCAGGATGAATTTCGGTGACAAGTGAGTGGGTATGTGTTTTCAGTGCAGTTAGGAGGAAATAGGGTTTTGTTTAGATATTTAAAGATGAAATGAAACTAAGCTCTTAGTATTAGACACCCTTCAATAAAGGAACATTGTTGGTTATAATGTAAGGGAGGAAAATTTTTGGTTGGTTCTGTCATAAGTAAGGTGGAAGAGACTAATGTTTGTGTGATGTTTTCATGGTAAACCCAAACAAGCTGTGAATGACGTGAGTCAAACACCTGAGCTAATGATGACACCCAAGAAGAAGAACAAAGGCACCAGAGAGATTTTTGTGGGTCTGGTCTGACCAAAGAGCATCCAAGTTTGTTTGCTTTTTCTCCTGTTAAAGCGAAACCACCCTCATATTCAATTCTCTTTTCAAAACTTTGCCTCTATTTGGTAAGAGTGTCTTGGGAAAAGTATCTTATGATGTTACCATTGCCATTTGGTTGTTGGATTTAGGTTTGCAAATCTTTTACTTAAGGTACTTGCCTTGGTTATGACTTTATGGTCCGAACAGTTTTCATTCATAGATGTAGTCAAGTAGGAGAGAGTAGCATCCTATTACATTGAATTATCCTTTAAAAAAATGCTTATCAATTTATTTTATGTTATATATTTTATCATATTTGTTATATATATATTATATAATTATAAAATTAATTTATACTCAATCACATTTTTTCCAATTAAATATGAAGATGTTTTTCAGCATTTTTTTTTTTTTTTTGGCTGAGGCAATTTAAGTTAAGTGACTTGTCCAGGGTCACACAGCTAGAAATCTGAGGTCAAATTTGAACTCAAGTCCTCTTGACTTCAGGGCTGTTGCTTTATCCACTGCGCCACCTCGCTACCTCCTCGGCATTCATTTTTATAAGATTTTGAGTTCCAAATTTTTTCTTCCTCTCCTTCTCCCTCCCCAAGACATTATTATTATTAATATTAATATTAACATATTTCCACATTAATTATGTTGTAAAAGAAAAATCAGAACAAAATGGAAAAACCATGAGAAAGAAAAAAAAAAGTGAAAATAGCAGGTTTCAAACTACATTAGGTCTTCATAATTCTTTCTTTGGATGTGGACAGTATTTTCCATTATGAGTTTTTGGAATTGTCTTGGATCATTGTATTTTTTAAAAGAGCTAAGTCTATTATAGTTGATCATCACACGATGTTTTGTTACAATATACAATGTTCTCCTGGTTCTGCTCACTTTACTCAATGTCAACTTGTGAAAATTTTTCTAAGTTTTTCTGAAATCTTCCTGCTTATTATTTCTTATAGGACAATAAGATCTCATTACATTCATATACCACAACTTTTTCAGCCATTCCTCAATTGATGGGGATTCCCTCAGCTTCCAATTCTTTACTAACACAAAAAGAGTTATTTTAAATATTTTTGTGCATGTGGACCCTTTCCCCTTTTCTGTTATCTCTTTGGAATATAGATATGGTAGTGTATTGTTGGATCAAAGTGTATACACAGTTTTATAATCATTTGGGCATAGTTCCAAATTGCTCTCCACAATGGTTGGATCAGTTTACAACTCCATCAACATATTCATTAGTGTTCCAATTTTTTCACATTTCCTCCAACATTTATCATTTTCCTTTTCTATCATATTAGCCAATCTAATAGGTGTGAAGTGGCACCCCAGAGTTGTTTTAATGTGCATTTCTCTAATCAATGGTGATTTAAAACATTTTTTTCACATGACTATAGATAGCTTTAATTTCTTAAGGCTTGTTAATTTAAATTAAAGTTTTATTGATGCCTTTTATTGTATCACAGTCATTTCTATATAAACTCCCCACACTATAAACCTTCCCATTTTCAAATGAGTGAAAATGGCACAGTGAATGCATCCAACAGTATATGCAGCAGTTGCTGTATTTCATTATCTTTTCTCAATTCTTTTACACAGTCCTTCCCAACCTCCAGCCCCACCACTGCCAATTCCCTGATAGTAATCAGTCCTCATGTATTCCTCACTAAGCAAGGATTGGAATAAAATGGCAAAATAATATTCATAGATTTTCTTGCCTCTGGGTTCATTATTGAAATTTTTATCTTTGGATTTGAGCTGGTTTTTGCTTCCTCACTTATTCTACTCTTCAGCCAATTTAACCTTGACCATTATAACAAATACTATATGTTGAAAAAATACATTTATAAACCATAATTTTAAAAAATGGGATCATAATACAGATATGTAAGACCAAGAGCTAATGTTAAATGGATAAATTGTGAAGGACTATAAACAAAAGTTCTCAAAATAATTGTAAATTATTAACAACTAAATTCAAGTTTATTCCAAATCACTAATAATAAGAGAAATATGAATCAGAACTCTAAGTTTCACTTCATAATGAACAAATTTCATCTTTCTGCAAATCTCTTAATATATGTGAGTGGAAATATGAATTACTCCAATCATTTTGTAAAGCAATCTGGAATTATGATAAAAAAAAAAAAGTAACTAAAATGCCCATACCCTCTGACTTAAGAATACTACTGTTAGAAATATATTCCTAGGAAGTTAAAAACAGAAGTCTTATCTATGTTGAAATATTTATAACATCACTTTTTGTAGAAATTAAGAATTGAAAAGATTTATTGAGGAGTAGATGGATATTTCCATGTATATAATAAGTGAGTTTAAAGAATCTGGAGAAATGTGAAAAGACTGATATGAACAAAAACTGAATTATAAATTCCTAGCTTGTATCCAAAGAACAGAAGAGAAAAAAATGTTTCCTTCATTAGAGTAATAGAGTATGGTAGGTATGGAATACTACAATTATTCCCAATTGATATATTGGTTCATTTTGCTGAATGGTCTTCATTCCCAGTGCCCCTTCCCACTTTCTCTTCTTTGTTTTTGTTTTTACAAGAGGTTGTTATTTAGATAGGGGATGGATATATTCAGAAATGAAGGTGATATAAAAATAAATATTTCCTTGGGAATCAACATTTTAATATTTTCAGCATAATCTAGAATCTCTTATTAATACTTCAATTTTTTTCAAAAGTTTAATGATTTCATCATTGTGGACATTTCTTTTTTCATTGCAGTTCATAAACTTTCTGTGCTTTAGAAGATAGTGTTTATGAGCTGTTTCTGACCAAAAAAAATATTATTTAGTAATAATCCATTTGACAAACCTCTATAAATTTAACTGAGTTGTTCTACAGATGACATACTTTCATCAGATTCATACTCAAAGAGAAATTTTAAAATTACCTTTAAGGAAACAGAGTTACTTCCATGAAATTATGAAACATTAGACTAGGCCTTAAGTATGTCATTATCAATTGATGCTTAAGCTGGTTTCATCACTATTCAATTTTGAGCAGAAGGGATTATCTAAAGTATACTCTAAATTCTTGTTTTGCAATTAGAATCTTCCTTGCATATGTCCATAGACTCTGGACACCTGGTTTGATATATAAAAACAAATAACAACAAAAACCCTAGTGGTTTATGCTTTCTAGCTGTAATAATTTACTAAATCTCTCTAGACCTTATTTTTCCCATCTGTAAAATGAAATAATATGATTGTTTAACTTCTAATTTTCCTTCTAGCTCTAGCTTTATACTGACCCTAATATTAACTGCTAGTAAAACATAGAATTAGAAAAGTCCAAGTATTTCTTAAATGGCTCAATTCCTTTTCCAGATCATATTCCTTCTAAGTAGTATTTTGTGATATATAAATGTTGGAGATACACAGTTTCTGGGTAATTAATCAATCACTTCATTAATTCTGTTAACAATAATTAATAAAAGGGTCAGTGGCACTCTCAAATGCCTGATGGAACCCACCCAGTCCTGATATGCCCTTGAAAGAGAAGGTATTACTGAGGGTAATGAGGAATGAATGGGACTCTGTGACTGATCACTTAGTCCTGGACAAAGATACATCTCCTATCCTGACTACCCCTGCTTAGGGCAATCTTAGACCAAAAAAAAGTCTACTTTGGCTCAAATTGAGCTGAGTGGAACGCAATGGACAAGATTTCACTTTAGATTAAATCTTTGTAAAGTTCTCTAGTTGGGTGGATCAACATCTCATCAGCTGCCTCTCAGAGAACTAAACTTTGACCTAATCTCTAAATGAAGAAGGGAAAAAATCCTCAAACTTCCCAACATTTTGTTATTTAATAATCATTTTCTTATTTTTAAAAGAATAAAAATAGCTTAACTACAAGTATTTAAAATGTCCATTTGTTTTATAACACAAAGCCAAGTCAATAAAATTAATTCAACAGGCATTTAATAAGCAATTAATGTTTACAGCTATTATGGTAAGAATTGGATATTCAAATTTTTTAAAAAGGCAAAAATAAGTTTCTGACCTCATAGAGCTCACATTCTTTTGAGGAGATTACATGTAAATACATGTAGATATGCTATGTATGAAGCAGATAGAAGTTTATCTTGTGAGGAAGAATACTAGAACTTGGAGATAGGCAGTGACTAGGAAGGGGAAGGAGATATTTAAATACTGTATTGAAGAAAGCTAGGGGAGCTAAGAGAGAAAAGGTAAACTAGTCATGCTACAAGGAATTTGGAGAGAAGTTAAGTGTAAGAAGACTGAAAAGGTAGAAAGGGGCTGGATTACATAGAGCTTTAAGTGCCAAGGAAGGAACTTTACAGAGTACCTGGTCACTTATTGTGCTTCAAATTTAGTTGTCTCTGGTAGCCATTGTTACCTTGGGCTGCCAACATAATGTGGTGCAGAGGATAGAATCCTAGAGCTAGAATCAAGAAGTCTTAGATTCAAGTTTTATTCCAATCACTCAATATATAATTAGGGTAAGTTACTTCATATTTCAAAGACTCAGTTTCTTCACCTAGAACATGGAAATACTCTTAATATCTTCCCAGTAGGGTTGTTGTAAAGTTTAAATGATATTACATGTGCAAAGTGCTTAGCAGCCTTTAAAATATTATATGAATTGCTACATGTGAATATTTGTGTTATATGAATGATACTTGTTATTATTAATATGCAATTAATAATAATAATATAGGGAGTCAAGCATGACCAAAACAATGTTAATGGGAAGAACATAATACCCCAAACTAGATAGCATCATTATAATAACCAAACTTCGCTCATTAAATGAGATTTTCAAAAATGAACCTTGTAGAGGCAGGAGTTAATGAAAAGAAAATACTACATATACTGTCAAACTCAAAGGAGTGGTGAGTTTTACTATACTGTTTTCTTTATTTTTCCATTTTTCTTGTACAAAGGTTGACTCTGGATAGGAAAGGAGTAAGGTACATCTGCAAATGAAAGTGATGTAAAAATAAAATATTTTAGTAATTGTTTTTAATCTACAGACTTTGATATAAATTTGACATAACATTGGCTCAATTTGAAAAGCCAAAATTTTACAAGACTTACAAAGAAACCTCAACATAATAGTTCTTTTGGGGATATAAATCCCAAGAACAATACTATATATAGCTCCTAATTGACATGAATACAAGTAGTAATTTACTCTGGTGTCTTTAAAATATAATTTTGATTTTTATGCCTACCTCATAAATGAAAATGACCCATTCTTAGTAAGATACATTTTAATTTGTTCATTTTGGTGTCAGTGTCAACCAATAGCATGCCCAATGAGATGGCTGGCCAGAGGTTGGGGAAGGAGTATGTCACTATAGATACACTAGAGATACTAATAAGTTGACTATACAATTTATGGGTCCATTTCACAGTTTATTTGCTAAGTTGCTGTGGGCAAACAGTCAAACCCAGTTAAGTGACTTGCCCAGACTCAAACAGCTAGTAAGTATCTGCAGCCATACTTAAACTCAAGAATTCCCTGACTCTTGGCCTGGTACTTTATCCATTGCATCACCTAGCTTCCCTACCAGTAATTATATATTGTTCATATTTAGAAAAGTTGTTACAGTCCATCTGCTTCACTGTGGGACTATGGGACCTTTCCATGGAAATTGTAGTTGAAATTTTCTATTTCTGTTAAGTTCTCTATTAGAATATGAATTCTTTGAGAGCCAAACTGTTTTATTTTCCTATTTGTATTCTCAGAGCTTAGTACAATGCTTTTTAAAAAAATTATTTTAATAGTGTTTTGTTTTTTAAATACATGCAAAAATAGTTTTCAACATTCATCTTTGCAAAACTTTTTGTTCCAAATTTTTCTCCTTCTTTCCACCCCTCCCTTTGTCCCAAGACATCAAGCAATCTGATATATGTTAAACTTGTAGCATAATGCTTTGTACACAGCAAGTGCTTAATAAATGCTTTTTGTTCATCTCTATTTAAAATTACATAGGACAATAAATCCAGAGCTACAAGTAACCTCAGAAGTCAGCAGAGGATAAGGAGAAAACACTGGGGACATGAGCTGAAATCCTGTTTCTAAAGCTAATTTTTTGTTGTGGTCTTGGGCAAACTATATAGTCTTATCTGTGTAATGGGAATAATAATATCTGTAAAAAGAGAGAACTGGACAAGATGGCAACTTAAGTTTCTTTTATCTTTAGATCTGTGATCTAGGTAATTATATTGCAGAAGGAAAAAGCTCTTTGATTTTTATCGATCAGTACATCTTTAGTTTTTTTCTCATTTTAAAAGACACTTTCCTAAGGTTTTGTGCACAACAAAAGGGGGCATGTTTCCTATCCTCTGGGATCTGAATATTTAATGTGTTTCAGGAAGAATGATCTATCTGCATGACTGGACTCCTGACTTATTTCTGGATGTGTTCACTGCTTAGGGCTCCTGTCATTTTCCTGACAGCTGGCTTTTCTTGACATCATGAAAATCATTCTATGAGATGTTGAGATCTATGCACTTAGACTATGATTGCCCTTAATGGGTTAATTATAATTACCAAGCAATCATAGTCTTGCCTTCTATTTTATGGTCTATTTTGTATTTCTGTACCTATATATACATATGAATGAATTTATAAATAAATAAGATTATCATTTAAGTATTTACTATGGTGCCAGGAACTGTGCTGGCTCAACTAAATTAGTAGCTAGTAGAATACAGGAACTAACACCAACTCATATAAATAGATATAGATAGATAAATATGTATATAAGTATACATAAAACTGCATGTATAAGTATACATACAACAACATATATATAAGGCAATACAGTAGATAGTATGCTAGGGGTGGAATTAGGAAGATTTTATCTTCTTAAGTTCAAATTCAGCCACAGACACGACACTTAGCTGTATGATTGTGAGCACATAACTTAACCCTATTTGCCCCAGTTTCCTCTTCTATAAAATGAACTGGAAAAGGAAAAGATATGGCTTGCCATATCTTTGTCAAGAAAACCCTAAATGAGATCATAAAGAATTGGACAAAACTAAAAAATGTCTCAACAACATTACTCACACATTTTATTCATCTTATTTCTGTCTATTTTCCTGTATAGAATATTTATTATCACAATCAAATAATAAGTACTCAAAAAATATTTGCAGAATAAATCTATTAAAGGAACAGTAGTTGAATATGTGGCATTCTCTTAATATCCTAAGATTTTCCAGATACTCAGAGCTTTAGAAGGTATTATTGTAATGGAGTTTAAATTAAAACCTTGATGTTTAACAGGAGTCCTTCCATGGACTTTGCTGTCCTTTGGGCTAAACATCTCTAGGGAAACTTGAGTATATGTTCTTTATTAGATTTCTGTATTAGGTAATAATTGGTGCATTATGTATTTATTCAGAAAATAACAAAAATATTTCTTTGGACTTATTAGTAACATTTTACTTATTTTTTATTAGGATAAACCTAGTGTTCACAATAGACATGAGTAAACAGATAATTCTAACAAATCCGGATCAATTAAGTTTTCAATAAAACCCTAAAATCCAAATTATTTACATTCTGATTATATATTCAAGATTTCTGCAAAGTCTTGGTGCAGTTACTAACTTAAAATTACACTAGGATTTTAGGGATACCTTGATATTTTATCCATACACATTTTAATGTATTTTTGAATAGACATGTATATATGTATGTATATATGCATATATCTATACACATACCTAATATGTGTATATAACTTCCCATTTTGAATCATGTGTACAACTTAAAGATGTATTACTTTTGAGGTCACTAGGTGATGGAGTGGTTGATTGCTGAGTCTGAAGTCAGGAAGACCTGAGTTTAAATCCATTCTATTAATAAGCTGAATAACCTGAGCAAATGACTTAACTTCTGTTTGCCTTAATCTTCCCAACTGTCAAATGGGAATAAGTACATCATCTCTCTTGCAAGGTTGTTGTGAGGATTAGATGAGATAATATTTGTAAAATCTTTAACACAGTGCTTGATACAGTAAATGCCATATATATGCTTATTCTCTTCCTCAATTAAAAAAAATTAGGCAATTTGTAAGCCTTTCTTGTACTGATGACTTTATTTTGCATCAATTTGTGGCGATTTTCCTATAGATCAGTATGTTTAGGTTTTTTAAGTTAAAGATACATACATACATATATGTAGTATTCCATGAATATCATGATTTCTTCACATTCCTCAATAACTAAGTATATAAATTACATCCAGAATCTTGCTATGAGTGAGATGAATTTTCCATAAACATATTTTGCCTAAATAAGATACTTTATCCTTTTAAAATAGATATTTTTAGGGAACTATATCAGTTCACTAGTTCTAACTAGTAACTAACTAGATCTTTTTTTTTTTTAATTTTTTATTTAATAATTACATTATATTGACACTCGTTTCTGTTCCGATTTTTTTTTCCCCTCCCTCCCTCCACCCCCTCCCCTAGATGGCAAGCTGTCCTTTATATGATGGATATGTTGCAGTATATCCTAGATACAATATATGTTTGCAGAACCGAACTAACTAACTAGATCTAAACTAAAGATCACTAGTTTAAAGTTTGTAATCAATTCTGTAATATGTTGTTGATTTTGTTCCAAAAATTTTTCACCAGTTAACAATCTAATGAGCAAAGGAGTAGAGTACTTGTTTTCCAGTATTTTTATTTATATGAACTCCATTCAAGTCCTAAATGTTTTCTTTTCTAAAGAAAGAATCTTTTAATATAGAAATCTTATACCTGAACAAAAAGAAATTAAAATATGGAGTGAAATAAGGGAAATATAAACTAGTTTTCCTGACTATCAGAGAGTATTTTTTACTTTCTTTTAGTACTTCTCCACATCTTTCTTCTGTGAATTATTTCTATAGATACAGCCTTTGACCTTTGAAAACTTTTCATTTCTACAAAGTTGGGATATAAGAAGAGGATCAATCTAAAATGACGTCTTGAGTAACTTTCTGAAAATGGTTGATTCATTTACTGCGCTTTGGAGGGAGACATGGATTACTCTATAGTTAACATATATCAGTAGTATAGTGTAATTTCATTTGTTTCATGTCCTTCAAATGCTATTTCTAATGTTATGGCAAGTTTTTTTTTTTTTTGTTTGTTTGTCCATTTCTGCACTATCTAAACTCTTGAGATCCTCCCTCCCTTGCTGGAATGCACATAGTTTTCTCTGTTCCACGACTGGACCAAAGTTCTGATGGATTAGTTTTTTAGGGATAAGTGACAATGTGTATGAAAATTGCAGATGAGGATGAGAATCCAGGACAAAAATGTGTGAAATTTAGGATGAATTGCTGTTTGTGTCCTGGCTGTATTTACTAAGTCTGTGCAGTTGTTTTGGCTAATGGGGTCTCTTTGGAGTCTCTTTGAAGTAACCATTTAATGAATCAAGAAAAAAGCAGTTAAGGCTTTCATAGTAAGAACATCAAAAGAGGAATGAGATATGTTACAGGCCAGGAGTCAAAGGCTATATGTTGACTTTTCCAGAGAATGAAGATAGAAGGGATTTGGATGACTGGATGGGTTTCCTTTATCTCTTGACCTTTTTATCTCTTCATTTACCAACTGACTCTGCCACCTTATTTTCCTTAGAACTGTTCATGCATAGCTTAATATATCAATGTTCTTGCCAGAGAAAATTGTTATATTTTATCAAAAGGAAAAATGTCATGATGTAATTTCTGCTGACTTAGAGCAAAGAAAGTGAAATGATCACATGATATAGGAAATAGCAATGTTCTCAACATAAATTTTTAGGCCATAGTCTGAGTGCTTGTATTTGAAAACTTTTTGAAAAAAAAAGGAGTTAGTAGGAGAAATACCACTAACTTTTAGGTTATTTTAAGAATTCAGTTTAATATCATGTTCCTTTATTGTAATATTTCCAAAATTATACTAAAATAGTCATTGGGATGTTTTGATTTTAATATTTGTCTTGTACAAAATCAGTTCTCTGCTTTCCTTCTGTCTTCTGAGAAAAAATTAAACAACCTAGAAGACAGAAGAAGGAAGAAAGAGGAAAAATAAAAGTCTTAAACTATTTCACAAAATACAAGAATTTCTCCCCAGGAAAGAGTTGATTATTAATAAGGCATCTAAAACAATTTCTGAATTTGGTATATAAAAGATACCTAAATTCCCTGTTATTTTTCATAATACCCATGGGAGAAAACAGAATAATATTTTAGAAGATGATAAGCTTATTCCTGCTTCTAACTCTGATTTTTTGGAGCCAGGTTTCTTAAGTTGGTGTCCTTGACTATCCAACAATCTTGCCAATGTTTATGAAGTTTGTCTTTGTTAATGTGCCCCACTTTTCCCTCCCCCCCCAAAAAAAAAGCAAATTCAGAGGCCATTGGCTAGATTAAGAACATCAAAGAGTGATATTTTAAATATTTTGTGGAAATCTTGCCTTTCTCTCCAAATTGGTCACTGAAAACCTAGGCTTTAGAAGGCATCTTCAAGATAACAAGAAAAGGTGATAAAGGTGACTTTTAGTATGCTGGACATATCAATTATGTTGAATTTATGGAAGGACATACATATGAGTTGTTATGGAAGGTTTGGGATATCTTTTATTACAAGGAAAATCTACATTAATGAATCACATAGTAATGAGACAATCACAAAAAATGAATTTCATAGCCCTCTTCCTAAACATATTTGTGTATGCATATAGCATATACTAAGCATAAAATTGATACAATATATACCCTTTATTAAGTAGATCTGTTTAATATTATTTTGCAGTTACATTTTTAGTACAGTTTTGTTATAAGGTAATAACAAAATCTTTAGACATTTAGTCAATTGCTTATTTTTGAGATTGTTTTATGATGCTAACTGCCCTCTGTAACATTTTAATGGTATTTTCTCAACCAATTAATAATATTGGGGAAAGCATGCATATATTTTCAAAGAAAGAAACAATATGACTTGTATTTGGCTGCCTATAGATATTTAAGAGTCAAAGAGGTAAAAGTTCTTTTGCCTTTTCCTCTTTTGATTTTTTCCCTCCAAACGTGTGATGTAAATTCCCTTCACTAATGCCTATTAGCAAGTTTTAGTTTTAGAGAGTTGTTTAGGATACCAAAAGCTTAGGTGACATCTCCAGGGTCATATAGCCAGTTTGCCTCAGAGGCAATATTTGAACTCATGGCTTCACTCAGAGGTCAGTTCAGTGTCCACTTTGCCACCCTAACTTACTGTGTTGTATCCATCAGATATGTTCACACTTTAATTTGCACTTTGTTTATTTTTCTTTATGAGTTTTCCCCCCTGCCTTACCTAATTTGTGGTATTCTTGATCCCACTGCAAATTAGAGAATTAGCTTATAATTAAATTAGCTGGAAGACATTACTAAAAGATTGGTGCCAGTTGTTCTCAATAATTTTATTTTAGTTTCCCACAGCTGACTCAGTTTTTAATGGTCTAAGTAGCCTGGGCACATTTCAAGTTTTAATTGTGCTGAGTCCTCTGTGATCTTCATTTCCATGACCTCACACTAGGGGGTTTGCTGATTTCTTTTAGAATATTCTGGAGCTTCATCATTAGTGGGTATCACCTGGGAATTCACATGAAAGATAAGAATGGAAATTGTTTGGTTTTCCAAACATTCTCAGTGAGTCACTGCTTTGTCTTATCCTGCTGTTTTAAAAAGATAAACCTGGATATTGTGTTTAAAATGTAAATTTATATGCTTATTAACAAAGTAAGTATAGTGATAACTCATTCACCCTTGAAATACTTGTCAGCTTAATGAAATGAGATCAAATATGTTCTTCTACTCAGAGGTAATTATTGAATATAATTTATCTCTGTATAATTCTTCATATGTGCTGCAGCAAAATGTTCTCTTTGTAATCTAAATTTGAATTTGTTAAATGAAGTTGTCTTAGGATATTTATTCATACTCTTCCTTATACCTGGAATACCCCTTCCTTGCCTCTGTTTTGCATTTGGGAGCCAATTTAAATGCCATTTGCTTTGCAAATCTTTCCTGATCCCCTCCTTCTCTATTCTTCACAGTTAAAAATACTTCATTCCTTATAGGTTGAATGGCTTATATAATTCTGTTATATGGGTATTTTTTTCTGTTTTTTTTTTATTATATTTAATTTTTTTGGCTATATATCTATTCCTATACTAGATTACAAGTTTCCTAAGAGTGGACCATATCTTGCACATTTCTGAATTATCTTCCAAAATTTAGCCCTTTGCTAAATAAATATGAATTGTTGGGTTGAGTTTTTTGATAAATAGTTGTGTTAGTATTAAAATGACTGAACTAGTGTTTTACAAAGCCTGCAAGTTTTCATAACCACACAAAAAAGTTTGATGGACGCGACTTTAGGGGTCACTGAATCTAACCAGATGGGGAAACCAAAATCCAAGGAGGTTAAGTGCCGTTCCAGGACTACACAGCTAGTAAATAAGTATCTGAAATGAAATTTGAACTCAGATCTTCCTGACTCCCAGAGCAGTGATGTATCCACTATACCATACCGCAAATATGATTATTACTGTTTTGTAGGGAACTCAATCATTAAAAAATTAAATGACTTTTTGTTAAGTAAGATAATTAGGCACACAGTTTATAAGTAGCAGAGATGGTAATTAATCCCAGGCAGCACAGTGTCATAGAAAGAGTAGTAGGTTTTGAGTGAGAACCAGTATTTGTATTCCATTTCTATTCCTGACAAGCCATGAGTTACTTAACTATTTTCAGTCTGTTTCATTCACCTAAAGTGAAAAGGTTGGACAACATAGTTTCTTCCAATCTCCTGTAGTTCCTGTCTCTTCTTGATGAAGATATAGATGATTTCACTCATACACAAGGATAGAAACTAAAATAATTAGTATTGATATTTTAATGAAAGAAAAACATCAGTTTCTCTTCCAGATAATTATTGGAAAACCAGTTTTCTAAGACAAGAAAAGTGTTATTTGTACAGAAACAATATTATACTCGGAAAACTTTCACTATTAAATGAGCAGCATTCTTTAGTTCACTAAGGCAATAACTGATGAAGCTAAATGTTGGCAGACATCACATAGGTTTGGGTTGCCCAGTCTGGTTTGGCTAGTTACATCACCTTAAACTAACAGATAATTATTAAGTCTGTATTTAATTTTGTGCTGTGTCAACCTAACTACCTAAAACAGTATGGACAAATTTCATTCCCCCCCCCCCCCAGAAAAATTATATTTCTCCATAGCAGATTTTTCCCCCATTATTGAAATTGAATACTATCCCTCTAACTCCATTTCTCCCCACCATGTTCATTTATTACAATTTGATTCAGTTACTGGAAATAAAGTCAGTTCCCATGAATTGGGGAGTGAGTGGCTAAACAAAGTATGGCATATGAATTTAATGAAATACTATTTTGCTACAAGAATTAATAAAAAGGACAGTTTCAAAGTAATCAGGGAAAATTTATAGGAACTGTGTTGCATAATGAATTAAGCAGAACCAGAATGATTCATAATTGCACTGGTGTAAAAACAACAATTTCGAAAGCTATACGTATAAGTCTAAGCCATTCAGTGACCAATCATGATTTCAGACAAATAATGGTGAAGCATACTACTCATCTCTGTCTTGACAGAGGATTCATTGTATGGAATGGAAGATATATTTTTAAAACATAGCCACTATGGGAATTTGTCTTATTTAACTAGGCACATTTTTCAATGTTTTTCTTTTTTCAATAGTGGAGAATGAAATGGGAAGAAAAACTCAATTTCTGTTCACTGGAAAACTAATTTAATTTAAAAGTGGGAAAGACAATGAAAAAGTAAAGATTACATAGAAAAGATAGCACTTAATGTAGATAATAAACCAAAAGTAATTGCAAAGTGATAAAGAAAATTAAAGGAGAAATAGATGAACTTAAAGACAAGACAACCATAGAAATAATAAATTCAAAAGTTGATTCCTTGAAAAGACTGATGAAATTGATCAACCTTTATTAAACATAATTTAAAGGAAGAGGAACCACAGTATTTACTATGAGGTATATACTCCTTAGAAGGTATTAATAAAAAGGAAGTATACATAAATACCAAGGTATTTCTAGCAGCATTTTGTATGTGTGTGTTAGCCAAAAAAAAAGAAGAAGAAGAAGAAGCAAAGCAGATGTCCCTTGATTGAAGAATGGCTAAATAAATTGTACTACATGAATATGAAGGAATATTACCATGTTGTAAGAATTGAAAAATATGTAAATAGAAAACACGGAAATATTTATATCTAATGCAGATTAAAGAATAATCAAATATATGTATGTATATGTAGATCTGTGAGCAGCTAGGTTGTGTAGTAGATAAGAGTGTCAGGCCTGGAGTTAGGAAGGCTAATCTTTCTGATTTGAAATGTGACCTTAGTTACATACTAATTGTGTGACCTTGGATAAGTCACTTAACCCTACTTACCTCAGTTTCCTTATCTGTAAAATGAACTGGAAAGAACTGGCAAATCATTCCAGCATCTTTGTCAAGAAAACCCCAAATGAAGTCATAAAGATTTGGACACAACTGAAAAATGACTGAACAAATATGTGTGTGTGTGTGTGTGTGTGTGTGCGTGTGTGTAAATAGACATAATAACTATAACAATGTAAATGGAAAAAGCAGGCACAAAATAATATTGAAAATGAAACTTTCAAAGTTACAAAGAAAAAACATGGCCCCAAAGAAGAAATATGAGAAAAGACCCTCATCTCACAACTTTATATACAAGTTCACATTTTTAGACACATCAATTGGTTTTGCTGATTTTATTTTATTTCTTCTTTTATTTTTTTCTTTTCTATCTCTTTAAAAAAATGTTAATTTAAAAATAGTAAGATGGCTCTCTGGGAGAAGAAAAGAGAAATGCTAGAAAAATCTGATGTAAAAAATAAAAAGTAGCAATAAAATTTTGTCTTTTTGTAAAAAAAAAAAATTATAATTGGAAAATAAAGTGTAAAGAAGTCCAAGTCAGTTTAATTCATCAAGCATTTATTAAGTTTCTACTATATGCAAGGTACTTTACTGAGTTCTAGGAATAAAAAGACAAAAAAGGAACAATTTCCAAATCTTGTCGTTTCTGCCTCCACAACATATCTCACATATGGCCCTTTCTGTCTATTGCCTTCACAGCTACCTTAATTCAGCCCTTTATGACCTCTCATCTCAGATACTACATTACCCCCTAATTGGATTTCCCTGCCACAGATCTCTCCACACCCCAATCCATTCTCTAGAATGTTGTTTCAGTGATTTTTCTTAAACACAGATCTGACCACATCACTCTCCCACTCAGTAACCAGTGGTTTCCTTGTTGTCCCTAGAATCAACTATAAACTTTTCTGCTTAGCTTTGAAAATTCCTTACAACTTTGCCCCAACTTATCTTTTCAGCTTCATTGGCCATAATTTGTCTTCCTACACTCTACAAATTCAGTTAAACTGGTCTTGTCTCTGTCCCATATAAGTGACATTTTTATCTCCAGCCTTGTACGTTTGACCCTGTGCAATGGACCTTCCTCCATTGCTAGAATGACATTGTCTAGGTGATCTCTGACCTCCTCTTCCAGAGATGTTAGACTATATACACACCATCATGGTTTTAGGTTACTCTTGTGTTACTCTAGCTTTTTTTCTATTACTATTATTACCTCAAGTCCCTTCCTCCCCCAACTGGCTCTATCTTCCCCCATTACTAGGTGTCAGGAACTAGCACCTCATTTATATTTAACTACCTAGCATCAATTCAATTTTTCAAATTTTACTTTTTACTTTTTTTTTTTAAACAATTTTTACAATTTACTTTAAAGATTATTGTTCTTGTTTGTCCTTCATTTTCAAAGAGAACTATCAGGAAGGGATGCAGTGACATGAAAGTGAATTGGATTTAAGCCTTTCTCCTCCAGAAGAATCTAGGACCTAGTGGCAAGTTACAGATGAGGATGACTGGAGATGTTCCTGGGTGCAATGGGAGACATTGGCCTTTTTAAGTTAAGATATTTAACAATTTTTAGTTTGACTGAGAAATGAGACAGAGAATGGAGTCTTTTAACTAGTTTAAAAAGAAAATCTGTCTGGGAGGACAAGATCTATACTCTTTCTGGTCAAAATAGAAACTTCACTCTGAGCCAATCAGGGCCCAAACAATGACTGAGTGGGGTTTGGCCTGGTAGCTCTTGTTGTCCAATCAATGAGAGCCAGAGTGAATATAAATAGCAATTTTTTTTGGCCAAAAATCCTGAGATTTTTTTTTTTTTAAATATAAAAGGCCATTTTCTGCCTCATTTCTTACTTAGCCTTAATCACTGCCTTATCTCAGTGAAACTGAGACCTGTCAGAGACCTTAGCCAATGTCTCCCATTTTAAAGATATAGCAAGAACAAATGTAAAAACATTTTCTCTTATATCTCCAGAATATATTCCCCTCTATGCCACTTTGCTCTCATAAGAAGTAGACTAAAAACTTAACTGATGCAACAAAGCATTAGGTCTACAAAGGGAAGTCTGAAAGTATCATTGCTGTCAGATAACTTTTCATATTAATTACCTTTGAGCTGAAGTTCTAAAAGCCATTCCCAAAGTTGTTCCTTATTCCTCAGGGTATTGATGTCATGCTAGCTACTAAACCCAGTCTGAACTCCAAATCCTATACTCCTATTGACTCAATCTTTTGACCTTTGAAGGTTGACTAAAGACCATGAGCTAAAAAAGTCACTCAATTAAGACAAAAAAGAATGAGAGAAAAGAAAAGGTAACTCAAGCCATTCCTGATTCCCTCAAGTGCTAGAGTTCTCCTTCTTACACTACCTTGGATATAATTGTTTTGTTTACTGTTCTTTTATTTATATACACATAAATATGTGCTTGTTTCTCTCATCAAAATATAACTTCCTTAAGAAAATAGGGATTATTTCATTCATTGTATTTGTAGCCCCAGCACATATCACAGTTCTTGACATACAGTAGATATTTAATAAATGTGTTATCAAGATTTTGCAAAGGTGAATGTTGAAAATTATCTATGCATATGTTTTTAAAAATAAACAGCTTTAATCAAAAATAAACAATAAAAGAATGTTATTTGATCAATCATTCTAAATAGAAAAAGCTCACTCATGAGGAGACAATTTTCCAAATATTTGACAGTCAGCCAAAACAACAAATAGCAGAGGTATCCCTGTCATTTGAAAATATTCTTATTCTGGGTGTACATAATAAGCAGCCTTATAGAAACCTGATGGTAAAGAACAGGTAACATTCCTGCTCATTATTTCTGTCTTGTTTCAACCTTGGTATTCAACCTGATGATCCAACTCCATTTGTAAGGTTTTGTTTCATGGAAATTCTTTATGCTCTTTTCAGGGATCTGAGTATTCACTAAATACCATAATTGAAAGGTTCACATGAAAAGGTGGTTGGTAAAGAATGTTACAATTATCCTCTATCACACAATTTCTGTCTCAAGCTAGGAATTTAATTTTGAAATGTCCAAAACATATCCCTTTTCCTAATGCTCACAGGAGCTCAGTGACAACCAGAATTGGATATGTAACAACTATTCACTTAAAGAAAAATCCTTTGGTATTTGCCACTGCAGTTAATGCCTATGTTGAATTTGTGTCAGGAGAAGTATCCTTCATTAACTGACAACATCAGTGGGATTGCATTTTGCTGATTGATTAGTATTCAGAGAGGAATTAAATTCTGCACCAGGCTTCATGTCAGGATTTACAAAGAGCTAAAAATAGATTGCAGGATCACAAAGTAGGAAATGTTTGCATTTACTAATGACTTTTTTTTTTTTAACCTTTCTCAGAGTGAAAAGTGAATTGGCTGCCAAATTGGTATTGGGGAGTAAGCTGATTTGCTGAAGACATAGTAAAAATAGCATTATATTTCTTTGATTAGGATCTCCAAGAGAGAAAATCCTGGGTAACATGACAAAAGAAAAGACACCTCTGGTACCTTGTTTTCAAAGCAAAGCAGCCTTTACATTCAATAGGTATAGATCTAGAAAGAGTTTAGGAGTCAGCATGACTTTGAAGGTAGGAGATATAGGTTTGAATCCTACTTCAGGTGCTCACTCAGTATGGCTGTGGAAAAATGTCATTTAATCTCTCATACTCACAGAGAGAGGGTATTTTTAAAACAATCATTTATTTGCTCTACTTCATACAACCCCCAAATGGGTAAGGTGGGGGGGAGGGAGAAGCACAATATCTCTGTAACAAATACCATAATCAAGTGAAACATTCTATCATTGGCTTTGTCAAAAAACGAATGTCTCGTTCTGCACCTGAGTTCATTACTTCTGTCAGGAAATGGATAGGGTGCTTCTATGTTAGTTCTCCAGATTTGTGGTTTGTCATTGCATTGATCATGGCTCTTGTCTTTTTAAGTTGTTTCCACTCAAAAATTATACACTATGTACATTCTTATTGCCTTTGCCTTCCTTCATCATTATCCTTATCCTGACTCATTCTCCTTTCAGTTCCAAGCCCCTGAAATGAACTTCTAGAATTTTGGAACCCTTTTACTATTATTAAAAGGTGCCATTTGAGAAGGAAAATTGCAAAGTTAGAAACATTAGCATGGAAAGTCAGTATCCTATTTTATTAACCTTATTCATTCAAGATTCAGTAAATCCCAGAACTAGGTCACCACAAAAACTAATTGGACAAGATGAGCAAAAAAAGAATAAAAAAAAAATTTTCTATTTGTCATTGTGCCTTCTTTTAAATTAAACATTTTCAAAATAAAGAATTAGCAAATTCTCTAATAAGATTTTATAGTTAGAAAGAGAGCTTAGAGATTGTCTATATACTATCTTTATAAATGAAGGAGGGCCAAAGGTCATAAAATTTGTCAAGATTACAAAATTCAACTGGATTTGTAGATTATCACTAAACTGCTGCCTATGCATAGTGCCATGCTTGTTGAAGACATTTGGCATGTTGTTTGTGAAAGAAGAGTGCTTTCTCACCTCCATTACTAGGATCATTTGGAGAGGAAACAAGTGAGACATTGGAAAAAGGAACATAGTCTTTGCTGGCTTGGTATATAGTTGACTTTAGTATTTAGCTTTTTATTTGGCAGAGTTGATAGATTGGTTGTGGTCTTTCATTCTCAAAGAAGACCAAAATAACATCACTCTATTGGGGTCAAGGTACAAGTGTGTCTGATTATGGCTGATTAGATTAATACAAGCTAGAAAGGCTCCATCATACGTCAGGCACAAATAGTCCATTATGAACATTTTGAATGGAGATGTCTCTAAATTTGTGCATAGTATTATATAACCATATAGCTCCTTAGAAGTAAAAGGGATATTGGAGATAATTTGACTTTCTCAAATTACAGACTTATTGGGACTTCTGTCTTCACTATGCCATGAAGTCTTCATTGTCTTAAATATTTGAAGCATGTAAGTCTAAGTTTTGGATTTTGTACTCTGATGATCCAGAATTGGTGATTCATAAATTGTCAAAACTTTATCTTTCTTAATCCCTCTTTCTGGGCCACATATGTCTCTTGGGAGGAAATGGGGTCCACTAATGGTGGAACTTCAGTTATCAGATTATAGGCTCATAGCCCCTAAATATAAAGCTGAAAGGAACTTGAGTCTTCTAGTGTAGCCCCCTTATTTAGCAGATGAAGAAACTGAAATCCAGGAAGATAAAGCAAGTTGTCCAAATTCATACAATAAATACAAGCCATGTTAGAAATAGAAGTACATTTAAGTCATCTTCCTCTAAAATGGCAGCTGGGGTCGTAGCGATTGGGGAGCTGGATTCAAAACCAGGAAAACTAAATTCAAGTCATACTTCTTAGCACATATTAACTCATGCCCTTAGCCAAGGCACTTAATCTCTAAGTAATTTATACAACACTGTAAGTCTAAGTTACAGAGAAGCTGCAGACTTCATGAAATTTTCTTCATCTATGACTTCTCTATGTCAATGAAATCATAGGACACTATTTTTCTTATTTTTGATCCACTTTGCTTTTTTTGTTAATAATGGGCTTAAATATCAACAAACATTTCAAGACACTAGGAATAATTTAAGAAAAGGATTGTGTATACAATTGTGAAACTGTATTATGTACCCATTTTAAAAGTGTCTATTTAATTTAACTTGATAGTAACAAAAATGTCCCCAAAATGACACTTTTCTGTGTCCCTTTTTAAAATTCCTTAGCTTTTTTTTCTTTTAAAAAATTTCATTGACACCATTTTATTTGCATCACTATATTTACCCTTTAATTTCCCTTCAATAGCTTCCTCCCATATAAAAGCCTTCCTTGGTAACAAGGAGAGCCAAGCAAAACAAATGTATACATTGTCTATGTCTGAGAATGTATGCCTCATTTTCACCTTTCTTCTCAGAGATAAGAAAATTGCTTCATCGTTGTTTGGCTCTATATTATTGTAATTTCTGTATAAATTGTTCCCATTGTTCTGCTTATTTCATCCTGAGATCCTTAAAATTCTTCTCAGGTTACTTTGCATCAGTCTCTCTCAGCATTTGTTATGTTGAAGTTTCCAGACAAACAGAAATGATTGCTGTTTCATCACATTAACATTACACAGTTTGTTCAACCACAATTGGCAGGGATACTCTTTATTTCTCATTCTTTGCTATAATAAAAAAGATTAGTATTCAATCAATGAATATTTTTTAAGCACCTATTATATATGTACCAGATGATGCAAAGAAAGGCATAAGACAGTTCCTATTCTTAGGAAGTTCACAATCTATTGGAAGCCACAACACATAAAAAGGAATTGAAAAGCCAAGAGGTGGGAAGAGGGGAGTTTACTCAAAAACAGAGGCATGTGTGATAAAGTCATTCAGTGAAGATGAAAAATGATCTGAAGAAGTATGAATTTCTGAGTTGATTTAATCTTGTAAAATGATGAAATCCAGAAAAATAAATGAGGTAGGAAATGACAAGGGTTAGGAAACTATGAAGAATATTCCCTGACAGCCATCCTTAAATGCAAAAAGATAAGAGAGGAGCTTCCAGATTTCCACTTCCCACACCTATTCTCTCCAGTGGGAGAGCACATAGTATTGAGTGTGAGTTTCTAAGTTATTTTCATCTTACAGAATGTTGAGTTCTGTATTAGTCTTTTCCTTCTTTTTTTTTTTTTTTTTTTTGATCTTTTTAGGGTAAAAGCCCATTAGTGATATCCCAAACTTGAAGAATATATATGCAGTTTGTTGACTTTGTTTTATAGAAACATATTTTTAAATACCTCTTTTTAGATTCTCTCAAAATATTAATATTAATCAAGTCTGAAACTCTTTTCTAGACTTTTTCATTTAGGAAAATAGGTAAAAGGCTATTCTTAAAATACCAAAGTCTTCCTTAGGGAAATGAATTAAGGCTGATAACCAAATTTAACTCTGATCTAGGTAAAATTATATTCCTTCCCCATCCGTGAAGTGTTCCATTCTAGGATTCATCCAAGGGAAGTGCCCACTTCCATTGAAAAGCAAATGTTTTCTTTTCCTGGAATTCAAATTAGATTTTTGATACAGATTTCTGGGAGGAATTTTATTCATTTCTGGAGGGGAGTGGTCCAGGAGGACTGGGATAGTGACTTGATTGCTCAACTATTCTTAGTGATAACTCAAAACTGTAATGTTACATACATTGAAATTTTATTCTTTGAGATTCCTATAAATGTTACATAAAACTGACTTGGGGAAATATATATATATGTTATGTTGAATGAAATACCAATTTAGACCCCTCTCTATCCAAATTAGAAATGGTCATATATTTGCTTTATGGTAAATTAAATAAAATTTATTCTGGAAAACTTTAGCTTAAATTGCAGAGTACGTGATCAGTAACTACTTTTTCTTTGACAGCATATATATTGATTTCCAAAATTTCTCAACTCCACCAACAGTGTATTAGTATATTACTTTATTACTATGTGATTGAGACTCAGTTTCTATTTGGAATCCTAAAATGTTCAAGTTGTTCAGAGATCATTTAGTCCAATCCCATAATTTTACAGATGAGAACAATTACTTAATTTGGCCTCCTTTAGGACACTGACCACACATTTTTCTAATGTTTATTTATTTCCTACAGAAAGAAAGGAATAAAGTACTGGTCAGTGGAAGTTCCCAAGAGACATGAAACTCTCAATGACAATGGTCAACTCTGGCCCTATCCACTTTGTTTTTTTTACCCTGGAACAATTGTGTGAGTAACTGGGCTTTTGGCAAATCCAGCCAAGTAGGAAGACAATATTTTAAACTGTATTCAGCAGAACAGAGATGTGGTTTTGGCTCTGCCACTGCATGACCTTGGACAAGTCACAAGCTCCAAGGAGCTAAGACTTTCTTTTGTTTCAGGTGTTCTGTCATAGTAGGTTATTAAGGATCCTTCCAGATATAACTGTGTATTATGTATATAAATTACTATTAATATTTTCATTTTATAGCTGACATTTACTGCTTTAGAAAGCATTGTTCAGGGATGCCTGTGAAAAAACCAGCACTATGGTTGTTTGCTGAGGTGATTGGCTGGCTTCCTGGGAGTTATTGCCTTTGATGATGTGAATCCTATTTTAGGACTTGGGTAGAGGTTGGATCTGCTGCATTGACATACTCCTATGAATTTTGATGAGCTTGATGATTTTTCTCTTTAATTTCCCTCAACAAAAATGGTCACTAACAGTTTAACATTTGGCGAACTTCATCAATAAATGGAGTACTAACCCTGCAAATTTCACAAAAGGATAATATATGGTACTCCTAGGATCTGGTAAGGGATTCCTGAAAATGTCAGTTTTAATAAATATGAAAAATAAGGAGATGAGTGGGATATGATTTGTTGGTTATTTTAACCTGGAACAATAGCAAAAAAAGGGGACTGTCAGGCTATCCAAGGAAGGGCAAAACAAGTCAGAAATGGAGCCAGTCAAAGCTTCATTGTAGATCGATAATGAAATTGGGCCCTTGGATGGCCATTGTATTTCCAGCCTGATTGGAAGAAGTAGTCTCAATCTCAAATGGAAAGATAAGAAAAAAAGAGAAGAGGGCTGGGAAAGAGATGGAGAGGAAGGGGAGGAAAGGAGAAAAGAAAATGAGAGGCGAGGAAGAGAGAAGACTTAACCTTACCTCTATCCCCTAAATTTTCTTATAATATTTTATCAAAATTATTAAATATAAATTATTTCATTTTAAAAGATAACAGCATCTAGTCATTTTGTTGTTCTTGTTCAGTTGTTCAGTTATGTTTGACTCTTTGCAATCCCATGGACTATATAGCACACCAGGCCCTTCTATCCTCCATTACCTCTTGAAGTCTAAGTTCATGTTTGTTGCTTCCCTGGTATCATCTATCCATTTCATCCCCTGTTGTCTTCTACTCTTACCTTTATTCTTTCTCAACATCAGAGTTTATTCAATGAGTTCCATCTTCTCCTTATGTGACCTTCCAATAAATATCTTGAACTAAATATTAGCTAATTAAGCTTAAGTATTGATTGCTTTGATCTCCTTTCTGTCCAAGGAACTCTCAAAAATCTTCACTAGCACCACAATTCAAAAATCTCAGTGCTGCAGTATTTAGTCCAACTCTTACGGTTATCCATTGCTACTGGAAAAATTGTAGCTTTAACTATAGGGACCTTTATTGGCAAAGTGATGTCTGCTTTTCATTATGCTGTCCAGATTTGCCATAACTTTCCTTCCAAGGAGACAATTGTCTTTTAATTTCATGGTTATAGTCATCATCTGTGGTGATCTTTGAGCCCAGGAATATAAAATCTGATACTGCTTCCATTTCTTCTTTTCTCTGTAAGTGATGGAACCAGTTGCCAAGATCATAAAGTTTTGTTAGGGTTTTTTTAATGTTAAGTTTCAAGCCAACTTTTACATTGTCCTTTTTCACCTTCATCAAGAGGCTTCTTAATTCTTCTTCACTTTCTGCCACCAGAGCGGTATTATCTGCATATCTAAGATTATTGATACTTCTTCTGGCCACCTTAATTCTAACTTTGATTCATCTAGCCTGAAACATTTTGTTAAGCTGTTTGAAGGAAATGAGGAATTTTAAGTCTTTCTCCTCCATAAGATATAAATCTTTTCTTGATACAATTCAATGTTATTTTCACTCATGCCTTCACAATACTCATCTACTTCCCCCTAAAAATCCCCAAATTGAATTTTCACAGAGTGTTTGCTGAGGAGACTCCATTTCCTCTAAGAAAAGCAAATTCCTTATGGTTGTTAGTCCAAAGATTTCATTATCCTCATACTTCAATATTATAAACAAAATATCCTTTTCTTAGGAGATGAAAATAAAGGAAATAGTAAAGGCCTTCTCAAATCCCCAACTCTTCCCATTATTCTCAGGAGAAAACTGCACAGACTAAGAAGGGAGTCAAACAAAAACCAATCAAAGGATCAATCAGAAGAGAGGAGAAAGAAAGCAAAGAGAGCCAAAGGAGGGGAGGAGAAGAAAGAATTCCTTGAAGAAAAAAAATGGGAGAAAAGACTGTCTTCTTAATACTCCTTTAGAGTCAATGAAAGAAACGATAGATATAATCAAATATGTAACCTAGACCTTATGAGAGAAGATTTCAAAGTTTCTGTGTAAAGATAATTGTGATTATGGAAAACAATAGAAACATTTGTAGTGAAATATTGACTTAGAAAACCACATAGAAAACCATTAATATTATCTGTTGTATTATAACAAATGCTATATCTCAAAAGGGTTAGACATGAATTTATGACTAAAGAATTAAATTATTTCAAATATGAAGAAAAGAGTAAACTAAGAGAAAAAAAGTCAGTGCACAGGAAGCTCTCAAATGAATATTTCTAAAGGCAATATAAAAATGTTAGAAGGAGTAATTATAACCAAGGGAGCATCTGAGAATAACATGTACCTGTATTTCTAAAGTCTGAAAAGCTGAGTCACAGAATGAACTTGGAGCTTGTGAAGAATATTAAAGACAAGAAAAATAGTCTTTTAGGTACCACCACAATAGGAAGAACAAGTCCCACAGCTTGAGGACTCTTGTGAACAGATAGGAAAAATCAGTCGATTTCTATTTTTTGTTTCTCTCACTATCAAAATTTCTCTTCTAATAGAAGATGGTACTACATAATTAGTAGAAAACAAAAGATTGAAGACTGGTGTGGCTAAAAGAAACTAAATGCTTTAAAAGAATTTATATCTCTGGGTCAAAATGAATTAAATCCTTTGATTCGTAGATAACATGATTAGGAATATATGTTGATCATCTTTGGGAAATCATAGAGAAGGAGAACTACTAGAAAACTGGTGATGGATTTTCCATATTTTCACAGAGAGATTAAAGACCACCACAAGATACTAAAGACCAGTAAACTTAATATTGAACATTGGAAAAATTTTAGAATGGAATATTAAATAGATGATTAGTAAATAGAAAAATAGATGATTATAAAAGAAGATAGTAATCATTTGGATATAGATTTTGTTCCTGAAGGACAAATATCAAATTGACAACTTCATTTTTGGCAAGGTTATCAATATAATTAGAGGACAGCCATATTGTAGATACTAGGATATATTAATTTCAATACAGCATTTGACATCAACTTTCTTGTAGAAAAGAATGAAAAATCGTGCTTTGATATTTTAGTTATGACAGATCAGTAATTGTTTAGCTGTTGATTAAAGTATTGGTACACTAATGAGAGCTTCCCAGTTGAATGCCATGGAATTGTGCTTGGTCCTGAGCTTTTTAGCTTTTTTTTCTTCATCATGAACTTAAAGAAAACATCAAGGGCATTAATAATAAATTTGCATATGGCTCAAAGCTTGGAGAGATGCAACACAAACAATTCAACTAATATCACACAAACAAAATTCAAAAAGTTCTCAGTGTATGCTGGAACAAATAGGGGTAGGGATAAGAAATAGAACTATGATTCAATTGGCATAGGGAACTCCCAGGTAAGCATATTCTTTGGGCTAATATAAATCAGCACCTTATCTGCAATTTAGTCTTAGAATGTTACCTAGAACAATGAGTGCCCTAGGATCACAGCCAACATGAGGCAGAGGCAGAACTTGAACTCAGGTTTTCCTACCTTTGAGATCAACTTTTTCATCATTATATTAATTATGCTAGAACAATAGGTTAAAATAAACCAATTTAATAAGGATGAATTAAAGTCTGAGATGTAAAACAAACAAACAACTACAAATTTTCAGGATGGAAGAGATATGGCTTGACAGTAATTCCCCTGAAAAAGAAAAAAAAAAATTCATTAAGGAGCCAGTAATGTGACATGCTTGCTAAAAATAACTGGTGTCATTTTAGGCTGCAGTATAGTACCTAAATCAAGGGAATTGATAGCCCTATTGTAAACTACACTAGTTAGACCATCTGGAACTTTGTGGTTGGTTGTAAACATCATAATAGGCACATACAATTTTTTTTTAATGTGATTAGGAAACTGGAGACTAGAAATCATGTCACATGAAGAATGATTGAATAAACCAGAAATGGTTGGCCTAGAGAATAAAATTTTCACTTTTCTGAATGAGAGTTAGGGTAAGAGAGGGGAGAAGGAGGGAGCAGTCTTTCTCTTAAAATATTTGAAAATCTTTGGTATGAAAGATAGATTAGACTTATTCTGCATGATTTCAAAAGGATCAATGAGGCAAGGGAAAGATAAGAAAATTTTAAATCAATAAAAGACAGCATTTTCTAAAGATTAAGAAGGTGTTATTTTGAGAAATTATCATCTGCAATCAGTGAAAATTCTCAGGGTATGACTAGACAAAAATCTCCAGAGATGTTAGAAGGGAAAATGCTGCATTAGGGTTAGGAGAATCTAAGTAAGATGTTTTATGTCTGATTCTAAGATTCTTTATTTCAGTGTTGTAAATGGCCTTAATTTAAGTAAAACCCAAGATGCAAAAGTCTGGAAACTAGGCTCCAATTTTCTTTCTTCCTTTTTTAAAGTCATCTTCTTCCATGTTATAGGCATGAAGAAAATTTAGTTTTTTGCTGAATCATTTATAATACCTCTAATATAGTATCAGATTCACATGTGTAAAAATCACCTTCTATGAATTTGATATATTTCTCTAATACTCACAAGCAATTTGAGGGACAGTGTTGAGATTTTCCACTTTTGTGTAAATCTATTCAGACAATGGGCATTTTAGCTCTTATCTGTGAACAATATTCATCTCTATGGAAGGAACATGTTAGCCAAACACTTTTCTCCCAAAGCTCATGTTTTTGGAAGTGCTGCTTCTCCACTCCCATAATTTTCCTCTTGGTTTTTGTGGTAGAGATTTAGGATGGTAAAATGGACATAGAGACAGATAGTATCTCAAAATATGTCTGTCTAGTTAATTCATGACATTAAGTAATAGCTGCAATGTGATGTAGGTGATGATTGTTCCCTGAAATTGACAGATAGAAAAAACTAACCATTACTGGGCTGTCTTTCTGGTTATAGATATGAATATTTACATATGTATACAGAGTCTACATGAGTACTTAACACTGTCACTTTTCATTAGGCACATATCTAGATTGCTGTCTCCTTTACTTGTAAGTACAAGCTTTAAATCACATAAGGAAAGAAACCTGTCTGTGTCTAACATATCACTTGTGATATTCACACTTGAGAAAACTTCACCTTGTTGGATTTATTTTAACTCAAGCCTGATGGATGGCTTTGGGAACTGTGGCACTTTGAAATTCATGAGAGGAATTCAAATTGAAGAATTTTTTTTCTCCCTTATTTTAAAAGGCATTACCAATTTATCATTTCTGCCAAGAAGAGGATTCTGGTTGATGTAAAAATGAGAGAAGTAGGCCTGACAGGCACTAGAATTTTGTTTCAGGGCAATGGCTTTAAATCTGGGTCCATGAATTTTTTTAAGGAAAAAAATTTAACAACTGTGTTTCAATATAATTGGTTTCCTTTGTAATTTTCTATGTACTTTATTTTTGTGTATTTAAAAGCAATATTCTGAAAAAAGATCCATAGGCTTCACCAGATAAACAAAAGTGTCTGTGACATTAAAAAAAAAAAAAAAGTAAGAACCCCTGTTTTAAGAGGAGTTTTGCCCAAATATAATTGTTTAGTATATGGAAATCAATTTGTCCTTAGAAATGAATTTCTAATGATGAAAATCATGCTTAGTAAAGGAGATTTAGTTGTGACATTTAATCAACATAGAAATTCTTGATATGAATTAGGAAATATGATATAAACTTTCACTTAGGTTATTTGATTTTTAAAGCTCTAGACTTCAGTCTGAGTATTTTCATTACAATTGACACAAAGAAGTTGAAATTTGAGTTATGATACTTTACTGGGATTGGTTATACTTTATGACAGAAATGGAATCTATTTGGGTTTGCAGACTGATAAGGGGGAGAGACAAATGATATTTTAGAAATGCTAGTTGTATGTCAGTATGCCTCCTATTACTAGATGGAACTTGACCACAAATTTGACTACTCTTTTCTGTATGGTCACTGTTTTTGATAATTCGTAGAGGAAATCCCAGTCTGATGTTTTAGATTAGCTTCAGGAAATGCAGTTCACCATTTGAATGCATGGGGAAGGCCCAGACTTTCAGAGTGATGCTATAAGGTAAGTCACACCCTCATTATTTTAACTGTGATGTGTTGCATTAACAGGGCTCAGTTGTAGGATTAACCCTTTGTGTGTAGATTGCATTTTAAAAACTAAACAATAAGTGACAAAGGGAGATATAAAAAGAAAGATGATCAAGATAACTCATTTTGATCACATGAAAGAGACAGACAAATAATTTTAGTGATTTAAAAAAGTAACTAGCCACCATGCCAAATGAAGGTTCTATTCCTCAAAACCTGTTTTATACAATATCTTGAATTATTTGAGTCAAATTTTAATGGAACATATTTATTTTATTTTAGATTCATTGTATTATTTTTAATCAAAAGTAATTAGTATTTATAATTAGTATAATTTATATACATAATATACATATATAATATATGCTATATATTATATATAGTTATAATTTATAATTAGTATATATAGAAAGTAGTATGGTGACTTACTACATATAAATATACATATCCATATGAGGGGAAAACTTACATACTAGAATTGTGCTTCATATATTCAAATGAAGAGTGTGTCCTGTGTTCTAACCTGCATCATCAGATTACTTAGAATAAAAAAGCTTTTTGCATTGAATTCTGTGTCTGGATTAATTCAGTTTTTGGTCCTTTGTCCTACTGACAATACAAAAATGCTTACCTAATAAGGTTTCATAATGCATGTTTCTTTCATATGGATGCTGTCTGCTTTTTAAATAAATCTTTGTAATGATTTACTTTAATTCTCAAAACATTCTCAAGACTAAATCATTTTCTTACTGTTTCTGTTCTGGATTTTGCTTCCTCCCATCCTCATCTTAAATAGCAAATAGACTACATGCATAATCGCAACGCAAACTGCAGTGTTTTCAGACAGGACAGAAGAAAAAAAAGGAAAAAAAAATTGTTAATTGTTATCTATATCAAAGTTTGTCAAATTCTGTACTCCCTCTATGGTTCCACTATGCCATTAAGAATTATGTTGTCAGACAGTTTCCTTTGATTATACATGCTTTAAAAAAAAAAAAAAAAAAACCTTGAAGGTAATTTGCTTTCTTATGTGTTGTGATATGTATTGTTTTATGTTGTGTCCTTCATTCATTGCAACTGTATTTAATGCCAGAAGTAACTCCAGTGTCCAAAGGGAAAATGTAGAATGAGATTTAGAAGTGAAAAAGTAGTACTGAGGTTAAAGTTGTGAAAGGAGAAATGAATTAAATCAACATTTGCATCTCCCAGTTCTACTTCCTGTGAAGGGAGCAGTCTTAGAAAGAAGCAGTTTAAAAAAAAAAGAAAAGAAAAGAAAGAAAAGAGGAAGCAAAACTGAAGGGAATTCAGTCCTTTGTTGCTGTAAAACATTACTATTTCATGTTACGATAGTAGGAGAATACATAGGGAGAATAAGAGGCTTGAAAGCCTAAAAACATTTTACCTTGAAAGAAGTAGCAAAAGATATAAAGGATAATGACAATTGAAGAGAGCAATTGTTTTTATCTGTCCTTCTAAAGTAAAAGGGCAGACTGGACTTAACATTCTGGATACGCTGAAGTCTGCCTAGTAAAGACTAAGCAAACACTACCAAAGATCACAGTCTATATGTTGCTACTTTAAATACCTTTAACCAGACAAGCAAAAGAAGCACCTGCCATCCACTTGGATAATTTGACAGATGGCAATAGCAGAAACACTGCCCCCTATGTGATGAAGCATAATAGATGTTTTTGTGTTTCCACTTTTTTCCCTTTCGAAAAAAAGGCCATCTGGTATGAAAGGTCAGCATGAAATGCTGTCTGGCAGTCCATTTCCCAGCTGGCTTATTTTAAGCTCATGTTACTCATGAATTGAATTTTCAATTGGATAGCAATGGCCAGTTAGTGGAGCAACTTGTGCAAATATAGAGCCTCACAGATGCATGACACTGCCATAACAACCTCGAATGCCAGTTAAATAGATATATTTACCTATCACATGCTTAACAATGAGTCTGAATGCAGTGGTGGGTTGGCCCCTATGTCTTCAGTTGTTTCTACTGGTCTTAAAACATCACCATCATTTTGAGTTTGCTCAGAATGCTAGATCTGGAATAGAACTTAAAAGAGCAGATGAAGAAGCTGAGGCATAAAGAAGTTAAAAAACTTATCCCAAATTACATGACTAATTTATAGCAATGTTAAGACTTGAAGTTAACCTGATTACTGGCCTATAGTTACTTCATTTATGGCAACAATCCATAGCTTTTAAGGGGTGTAAGGATAGATTTCAGGGAGTCTATGATCTATGAACTTAGGGGGAAATGACATTTATTTTCATTAACTTCTATTTGAAATTAGGAATTTCCTTCAGTTATTTAAAAATATTATTCTGAGAAAGGACCCATTCTTCACTAGACTGCCAAATAGCTCCATGACACAATAGAAGATAAACCATTGGTTTAGGTTAAGGTAGAGAGAAAAGCAGTAGCTTTTCTTTACTGACTTAATTTGGACATATCTATGAGTGTGACTCAGAAATAATGATTATGACCAAACTCTTGGAGGAAATCAAGTCCTAAAAATATAGCTCTGAAGTAAAGGTATAGGAAAGAAAAGCTAAAGTTTATATAAAGATTTCTACAAGTTGGATTGAAATTTTTACAGCCAACATCATCGATGATCTTTTATGTATGTGTTGACATTTTTTTAGGTATCTCCCTAGAGGGTTTCATCAAGGATGGCTTCACTGAACAGTCAACATATAAAGACAGCCCCAGTAGGGATGGAGATGTATGGGTCTTGGGCTACAGGTCAGGACCAGCCTATCCCTTCCTGGTCCATGAGGAAAAAGAGAAGCCCAGCAGGAGTGAATTGCATTTGGACCTTCATGTAAGTATTTCAATAGAATTCTGGGTTTTTGTGCTATGGTTTTATGTAATCAGTAGAGACTCATTTAATATTCTTAATTCATACCTGTTTTTATATGATGTGCCACATCATTCACAAACTTGTTTAGATCAGAAAGATATTATTTTAACATTTTGACTATATAAAAATATGTGCTCTGGAAAATGATGGTGGTTTCTCAAAACAAAAGTAACAGATAAACTGAAGCTAAATTACTTGGCTTGGAGCATGAAATGTGTCAGAAGTGGAGTCAAAAACACAACTTAGATTTCCAGTTTCCCTCTTAAGTTAAGTCATTAAGAGTTTATTAAATGCTTATTATATACCAGGACTTGTGCTAAGTGCTGAGGATATAAAGAAAGACAAAAACACAGTTCTTGCCTTAAAGAGCACTAATAATAATAATGATAATATATATGTACACACATATATATGGGGGGGGCAAGGTGTTAGCTAATATTTATATATGGTCAACTATACACCTAGAATTGTGCTAAGTGCTTCACTGTTACCGTATTTGATTCTCACAACAACCCTGGTAAGTAGATACTATTATTATCCCCATTTTACAGATGAGGATACATAGGGAGGCCAAGGTTAATTGACTTGCCTAAGGTCACACAAATAGAAAGTACTCTGAGGCTGGATTTGACCCCAGGTCTTCCTCATTCCAATCCCCACTTAAAGGGGGAGATACCAATTTTTACAAGCTATAAAAGGCACAAATAGGAGTCATTCTCGAAGAGAAGGCACTACCAGTGAAAGGAGGGGGCAGAACAGGTATCCACAGAAACTGAGGTTTGAATTGCGGCGAAGGACATCCGGGAATACAGAAGGCAGAGAGGAGGAAGGGCCAGCATTCCAGGCACGGGAGATGGTCAGTGAATGGATAGAGGCAAGACATGGAATGCCGTGTTCAAGGTATAGTCAAAGTTGTTAAGAAATAACTCCAATAAACTTGGCAAAAGTCTTTAATTACACAAGCGAATTAGCGTGCCTTGTATTGAATGGAATGCTGGGAGTCAGTATTTGTCCTGAAACGAAAAAGTTCTTCCTTTGGTACCCATTGGCTGAGTACCAGAGGTACAGCCTATCAGGAGTGAGTAGTCCCCCACGTGACTTCAATGCCCATTGGCTGAGTACCAGAGGTCACAACCTATCAGGATTGCATAATTCCTCATGTGATTGAATCCCCCCAAACTCCCTGATTACATCATTATTCTTCCCTTGGCATTCACCTTATTTGGATGAGTTCAGTCCTTCACCTAATTCTTTATTGGCTGAATGCTATCCTATCTGAAGAGCCTAATTGCCCCATGTGAGTCTACGTCCCCTCCTCTTATCATATCATTTCTGCGTAGTGGTTCTCCACTTCTAATTAAAATCATTTTCAAGTCCGAGTCCCCTTACCTTGATTCTATTTTCCCTTTTTAATTTTTATTTCCTAGTTCCAAGTCCTAGCATTCTAGCCTTAATTTCTTAGGTTTCAATTTTATAATTTAAGTTTTATTTCTCTAATCCATTTTTTATAACTGTGGAAACTAAACCCCCCCCTCCCCCTCCAGTTATCACAAGGGGACTGAATCATAGACCATGTGGAGAGCAGAAAAGTGTGAGAAGAATGGGAAGGTAAGAAGGGCCATTAAATGCCAGAGGATATTATATTTCTAGTGAAACATGGTCCAACTTAGGTATGAAGAAAATCACTTAGGCAAGCAACTATCAGATTATTAGCAACTACCTACTGGGTTTGGATGATAGCCCAAGTAATTTTTGTAATAATTCCAAATTGGTTCAATAATACAATCTCCTTAGAAGCCATTTAAAAAAAAATCTGAAGTGAAGAAATTTCATTGACTAAATTTGTACTGTGGAGACCCAACGCAACTATTCCACTTTAGGATAGTTCTAATGGTGAAAGTCTTCCACCCTCACTTCCACCCCACCGGCCATCATCAAATTTATAACAATAGCTAAAAATAACTAAGCACTTATATAGCATTTTACATTTTGCAAAGTTCTTTACAAATATGATCTCATTTACTATGAGGTAGGGGCTATTATTATCCCCCTTTTACAGATCAAGAAACTGAGACAAGCAGGGGTTAAATAATTTGCCTAGTGTCACATTGCTAGTAAGTATCTGAGGCAGGACTTGAATTTAGATCATCTTAATTCCAAGCACTTTATCCACTGTGGCTTATTTGTCTCTTTGATATTCCACCCATTGCTTCTAATTCTACTGTTTAGAAGTAAAAAAAGAACACCCTCTTTTCCATATGAGAGCCCTTCAGATAATTAGAGGTAAATATCTTATCTATTTCCACAAGTCTGCTTTCTCTCCATCTTCAACTAATTCAGCTAAACTAATTCACAAATGGTATGACCTCAAAGTCCTTTACCATTTTGTATGCACTCTATATACTCTCCAGCTTAGCCAATA